>NW_020664419.1:58683823-58748952 GCF_002925995.2 Terrapene triunguis | reverse complement strand
CCGGCCCTGCTATCTATAGCAAGGGAAGAGTGTCAGAAGTTCTGGGAGTCAGGATAAAAGTTTGAGTACACATTATACATCTTTGAGATTATGAGCGGGGCAGACAATTTGGACTTGTTTCTGCTTACTAAATCATGGAGGTGCTCAGATTCTCTGGTCTAAGAACCTGAATATAATACAGTACATCCTGTGCTGTGTTGTGAAGTTGCAGTGTTTTCTCCCTCTGGGCATCAATTTATTTCACAAAAGTCATTGAGCAGTCAGATAATTACTACTACAGCTTTGTGAATGCAGCAAACATGTTTTCCACAAGAATTCACTCTAATTTAAGCATGAATTCTCTCTATGTTCATGCTTCTGTTGTGTTTAATTTCCCCAAGAACACTTGAGGGATGGAGTTTTACGTCCTCAAATATTTGAAGAAACTAAGTTTTAAGCATGCATGCTGGAATATTTGTGGAAAGCAAAAGTGCCAGGTCATGATGACAAACTCGTGCTGGTGCTGATATTATAGTATTCCTTTGCATTTGCCTGGGGCCTAAGTGGTCTGTTTGTCAGACAGGTGTTTCCGGTCTCTGCTGGCATCACCATTTCTCTTCATTACGTTCTACTGTTCAATAAAAAGCACTTGTATATTTTATATAGGACACTGTTTATCACAGTAAGGGTATAACATTTCTCAAACTCCTTGCCAAACTAGCAATTAATTGAGCCAGGCAGGGGCCTGGAACTTGAACAAAACAGAACATTACGAGAACATAAGTAGATGAAGAACAAATAATTTATGAGACAAGGTGATCTGATATACATATGCTTGTGATTCTAGCTTGCAAGAGGCACCCCAAACTGTTATTCATCTTAGGTCTCAGCAATATTTCAACAAACCATGCTAGGAACAATCATGTTGGAAAATGGTTGTCAAGGCCAGGCAAAACTTGCTGTATTAGCTCCCCCCCGACTCCTATGATAGTTGCTAGCATGATTGCATCATTTCTCCCCGTGCACTGTGTACTGGTTTTTTGTTTTCTAAAAGCCACCTCGATAGCTAAAAAGTTATGCTATATACAGTACAGTACTGTTCTTCTTTACAGCAGTAGAGAGTGCATATGCAGACTGTTGCGATTGTGCAAGGCTGTAACGGTTTGAAAATGGTTCCAAATGGTGGTTACAAACTACAGTGTGGACAGAGCCCTGAAGAGCTTATAACAAGTTCACAAGGAGTTTTATGATGAAGTATTATCTTGTTTTATTTTGCTTTTGCATAGGGCCAGTTCTGGAGGCTGCTTACATGGCAGCGTCAGGGCCTATCACTATGGCAACACTGCCTTTCTGCTGCAGAAGGGGAAAGCAGAGGATAATCCACACAGCAGATGACACATTTCTGATGGGTAACCCGAGACTAAGTTCTTCTGGGCAGGGAACATTTGTTATGTTTATGCAGGGTTTAGCGCTGAGGCCTGGGCCTCTGGGTAATACAAATAAAATAACCATGTAGGAAGGTGATGGGGTAGTGAAGTGGACAACTTACCCACAAATTGCCAAAAGCACAAACCTATCCAAGCTCAGTGTAGGACTCTGAAACGTTTTCACATGGGTGAAGCACTTTTATGTAATCTCCAGGATAGGGCTCACGGTATGAAATTGGATAGTACAGAAGTATTACGGGCCTGTTTCTCCACTGCCTGGCCTAGTCATTCGGGGTTTGATCCTGCACTACTCTAGTTTAGAGGTGTTTTGCTTTCGACTTCACTGGGAGCAGTATCATGCCCTTATCTGTGCAAGGCGAGTGTGGAGTGGGTATATAACGCTGCTATTCTGATTAGATAGTGTTTTGCAGCCACTGCCACAGGTGTAAGTGACAACCCAAGGTGCAAGGCAGTGGAGCAGCAGGACACAGATGTTTTATTTGCGGTATACAGGAATAGAAGGCTAAATCAACATTCTTTTCATGTAGCAACAAAATATGCTGCCTAAAGTAGGTCACACTCTGTGGTGATGGTTGCCCTGAAAGTGTGATCAATACAAAGTCAGCTGTAAAGGTCTAAATTAGTCAAATCAGGCATAATTCCAGACTCTCTAGACTGCATGCAGCTTCTGCACATAGTAAATAGACACACTACCTATGATAAAATATAATTAATAGGACAAATTTCCATGTATAGCGTCTGTTCAAAATATGCTACAATAAGCAATTTTGCACCACAGTTCAGACCTGTCCTTGGAGATTTTATAGAAGAAATTGTAATTACATGCTCATTGCAGTGAACCTTGATGAGAAAATGGTGAAAGTCCAGTATATTCCTTCCGTTTAGTGTGTGTGTGTTCCTTTTATTGTGAAAATTTAAATAAAACCACAGATGCAGCTGTATGTAATAAATATACTGATTTGTTATTTGGCATGATTGCTATATTCCCTTGCCTCCTAGTTTGACTCCGGATCTTTCAAACTGAAATACAGTGGGAAGCAGCTCACCAGAGAATGGAGATAAAATATTTCCCAATGCATTCATCATACTTAAAGAGTTCTCAAAATATTTGCATGTTTAAGGAATTCTTTTTAGCTTGCAGTGATCCTGTAACAAAATATTATCCAAGTTATGAAATCCTTCGTCTTTATTCAGGCAGATTCCCATTCACCACATTGCAAGTTGTACCAGTAAGCACAGAGTTAAAACTTGAGCCTACATTGTATGATGCAATTGAAATCACTCGGGACTACTTTCATGGTAAAATATCAGAGTCAGGTCTTTAATAAGGAATTAATTGTTTGGTTTTAAGTGTTTTGTCCAAGATAAACTACCCAACCACCGAAAGATTAAAATGTACTGGAAGATCATGTATGTAATTCAAACTTCAGAAACAAATAATTAGAATGAAAGGATCAAAATTCACCAATTATCCCAATACCAACTTCTATACACTTCTGCTTCTCCCTTTAAAATGTTTAAATCTCAACTGAATTACTAACAGACCTGATAAAACAATTTTATTTAGTATAAGGCAGGGTTCCGTCGACATTAGACACACACACACGAAGATTTCAATTTTCAGATGGGCAATAGGTGTGTACATGTTTGGTTTCTACTTCTAGTTAAACATCCACTTTCTTTGTTTCACAGCACTGTCACAAGTGAAAGATTTTGGTGCTACAAACACATGTGCATATGCAGACAAACAGTGGCCCACAAAGATTAAACCTTGGTGTTATGGTGAGAGCATGGTAATATGAATGGAAGAAATATATTTCCTTTAAAAATATTTTAAAAATCCCTTAAACAACCCCCTAAAAAACCAAAACCACAATACTACAGTAATCACCTAAAAAACATTTCAGTATTGCTACAGTGAGTTGCTGTATTGTGGATCTTTATAGTACTACAAACTTTAAAGACCAATTCTGCTCTTAATAGCAGGTAGAAATACATTAAAAAAAACTAAAGCCATTTGTGTCTAGATTATTACTTGGGGCAGCATTCTAAGAGGGAGAGTTTTACCTTAGTTATAAATATAATCCTATGAAAGGTAAATTCCAAATTAGTCATATGCTATAATAAAAATATGCTATAACAAAACTAAAGAGGGCCTGATTTTGCATGTGAGCCTGCATTCACACGCGCACACACACACAGGTTCCATTGGGCTAGATTTTCCGGCATGGTGAATTGGGAGGGGGCATCAAAAAGTCAGTTGCAGACTGAAGGCTGCTCTACATTCCATCAGCTGGTATCTGTCCCAAGGGACCATCCACCAGCTGAGGACTGGAGCACAATGCACTTTGGCCACATCCCTCCCAGTCCCTTCTCACCCTCTATACTGGGTTATGTGTGTCTGAGTAGAAGTCAGCTCCCTGGGTTCTCCTTCCACTAGGTAATTCCACACACCATGGAATTACCATCAGGGGTGAAGAGGCCAGTTGACTCCTCCTTTGTGCCACTAGAATGACACAGATCAGGGGAGAAAATCTGCACTATCATGTTCCACAGAATTACTCTATATTCACACTGGTCTAAGTGAGAGGAATTGGCCCCATAGTTTTTAAAAAGCCTTTTGAAAGAGGACAAAGAATATAATCCTATTTGTTAAGGTTAGAAGAACAAATACATTTTCCTTCCAATTAGTTTGACACAATGGCCTTTGCCAGCTGTGTCCAGATTGTACCTTGTAGCTGTAACTTTTTAAAATTATGGAACAACAATTATGAATAAAGAAGGGCCTGAACCAACCCTCAGATTCCAGCTCTGAATGTCAGTCATGGGTTGGGTCTAAGTTCACAATGTGAGCATCTCTCTACAATGGACCAAATCCCAAAGACCCAAACTTTGATTCAGATTCTGACCTGATAGCAATATCATAGCAAGTCTGGACAAATTCTGCTGATGTCAGTGGAGCTACTCCAGAGTCATACACCCATGTAACTGAGAGCACAATTTAGCCTGTAGAATTTGATTCTGGTTCCAGTTTCTATCAGGAGTTTTGACTCAGGTACATATTTAATTTTTAAAAGACTTGAATTTTGTTTGATTTCTGCCATTAAATAGTCTTCAAAGTCATGTTTTTCCAGGCCCCTAAACTTATCTAATAAAGTAGCAGCATGTTGGTCTGCTAAGTAACTAATTCGGGAAGTTCTTTCTTTCTGTCATTGTTGTTTCAAGGTTTTAAATTTTTAGAACAACACTGCTCTGCAGAATAGCAGCAGATGAAAAGTAGCTGGAGTAAGCTAGGGCTAGTCTGATCTTTACATATGCATTAGTAACTGTGGTGGGTGAGGGAGAAAATAATATGTGGGAAGGGAATTAATTGGAGGTCATCACAAAACAGACTTACATAAATGATACGATGCACACAAGTAGTCTTAAGAAATTAAAGATACTTGAGTAGGGAGGAGAGCTTTAATTGGACTTGACCTTGTAACATTCACTTATGTTCCTGGGTGGGCTGGCTGGTCTATTTAAAAATGCCTGGTTCACATTAACCCCATCCAGTGTTTGGAGATCTTCTCAGTACAAAACAAATGAGCATTTGAATACTGCTCCAGCATCTTAGCAGTTAATGGAAACAATAAGTACAGCTGTGTCATGTAGCACCTCGGAGATCCTTATCATGAAATGTTTTTCCATTAGAAAATATTTTCATTAAGGAAAATAATACCAATAAAAACAAACGCCTGCTACTAAGGCAACAGCTTTCCAATTGCCTATCTGCATGTATTTTTAGAAGAAACAAAGCCTGAAATACAATAGTATCCACTAAACAGGGCAGTTCTTACACAAAGATTTGATTAAAGTTAATCGTAAACGTGTGTCAAAACAAAACCCCATCAATAATAGATCAGCCATTTTGTCTAATAGGTCAGGAAGGCTGTACAAAGAAATATGGGATACATTCACTGTGCTGCTGATTTTTGGAACAGCTGAGGTTTTGTTGGGGATGAGGTGTGTATGAAAGGGAGTGGAACTGGCACAAGCATAAGCTGATTTTTCAAGAAGGGCAAGGATTGTGGTTTTAAGGCCCTAGCTGCAGCACTAGGAACCCCTCAGCCAGAATTTCTCCTGGGGCTCTAGGAGAGGTGCATGCAGGAACATGAACTCCAACCTCCATTAAAAAGGTACAACGTGAGTATTGGATATTTTAAATTCAAGCTGATTTGATTAGGCAAAAAGGTCATGTCACATGGTATGTTTCTCTTTCCCGATTGGCTGGCTGATTAACAGTGAGCCAGATTTCCAACATATGGATGTAAGCAGAGTCAGGATGAGCTCTACCCTGACATCTGGTGGTGAATTATGGCGAGTGTGGAAAAGAACTCCAGGGGCTGATCTTGTTTGCATAGGCACACCCACTCGCCTGGCATGAAACACAGCAACTGAAAGTGGTTACTTTGGCTGGTGTGGGATCCCCAGTTTCTCTATTATTGGGGCAGGAATAATAAAGTTTTGTTACCCTGATTCTGTGAATCAAGGCCAGTGGAACTGTTGTATGACAGAAGGACTGAGTGAGTCCTTCACCATTACCTAAGTAGCACTTGCTTGACAAGGGGCATGGGTTACAAAACCCAGTGAATTGAGAGAGGATGGGGACAGGTATGTGTACCTGATGGTATGGGCCCCCTCTGAGGGTTTGAAACACCAATTGCACCGCCTCCTCTCTCCACTGTTGAATATCAGAGTGAACTTTGATTCCCTTAGGAGTCTAGTTACACGCTGCTGAGCTGAATTCACTTTGGGCCAATGGTGCACCAGCACTGGGGCTCCCCTACTATACTATGAGCTGAAATTGCTAAGAGCTGAAATCACAAAAGAGCTGATGTTATTAAGAGCTGAGATCACTGAGGCTGTGTTAACTAGTGGGGGAGCCTGAAGCTATATTGCTCAGCAGCTGGCGGAGCAATTTGTGGGGACAACTGGAGGAGCAGTGAGCGGCGTGGAGCCTTGCGGGGCCGGTTGGAGTGGCCCAAGGAACGGCGAGCGGAGCTGTTTGCGGGGACAGCTGGAACGGCTCACAGGTCGGTGAGCGGAGCGGAGCAGCTTGTAGGGCGGAGCAGTTCGTAGGATGGCAGGAAAGTGGACTGGCTTGTGGTAAAGGCTGCGGCGGAACCCCCACGGAGAAACAGACGGCTGGCCAGCCTCGGATCACGTAAGGTGCCCCTTAACACCCTGCGTGCCCCCCCCTTTTACTCTGGGGCTGCACTGACCAGGGACAGAGACTTTGGGGGTTGTTGGACTTTTGGGACTCTGGGTGGTTGCTGGACCCAAGAGACTTTGGGGATGTTGGACTTTGGGGACTCTGGGTGATTTTTGGGTTGCTGGATTCAAGAACCAAAGGGAAAGGACACAGCCCAATTTGCTGGGGTGGGTTTTGCTCATGGTTTGTGTTATGAATCCTGTTTGTGGTGTTTTTCCAATTTTATGCTGATGTCGTTTACCTCATGTTATTAAACATTTTCTGCTACACTCAGACTCCGTGCTTGCGAGAGGGGAAGTATTGCCTCTTAGAGGTACCCAGGGGGGTGGTATGTAATTGTCCCAGGTCACTGGGTGGGGGCTCGAGCCGGTTTTGCATTGTGTTATTGAAACGGAACCCCTAGATACAGAACCCGGCCCTTGTTGCTGCCAACTTAGATGGGCAGAAGGGTTACATGTATTTGTAGTTACCAATTAAAAAATGGCTGGGATGATTTTCCAACATTAGCTTAAAATGTTGCTTCATGAAGGTGTGGCGCAAGATCCACCCCCTACTATTATTAATTTCTGCAAGGCACAATTCTTAGCTCATCTGGAAAAGCTGCTTCCTGTGGGTGAACTGGATCTCGATTCTAGGTTTAGCTGCAGTTGCATGTATTACAAAGCCAGCATATCTAACCACAGATTGGGAGAAACTGCTGATTTAGTGGCAAAGTCCTTTCACAATGTCTAGCTGTTGCAAAATTCACTAAGCAATGTTTTCTACAATCATCAAGGTACGGGTATTGATTGTGTGAGCATCACATGTGCTCAGAAGTGATACGCACAATAAATCAGTACTAATTAATAGGCATCGAAATCAAAACTGCAGTTGAATGAGATGTTTACTTTCTGTCTAAGTACTTATATCAGGGGTTTTCAAAACTTTCCATTAAAGCTTTTTTGGACGGAAAACTGGGGTTTTGATTAAATGAAAATTCTCATGGACATTATAGGCTTTCTGTGACAAAAAATAATAATAAAAAAAAGCCAACGAATCAAAACCAAGAACCAATACCCACCCAAAAATGTCACGTCTGGGCCAAAAAACAGGAAAGTTTTTGGTTCTTTGGCAAAAACTCAGTTTTCACTGAGAAACAACCTCCCCACCGTTCCATTTCCATGTCTAACTTACATAGCCTTCATCACTACAACATCTAGAACATAGCATCACTTCCAGGAAACCAAACCAAATTCACATTTGACACAAATGACTCAGGATCTTGCATAAGAGTAATTTACAAAGGCAATAAAGCATGCATCAAAACTGGGAGTTTTGTTCCAAGTATTACAAAAGTTCCTTTCTGATCTTATACACCCTGCAACCTCAGACTCCTCTTTAAAAATCCCTCCACATGACTCACTTTTTACAGTCAGCTTTGTGTTGCTAATCTCCACCCTGGCCTTCATTGTGGATGCTGTCCAGAAACCTTATTCCACACAATTTAATGCATTAAAAAAATCCAAAGAGGAAACACGATTTGGCCAATATCATTAAGTCTGACTGTTCACTATTGCAATCCTTTCAACCTAGCCATTTCTTTATTGTCCGCTTGTCCTGTTAAATCTCATTTAAGTTGTAGGTTCCTTGGAACAAAGACCTGTCAGTTTCTGTATTTTTAAAGTGCCTTCCACATCCACACAGCCGTATGAATAATAATAATTTGTTACAAAACCTTGAACAGAAATTGTATTCATGAACTAGAATATATTTCTGTAACTTAAAAAAAATGCTCTACAGTAGCCAGGTAGGTCCCTTTAATGTGTTTTTAAAGGAGTGCAATGAGCTTGGCCAACAGAAGCTATGAAGTGTCCAACCCCATAGTCACAAACTGATTTCTAAAATGACAAGTTAAAGATACTGTTCATGCAGAGACTGCCTTACACAGTTAGCCATAAATTGCACCACACTTCAGACACTTCCCTGAGGAAAGGAAATATTAACCAGGGTGTAAAACTATCCTTGCTCTTTTTGAAAAGTGCCCTGGGGTCTTGAACATCTACCTGCACAGTTACCTTCCAGTTTAACATCACATTCAAAGAACACTACCTCTGTGAGATTAGCACTTCCCAGAACTGATGTGCAGTATCAGTACCAGCTTGGATTCCAAGTTCTGATGTGGGACTTAAATTTACAACCCTTGTTGCCTAAAGGAAGATTGTACCAAATGAGGCATACTGACATGACCAGAGGGGATAGAATAGAGCTAGAGGGGCCAAAAATCGGAATTTTTATGGCGCAGCCCCAGATGTCCATATCATTGGAGCAGGAGACAGAAGAATTTACTTGTTTTAATGATTTAGCTACAGAGGAATAGAGTAGAAGCTTGATTGTAGCAGTGGTTTTTTTTTTTTATTTGGAGGGAGGAAGTCATACTTTAGTTCAGAACAAATTCCTCTTTTTCTATTTGTCTAGTAGGGATTTCCCCCTCCCACCAAATAGAGTGGGATCCCTAAATGAGTCTAGCTTGATGACTTTGTGTGTGATTTTTTTTGATTTACTGGATATCAGCTGTTCAGTGGTGCATTAAGTGTTGAAACTAGGGTGACCAGATAGCAAGTGTGAAAAATCTGGACAGGGGGTGGGGAGTAATAGGAGCCTATATAAGAAAAAGACCCAAAAATTGGGATTGTCCCGATTTTATAGGGACAATCCATCTGGTCACTCTAGTTGAAACATTTATACATGAAGCATTCCATACTGTATCAGAGCCATGCCACCTAGTGGTGATAGTACATACAGTAGAACCTCAGAGTTACGAACACCTCTGGAATGGAGGTTGTTTGTAACTCTGAAATGTTCATAACTCTGAATATACATTGTGGTTGTTCTTTCAAAAGTTTACAACCGAACATTGACTTAATACAGCTTTGAAACTTTGCTATGCTGAAGAAAAATGCTACTTTTAACCATCTTAATTTAAACTAAACAAGAACAGAAAGTTTCTTTACCTTGTCAAATCTTGTTAAACTTTTCCTTTTTTTAAAGTAGTTTACGTTTAACATAGTACTATACTGTATTTGATTTTGTGTGTCTCTGCTGATGATTTCATACTTCGGGTTCCAAATGAGGTGTATGTTTGACTACTCCGTTTGTAACTCTGGTGTTTGTAATTCTAAGGTTCTACACTGTATTTGGTTTATCCTAAATCTCTTCCATTGTATATATAAAAAAAGTATATCTTTGAACAACAGAGGAATAATTATTTATTAGTCCATGCCTAGCCTGCACTTGAAAAATTTGTCTTTCACCCTCAGACACCATATTAATCCTTAGAATACTGAGGACTAGTATAGTGGCCCTCTGTAAAAAGAACTGAAGGCAAGTACAAATAGGATGACCAGACAGCAAATGTGAAAAATCGAGACAGGGAGTGGGGGGGGTATGTGACGTTGTGCAGTCTATATGGTTTTATAAAAACATGATGATAATAAGTGAACATAACGTAACTGGGATAGGATTCATGCAAAAGGTCTCTTGTAAGGTATCATTACAAAGTTTATAATCTACTGAGTGTGATCATCTGATTTGAATAAATGTACCACGCTTGTATCTAAAACTAGAAATATAAAATATAACTGAGGGCCTATTGTAATTATGTAAAGTGTGGGCCATTAATGATGGTTTGGAATCTTGATGACTCCCATTAACCAGGAGCATTGTCTGCAGATGGCTGTGTTTACCTGTTAGTCTTCCTGTATGTGTGTGTGCTGGCAAGTGGGTAATGAAGTCTTGCAGTGATATGTGATCATGTCACCTGACCTGCTGGAAAAGGCGCCACTTGGGGAATTCTGGGCTTGGGGGAGCAGGCGCTCCTCCTGCTCCCCCCCTAGCTACGCTACTGCCAGTAGTGTAGCCAGGGTTGCTGCCAAGGAGGAGCGGCGGAGAAAAAAGGCGCATGTCCTTCAGTGGCATTTTGGCAGCACTGCGCATGCGCTGAAATGCCGCCGAAAGACAGAGCGGCACATGTGCAGGGCAGCCGAAAGATGGACCGGCGCTGGAAAAGGCGCCACTTGGGGAATTCTGGGCTCGGGGGAGCAGGCACTCCCCCTGCTCCCCCCCAGCTACGCTACTGCATCTACAGAGAGAGAGAGAGAATACAAGCTTGGCAAGGTCTTATCCCCACCCACTTTACTCTTTCAACTGAGGTCATATGTGCCACACTATAAAAGGAACAAGTCCTGTTGTACTTTTCCTCAAGAAAACCCCCAACGGAGGACAGAGGCCTAGAGTGCTAGTTGAAGCTACCGTGCACATTCAGGGGGAGAAGGGATTGTACACCAGCAGCAGTTCTGAGGGACTGTGCCCAAGACAAACAGAATACCTCTGAGAGTGTTGGGAAAGAGTACACAACAGTGGCTGCTGGTGCAGCCTCTAAAAGACTGTTAAAATAACCTCCTCTCCTCATGTACATCTCCTCTGTTGGCCTAGCTCTGCTAGCATGTGTGGAAGTGGAAGGGGAAGGGGAAGGGGACGGGGACAAGATGATAGTAGCACACATACACTGCTCTTAAGAGGCCCTAGAAGCAGTGGGGTACCTAGTTTCCTGGCCTTCCGGTCCACAGCGGCTGTGCCTGACATCTGCACAGGTCCACTAGGGATAAGAGGAAGGCTCACTGCACAACTGTGCAGGCAGGGCCGGCTTTAGGCCGATTCAGCCAATTCGGCTGAATTGGGCCCCGCGCCTAAGAGGGCCCCGCAGCTGTCCACCCCGCCCCCAGCTCACTTCCCCCTCCTCCCCTCCCCTGAACGCTCCGCCCCCTCCCCTGCTTCCTGCGAATCAGAGATTCGCGGGAAGTCTGAAAAGAAGCAGGGGCAGGCAGCAGCAGCAGGTAAGCTGGGGCGGGGGCGGGGGAGTGCGAGGAGGGCTCCGGGGAGGCGCGGCGCAGCCCAGTCCGGCCCCGGCGGCTCTGGCTCCGGCCCTGCTCGGGCCCCGGGGCGCCAGCCCGGCCCCGGCCGAGCGGCTCAGGCCCTGGTCCACCGGCCCTGGTTCCAGCCAAGCTCGGGCCCCGGGGCACCGGCCCCAGTTCCGGCCGAGCACCCCCAGCATGGCCCCACGGCTCCGGCCCCGGCTGAGCACCCCCGGCTCGGGCCCCGGAGCGCCGGCCCGGCCCCGGCCCGAGCACCTCAGGCCCCGGCCCCGGCGGCTCTGGCTCGGGCCCCAGGGCGCCGGCCGTGTCCCCAGCCCAGTGACTCCGGCCCGGAGCCGGCCGAGCACCCCCGGACCTGGACCCGGCCCCAGCGGCTCCGGGCCGGGGCTGGACCCAAACCCCGCAACCCCAGCCCGGGCGGGGCCCGATTCCTGGGGGCGGGGCTTGCCAGCGGCAAGCCCCGCCACCAGGAATCGGGCCCAGCTCTTGCTAAGGCCTTGCTAATTCTCACTCTCAGTCCAACTGAAGCGGACTGAAAGATTCAGAATAATTTCAATGGAAGTTGCATCAGACCCCCAGGGAACTATCTAGCCCCCATCTATTGAATTTCTCCTGAGGTTTTATCTGGAAGTTTGATATTTGTGTTACAGTGATGATGGTTTTGCCTTACTATGGAGTGCATGATTTGGCCCAAATCCTGTTTATACAGTACTATATTAGAGAAGTGTTCCGGGAGGCTGCAGAATGGGAAGGTGCTAGGAAACAGTCCTGCTGTTTAATATTAGATTTCTTTGTATTCACATGTATGTGCAGACAGGGTATGTGAAATGATTAATAACCATAGTTACACTAACATACTCCCATCCTAGGGAAAACTGAGCCTACTTTTCTCTCAAAAAGTGTGCTTCTTGCACATCCTAAGCCTAGCTAGCCTATTGTGCATCTTCGCTGGAAATCACTTCTAGCAAATTAGTGAAAGAGAGACTTCATTAGGAAAGAATAATTGCTGTCAGCCCTACAGCACCATGAGCATTACATATACTTTGTTATATAACAAAAAGCCCTGCAAGCCCAAAGAGGAATGCACTACTCTTCTGAGCAACTATATGATCTTACTGTCTTCAGCCTTGCCTCATCCCACCTGCCCAGCTCCTCTCTGTGTTTGTCACCTGCTGTTTCTCTTCATATAGGGCCAGATTGGGACCGGTTCTTCCATAGCTGCACAAGAGCGAAGCATGGAGGAAACTTATCTGAGGAGCGTGCCCCACATTGCATACCACATGCAAAGGCCTCTCACAATTGCATTCTCCAGAGAAGAGGCTAGTCTCAATTTAGTCCTAACACACACAGGAGTTGGTGCAAGCAGCAGCCATAGTGAGCTCCTAAAAGCAGTGACAACAATATAATTAAGTTCAACATCCTGAGGAATAAACCAGCTATTAACTGATGGTGATTAGGAAGATGTTTCCTTATGAACAAGTCCACTGAGGGTTCCTGCACATTCCTCTGAAGCATCTTGTACTGGCCACCGTCAGACAAGATATTGAACTAGCTGGACCATGGGTGGTACAGAAGTTAACCTATGTGGTAATTGCTAGGTAATCCCTACACTAGATCACATGAACATACCTGGGGTATACTGTAGAACCTCTGAGATATGAACACCAGAGTTACCACAACCAGGCACCTCATTTGGAACCAGAAGTACGTAATTGGCAGCGCAGCAGCAGGGACAACCCCCACACCAAAACGCAAATGCTGTACAGTATAGTATTAAACGTAAACTACTAAAAAAAAATAAAGGAAAAGTTTTAAAAAAAGATTTGACAGGGTAAGGAAACTGTTTCGGTGCTTGTTTAATTTAAATTAAGATGGTTAAAAGCAGCATTTTTCTTCTGCATAGTAAAGTTTCAAAGCTGTATTAACTCAATGTTCAGTTGCAAACTTCTGGAAGAACAACCATAATGTTTTGTTCAGACTTACAAACAACCTCCATTCCTGTATGCTGCCTTAGAGGGGGCAGAAAGAAGCAGATGAAGGTAGCCTGTGGAGCCAGCCAGGTGCATTAGGGGAATAGTCTGCACCATCCTTTAGGATACTACAGAATGTGCAGTATCCCTGCACACCAAGTGTCTTGAGGATAGACTGTGCTTCCTTGAGCTCCTTCGAGGGTAGAATAGCTCTGCATTTCCCCATCTGTGGGCCAGTGGCTAAATGCTGCAATTTGGTTCTCAGACCATTAGCTATTTGGGACAGGGACTCTTTTCTTTGCATTGTGCTTTATAAGTCTTTATGCAGAAGCAATAAAAATATTGTTTAATGAGTGGTGGTCAGCATTGTGACAGACATTTGGGATAGTGGGAACATGCTGTCAAATGAAAAATTTTGCACATATGCCAATTCATGCATAGAAAGACTGCACTGTTTCTATACACTGTTCACTATCCTATAAGGCACTCAGGCAGGCTTCTGCCTTGCCACGCACCTAACAGTGCCATCAGATTAACAGATTCCAAGGTCAGAAGGGACCATTGTGATCATCTTGTCTGGCTTCCTGTATAACACAGGCCACAGAACTTTCCCAAAATAGTTCCTAGAGCAGATCTTTTAGAAAAACACCCAATCTTGATTTAAAAGTTTCTAGTGATGAGACTCCACTATGACCCTTGGTAAAATGTTTCAATGGTTAATTACCCTCATTGTTAAAAATTTACACCTTATTTCTATTTGAATTTGTCTAGCTCAAATGGCTGGAAGCTGAAGTGTGTTAGACCTTTCTCTGTTAAACTGAACAGCCCATTATCAAATATGTTCCCCACAGAGGGACATACAGACTAATCGTCACCCCTTTAACCTTCTCTTTGCTAAGCTAAATATATTGAGCTTTTAGTCTGTCACTATAAGGCATGTTTTCTAACTCTTTAATCATTCTCATGCGCTTTTCTGAACCCTCTCTAATTTATCAACAGTCTTCTTGAATTGTGGGCATGTAGAAGGCACAACAATCAACAGTGTCACCTAATGGTTAGGCTGAGTTTTGGCAGGGCACCTCCCTGTTTAAATAGGGTTACCATACGTCCGGATTTTCCCGGACATGCCTGGCTTTTTGGGCCTCAAATCCCCATCCGGGAGGAAATCCCAAAAAGCCGGACATGTCCGGGAAAATAGGGAGGAAGTGGCCGGTGGTGCTCGGCTGGGGGCCGGCGGTGCTCAGCCGGCGGTGCGGGGCCGGGGGCCGGCGGTGCTCGGGGGCCGGCGGTGCCCCAGGGCCCGAGCCGGGCAGGAGACGCCAGGACCAGAGCCGTGGCCTGGGCTGGCCGGCCGCCGGAGGGAGCCACTCGGCCGGGGGGGCCGGACTGGGCCGCGCCTCCTCGTGCCCCCCCGCCCCAGCCCCAGTTTACCTGCTGCCTGCCTGCTTCAGGCTTCCCGCGAACCAAATGTTCGTGGGAAGCAGGGGAGGGGGAGGGGGGCGGAGTTGGGGTGGGGCCGGGAAGGGGCAGGGCTGGGGCAGGGGCGGGGCAGGGGCAGAGTTGGGCCGGGGCCGGGGCCCCATGGAGTGTCCTCTTTTTGGACACTTAAAATATGGTAACCCTAGTTTAAAGCATGGTCTGGTCCTTCATTGCCACTGCCCCTAGGCTTACCAATCCTTCCCTTTAGCATAGAGACTTTGTTGGGGCTAGGCTCTTGAATAGTCAGGTCTTTTCCAGCAGGTCTGTCACCTAGGTGAAGACTCCTGGTGTGGTAATGCCCTCTCAGAGTGGGTAGGAGAGCCCGGGCCTGCAATCTCTACCAGGTTCCAGTCCAGGGCCCAACGGTGGGCAGCTACATTTGACACCTTGGGGTGCTAAGCCACTGTCCTCCCCTGGACTACTCCCTACCCCAGTCCCCTTTTGCTTCCCATCGTAACTCACTCTAATCAAGTCTTTGGCCTGCAATCTCAGTTGCCTGCCTCTCCTTTGTGGGTTGCCAGGTCTCAGGCAATGAGATCCTGGGTAGTATTTTCCCTTCAGAGCTCAGAGCAGCCTTCTGCTCCTGTCAGCTGCCTCCTTCTGAGCTGCTCTGTTCCCCTTTGTAAAGCCCTGCCTCCAGCTTGTATAGGCTTTGCAGATGTGGCTGGGCAGGGCCTCCTGGGCCCTGAGCTGTTTGTTAACCCCTTGCTCTCCAGTGCGGGGTTTGTACCCCCATCACAAGGCACCAGAACTGGACACAGTATTCCCACAGTGGTCATCTGCAAATTTGACCAGTGACGACTTTGTTTTTTCTCAGTTCATTGCTAAAAATGTTAAATAGCATAGGGCCAAGAACAAATCTCTGCAGCACTCCACTAGAAACATAACCATTCGATGGTGATTCCCTGTTTACAATAACATGGAACTGACTAGGATCAGGAACTAGGAGAATCATATTTGAATGCCAAAAGGTGAAGTGCAATTTCCTTTCTATTGTTCGCCTGATTTCCAGTCACTCCATGAGTCCTCTTTTCTCTAAATGGCTATGCAGTCTTAAAGTCAGGGCCACAGAATTGTGAATTATTAGTTTATTTGTACAGTACCAACAGGGTGCTAGCACTTCATGCACTGTCCATAACTAGATTTTTATAGAGAGAAGGAAATGTGAAGTGACAAAAGCAGCACTAAGTGGCAGTTTAGCATGTGCCTTTGTACTTAGAGAACCTTTGTATGAAGGATTGTATATGGATTGTGTATAAATACTTTGAATCATCTAGCCCTCATGCAGTCAATGACTGTCATCCACTTCTGTCTCCCTCTGAAGTCCACCTAAGTTACCTGGCCAATACAGCTAAGCCTGCCAAACCAAGTAACAAGATACCAGAGGCCAGGCTTGGTCTCTTGTTTCTATTGTCACAGTGGTATTACCAATCCTTCAGGCCACCCAGGAATTACATACACATTCCAGTAACTCATGTTGGCAATGTGTATGTGCTACATTTAAAAACCAAAAAAAGATTGCTACATTGGATTGGACTCCTGTGAAGGGTAATGAGAGAATACACTGCTGTGTGAATATTACATAGTAATGCTCAGTGCTTCCCACAGAAGCAGTGATCATGAGTTCATAGCTACAAGCTGTGTATGTGCTCATTTGATGGAGTATGAGCAGCTGCTGTTTTGCTGCACTCCCAAGGCAAACATTAGCACAATAAATGACATATCACCACTAGCTGTTTTACTTCCCTCATTCTTCTAGTACTCAGAAATGCAGCCAGCCCCTAACTTCTTTGTAGCATGGTACACCATACACATTTTAACTTCGTCCTATGTCATGGGGCATACTCATTGCCAGAGCAGCCTCTTGTGCCAGGACTCTGAATTGCAGGGTTCTGCCAGTCTACTACACCCTTGTCTGTCCACCTGGTTCTGCAAGTTAATAGAAGAGTCAAAAAAATTTCAGGAAAACGTAGAATCTAGTGGACTGTATGGCAGACCCCATCTGAGATTCATCATTCTTGACCTCTTTTGCTCTTGAAGGCTGTATGTACTCACTTGGTCTGGGTCACAGGCAGGGGAACTCAGGCCCAGCCTCTCCTCTGGGTTCCAGCCCATAGATCCTGTTTTAAGTGGTTAAGGACTCTTTCTTCAATCCCTCACCACTTCCCTGAGCCACTCTTACCTCTCCCTGCTTGTCAGCATCTTCCACTGGTCTGCAGACTCTGCTGTTCCCACCATGAGTTTGTGGCTCCTCACAGCTGGCTGCTGAGGAGCTCACTGCACCTCACCTCTCTGGCAGCCACCGGGCTGAATTTCACACAGTCTCTCTGGTTTCCCTCTGCAAGACAGGAGTCCTCACAGCACTTATCCTAAAACTGGGGTTGTGGGTCAGGCAGATAATAACTTCCTCCCTCAAACAGCTCAGCTTTCCTGCTAGGATTGCACTTCAGACAGCCAGTCCCTCCTCCTCCAATGCAGGAGTCCCCCTGCTCTCCTCCTCAGAGGTGAAGTTGCAATTTAGGTCAGCTGTAGGACCTTAGCCAGCTTCTCCTTCAGCTGGTTCCTTTCCCCCCTAACTAGACCCCAAGCTCAGAGGGTTGGGTTCAGCAAGGCAGCCCTCTCCTCCTATGAGGGAAGAGGCAGCATATATGCTGGTCCCCTTCCTAAAGCTCATCCCGGTCAGCTGGGAGAGAGGGAAGTCTTACCCTACTCACTCTTCCAGGCTCCTGGTTCCAGGCCTTCAGAGGAACAGTAATGGGATTTTTTCCCAAACATTGCTTATTCTCTGGACGATTTTCTCTCTGACAGTGTCTCCTAGGTCCCTGTATATTAGACATCCCAAAATCTTAAAGGGAGAATGCCACGTGCGGGGTGGACTAACTCCTAGGCACCACTACCTTTAAGGTGCTAGATCATCCCCCACCTCCTCCTTATTCCAGACTTGCACTGACTCCACTGTTAACACCAGTTCTGCTCTTCTTGTTGTGACATACTTTAGAAATAAAAATGGATGAGCCACAGATATCAAAGTATGTTACAAGAATACATAAGCATTATCACCCAGTGCATCTCTTCAGAGGTGCTGAACACTTCTCTCACTAACTGTCAGTGGCGTTATGGGCGTTCAGCACTCCAGAAGACCAGACCCAAGGTGTCTCCAGTTGGCTACCCAAAAAATAGAGGCACCCCAAATCAATAGTTACTTTCAAAAAACGTGGCCCAATTGACTTGCTTACATGACACAAAAGTTAGTGGATGAGTTGACAATAGAACCAGGGTATCCTTACTTTAAGTCCACTTCTGCAACTAGAAAGATGGGGTAATGGACTCCCCAAAACTCTGAGTCAAACCATCTGTCAGTTGGAAGAGGGTGTTTTAGGAGTCAGACACTCTCCCCTGAAGACATAGAACAATATTGAGGCATCATGTCAGGATTATAGACTTTGGAGGCTATTTTTGAATCCACAGTCCCGCATGGCAACAAAACCCATTCTTCTGATGACCAGTGAAGCAGCTCCACAACTTAAACAGAATTATGACATAGTAAGTTGTAGTTATTAAATGACACGTGAAATAAATTGACAAGCTTGTCTCAGCAACATTGGCTATTTAAAGTGTTAAACTATGGGACTTAGGACAGCCCAGCTGGGTTATCGCTCCTCCTTTGCTCCTATAACAGCAAGCGCTGGAAGCTATAGACTCTGGAGGAAGAGAACATGTCTCATTTGACCCCCTGAGGCTGACACATGGAGTGGAACTGACAGGCTCCAGAGCAAGCTGTGTCTAGCCCTCTTTAGCTAGAGGGAGGATTGCAGAGACATGAAGCCTTTGAGTGATGGCAAGAGGGACCACCATGTAAAAAAATAATTCTGTGGAACTGATCTGTGAATTTCTCTTTAAAGAAGGTTATTTGTAACTTATAAGCAATATGGGTAATAGAGTTATGAAGGGATCTCTGTGTTCCTAATAAAGACGATACGCTTTTTGCTATCAAAAGTCTAACAAGCAAGTGAAAGGCAGCTCAGCTCAGCTCACTTAATCACAAATCTTGCCAGAGTTATTAATGGATCAAATGCTGGGAGGCTTTGAGCACTTGCAAAGCTTATTGAAATCAGAACCCTGGAGGCAGGGTCAAGGTCAGAAGATAGGTCAGCACAGAACCAAGGCAAGGGTCAGGATATGCAGCAGGAACCACTGATGCCAAGAGGCAAACAGATGGGTGAGTGTCGGGGGAAAAGAATTTGGACCAGAAAAATATCCATCATCAGGGTTAGAGAAAGAGAGAGAGAGACACACATGCACACACACCAAAACAAATAAAAATAGAGCTTTATGTGTGACTCAATCACAGAAGCTGAATTTGTTGATTCAGTGGGAGAAAAAGAATCCATCAGAATCTGTAATAAATATTGTCCAAACAAAATAAAATGCTTATGTGTATATCATAGGAAATAAAAGGAAGCGTTGTTCAGATTTCATGAATGTTTGGAAGGCAGAAGGGTCTTATATTAGCAGATCTACAAGTCCAAAACTACCTAATTTTGTCTTGTAATAAGATAGCCAGGGAATAATCATACAAACAAACCATTTGTTTATATCATATATAGTCCCCTAAGTGTCAGACTATTTTTATGCAACAAACACATTGATCCATTTAATATTATAGGCATAATGTATTCCATGTTTTCAGTACCATATTTCCATAAGTTTTGGGATGTATATTATTGTTCTGAACATTTGGATCCAGTAAGACCACAAACCATTTGTACATTTATAGCATGCACATAAAAATATCTGAGTAGTCTGAGTGCTTCCACACTATTGCATTATGTTACCTTGTATAACTGTTTTATTACTCACTAATGTTTATGGGTTATTCAGAGGCAGATAGTTTGCATCATCAAGCCTAACACAGTTGCCTAGTTAATAACATTACAGAAACAATTATGAGGACTCTGGAGGTTCAGTGTTGGACTTATTGCTGCAGGACTTCTTCCTCATTAGCCATTCCTCACACACAGCTGTAAAGGAATAGGTTGTATTCCCATGATTCAAATGTGACCAATGTCTGCACAGGAATATGTTTTTCACTCCTGCAGGATAACTTATTGTGCCTTATCTTCTTTAACAGGGGAAATCCATAGTAAAGAAATATGCTGTAATGTATTTTTGGATGGTGGTGAAGATAACCAAGGGAGGTGATGCCATGTTATAACTGCTTCTCCAGGCAAAGGATCAAAACCCACGATCCCTTTGAGTCCCTAAGCCCTGGTCTACACTACGAGGGTAGGTCGAATTTAGCCGCGTTGGGTCGATTTTATAAGCAATGCGGCTACACAACCAACCCCGTTCCGTCGACCAAAAGGGCTCTTAAAATCGACTGCTGTACTCCTCCCCGGCAAAGGGAGTAGCGCTTACATCGACCTTCTTGGGTTGAATTTGGGGTAGTGCAGACTCAGCGTTGTGCAATTAGATGGTATTGGCTTCCGGGAGCTATCCCAGAGTGCTCCAATGTGACCACTCTGGACAGCACTTTCAACTCTGATGCACTAGCCAGGTACACAGGAAAAGCCCCGGGAATTTTTGAATTTCATTTACTGTTTGGTCAGCGTGGCGAGCTCAGCAGCATAGGTGACCATGCAGTCCCAGAATCGTAAACGAGCTCCAGCATGGAGTGAACGGGAGACACTGGATCTGATTGCTGTATGGGGAGAAGAATCTGTGCAGGCAGAACTCTGTTCAAAAAGAAGAAATCCTAATATATATGCCAAAATCGCACAGGGCATGTTGGAGAGAGGCTACACCAGGGATACACAGCAGTGCCGCGTGAAAGTTAAGGAGCTCAGGCAAGCTTACCATAAGACAATGGAGGCAAACTGTTGCTCCGGGTCAGAGCCCCATACATGCCGCTTCTATGATCAGCTGCATGCCATTCTAGGAGGGGACCCTACCAGTACCCCACCACTGTCCGTGGACACCTACAAGGGGGGAGTCTCATGCAACATGGAGGAGGATTTTGTGGATGAGGAAGAGGAGGAGGAGAATGTGCAGCAGGCAGGCAGAGAATCCATTCTCCCCGGCAACCAGGACCTTTTCCTCACCCTGGAGCCAATACCCTCCCAGGGCCTATTGTTACCGGACCCTGAAGGCGCAGAAGGCACCTCTGGTGAGTGCATATTTGTAATGACACTACGGGGGTTAAAAGAAATTGTGTCTAATGTTTTGATTTGCCCTGAACAATTGGGATGCATTCACGGCCAGTACACCTAATGGAAAAGTCTGTTAATGTGTCTGGGGATGGAGCGGGAATCCTGCAGGGACATCGCCATGAAGTTCTCCTGGAGGTACTCTGAAATCTATGCAGAAGGTTTCTGGGGAGGGCTGCCTTATTTCGTCCTCCACGGTAGGACACTTTACCACGCCAAGCCAGTAGCAAGTGGTCTGGAATCATTGCAGCACAAAGCATGGCAGCGAATTGTCCTGGGTTTTGGTCGCATTCATGCAACATTCAGTCTTTATCTTTCTGTGTTAGCCTCAGAAGGGTGATATAATTCATGGTCACCCTGGTTGAAATAGGGCAATTTTTGTAAGGGAACAGTAAAAGGACCCCGTTCATGCTGGGCTGCTTGCGCTTGGCTAAAAGGGATCATCCCGGAGAATAGTCACGCAGTGCGGGGAGGGGTGTGCTGCACATCCAACCCAAAACCGCAGCCCCCTCCTTTTAAATGGCAAACCCAACTGGAATTGCTTGCTATGGGAAAGGAGGGTGCTGCAGTTTGAAACCATTCCCACATGTTATGAAGGCGGAAGAAGCCAACCCCGCGTACCCTTTGGCTTACCATGGCTGCCTGGAAACCGAATTCTGTTGCCCAGCCGTGTGTGATGTGTCACCATACCGGCAGGCACTCAATATAAAAGGCAAAATGCGTCCTTGTACCTAAAGCACATGTGCTATCTGCTGTGAATTGCTTGATTCACCGTGAAACAGTCTCCCTTTTGTTCTCAGAAATGTACCTTCTTAAATATTACTCTCCCTTTTTATCCCCCCTGCAGGTACAAATGTTTCTATGCTCTCTGTATCATCTCTGTCCCTGAGGTTATTGCAGATTAGAAGGCGAAAAAAACGCACTCGCGATGACATGTTTTCCGAGCTCATGCAGTCCTCCCGCACTGATAGGACACAGCTGAATGCATGGAGGCATTTGGTGGCAAAGGCCAGGAAAGCATTGAGTGAGCGTGATCAGAACACGCAGGAGGAGATGCTGAGGCTAATGGGGGAGCAAACGAACATGATCAGGCGTCTGGTGGAGCTGCAGGAAAAGCTACAAGAGCACAGACCACCGCTGCATCCATTGTATAACCACCTGCCCTCCTCCCCAAGTTCCATATCCTCCTCACCCAGATGCCCAAGAACACGGGGGGGGGGGCAGGCTCCAGACACCAAGCCACTCCCCTCCAGAGGATGGCCCAAGCAACAGAAGGTTGTCATTCAAACAGTTTTGATTTGTAGTGTGGCTACAATAAGCAATGTGGCCTTGTCCTTCCCTCCTCCCCCACACCAGCCAGGCTACCTTGTCAGTGATCTCACTCTTTTTTTTTTTTTTTTTTAATAAATAAAGAATGCATGGATTAAAAAAAATAAGGACTTTATTTCCTTTGCCAGCTGTGCTCAAAGGGGGGGAGGGGGATTGGCTTACAGGGAAGTAAATTCAACAAAGGGGGCAGGTTTGCATCAAGGAGAAACACACACAACTGTCACACCGTAGCCTGGCCAGTCATGAAACTGGTTTTCAAAGCCTCTCTCATGCGCAGCGTGCCTTGCTGTGCTCTTCTAATCACCCTGATGTCTGGCTGTTCAAAATTGGCCGCCAGGTGATTTGCTTCAACCTCCCACCCCGCCATAAACGTCTCCCCCTTACTCTCACAGATATTATGGAGCACACAGCAAGCAGCAATAACAATGGGAGTATTGGTTGCACTGAGGTCTAACCTAGTCAGCAAACAGTGCCAGCGAGCTTTTAAATGTCCAAAGGCACATTCTAGCACCATTCTGCACTTGCTCAGCCTATAGTTGAACTGCTCCTTACTACTGTCCAGGCTGCCTGTGTATGACTTCATGAGCTATGGGAGCAAGGGGTAGGCTGGGTCCCCCAAGGATAACTATTGGCATTTCAACATCCCCAAAAGTAATTTTCTGGTCTGGGAAGTAAGTCCCTTCTTGCAGCTGTTTGAACAGCCCGGAGTTCCTAAAGATGCAAGCGTCATGCACCTTTCCTGACCATCCCACGTTGATGTTGGTGAAACGTCCCTTGTGATCCACCAGCACTTGCAGCACCATTGAGAAGTATCCCTTGCGGTTTATGTACTGGTTGGCAAGGTGATCCGGTGCCAAGATAGGGATATGCGTTCCGTCTATTGCCCCACCACAATTAGGGAACCCCATTGCAGCAAAGCCATCCGGTATGACCTGCTCATTTCCCAGAGTCACTATCCTTGCTAGCAGAAGGTTACTGATTGCCTTGGCTACTTGGATCACAGCAGCCCCCACAGTAGATTTGTCCACTCCAAATTGATTCCAGACTGACCGGTAGCAGTCAGACTTTGCAAGCTTCCACAGGGCTATTGCCACTCGTCTCTCAACAGTCAGGGCAGGTCTCATCTTGGCAGGGGTGAAAGTAACTTAAAGGACTTGCCGGTACTCCAGAGTCCGGAGGAGGGGCGTGGCCTCCACCGGAACATGCTGGGCCTTTAAATCCCCAGGCCCTTTAAATCAGGATTTAAAGGGCCCGGGGCTAGGGCTGTGGTAGCAGCAGCTGGGAGCCCCAAGCCCTTTAAAATCACCCCCTGAGTTCCCAGCTGCAGAGGTGTCTGGGAGCCCTGGGGCTCGGGGGCAATTTAAAGGGAGCGATTTAAAGGGCCCGGGGCTCTAGCTGCTGCTACTGCAGCAGAGCCCCAGGCCCTTTAAATTGCTGACGGAGCCCCGGGGCTCCAGCAGCAGGGCCCAGGACTCTGGCTGCCGCTACCCTCCAGGGCCCTTTAAATCGTCTCTGGAGCCCTGCTGCTGGAGCCCTGGGGTAGAGGCGGCAGGTCTCCGGTGGCTATTTAAAGGGCCCGGGATGGTAGGGGCAGCGGGAGCCGCGAACCCTTTCAATAGCCACCAGAGCCCTGCCGCCACTACCCCAGGGCTCCGGCAGGCTCCGGGGGCTATTTAAAGAGCCCGGGCCTTTTAAATGGTCCCCGGAGCCCTGGGGTAGCGGCGATTTAAAGGGCCCGGGGTGGTAGCAGCGGCAGGAGCCCTGGGCCCTTTAAATCGTCACTCGAGCCCCGCCGCCGCTACCCCAGGGCTCTGGCAGCGGGGCTCTGGCGGCAATTTAAAGGGCCCTGGGCTCCAGCCCTTTAAATTGCTGCCTCAGGAAGCCGGTCCACCCCGGTATGGTACACCAGCTCTTGCCGGCAGGGGTGGCAGGTTTGTAGAAATTTTGGTGGTGCCCAGAACCTGCCCCTGCCCAAATTCTGCCCCCCCAACTCCACCCCCCACCTGCCCAAGGCTCTGGGAGGGAGTTTGGGTGGGGGGAGGAGGTCTGGGGTGCAGGCCCTGGGCTGGGGCAGGGGACTGGGGTGCAGGGTGCAGGCTCTGGGAGGGAGTTTGAGGATGGGAGGGAGTGCGGAGGGAAGGGGTGTGGGTTCTGGGAGTTTGGGGATAAAAGGGGGTGCGGAGGGAGGGGTGCAGGGGTGAGGGCTGTGGGTGAGGCTGGGGGTGGATTTGGGGTGTGGCTCGGGATGAGGGTTTGGGGATGTGGGATGGGACTCAGGGCTGAGGCAGAGGGTTAGAGTGCATGGGGATGAGGGCTCTGGCTGGGGCTGGAGATGAGGGGTTTGGGGTGTTGGAGAGGCTCAGGGCTAGGACAGAGGCTTGGGGAGCAGGGGGATGAGGGCTCTGGCTGGGGGTGTGGGCTCTGGATGAGTTTTGGGTGCAGGCAGGCTGCCCTGGGACTGGAGCCAGAGAGATGGACTCCCCCCAGCCCTCTCCCTGCCAGCAGCAGCAAGCTCTGGGGTAGGGACCCCCTTCTCCCCCCCGGCAGCACACTCACCCCCCCCCCACACACTGTCACTGCACATGCTCCTAGGGCCCCTCTCAGGTCCAGGAATCCCCCTCACCTCCCCTCTGGTGGGTGCCGGGGGGGCTGCCATCACATGTGCACCTCCTCCCCTGCTGCTGCCCCTCACTGTAGCCTCACTGGCGGTGGGGGATGGGGCTGCCCCTTGCCCAGCGTGGGGCAAGAGCAGTGACTGCGGGCGGGGGGACAGCTGTATTGGTGGAGGGTCCCACCAGAAAATGAAAGGGTCTGAGGGGGAAGGGTAGCCTGCCCTGGCAGTTGTGTGTGTGGGGGCACTAGGACCTGCGGCGGCAGTTAATGCAGGCAGGCAGCATGGAGCTTCAGGGGAGAGACAGGGAAGGGAGATGCACGGGGGCAGCAAAGGGGGGCCAGCCCACACTTAGGGGAGGCACGGGGGGGGGCAGCAGGTGGGGCCAGGGGGGAGACCCGGCCCCAAACATTCGTGGAGCCGGGCCCCCGACTCTCAATATTGCTGGAGCCAGGAGGAGGAGTCAGAGAGGGAGAGAATGCTCCATTTTCTTGCCGGTCCTCCATACCGGCCCGTACCGGCTTACTTTCACCTCTGCATCTTGGTATTCCTATGCTTCAGGGCGGGGGAAAGCAATTCACGCAGTTCAGTGAAAGTGGCCTTACGCATGCAAAAGCTTCGCAGCCACTGGGAATCATCCCATACCTACAACACTATGCAGTCCCTCCAGTCTGTGCTTGTTTGCCGGGCCCAGAATCGGCATTCCACTGTATCAACCTGCCCCACTGCCGCCACGATGTCCCAATTGCCACATCCCATGCTTTCGGGAACGTCTGTGTCCATGTCCTCCTCACAATCGTCCTCGTGCTGGCGTCTCCTAGCCAGGTTCTGCACATACAGCAGGATAATGCGCAAGATGTTTACAATGCTCACAACAGCAGCGGCGAGCTGAGTGGGCTCCATGCTTGCTGTGCTATGGCATCTGCATGGGTAACCCACGAAAAAAGGCATGAAATGATTGTTTGCTGTTGCTTTCAAGGAGGGAGAAGGGAGGGAGGGGAGACTGACATGTACCCAAAACCACCTGCGATAATGTTTTTGCCCTATCAGGCATTGGGAGCTTAACCCAGTATTCCAATGGGCAGCGGGGACTGTGGGATAGCTACCCACAGTGCACCACTCCGTGAGTCGATGCTAGCCACAGTATTGAGGATGCACTCCGCCGACCTAATGCGCTTAGTGGGGACACGTGCGATCGACTGTATAAAATCTCTTTCTAAAGATCGACTTCTATAAAATCAACCCAATTTCATAGTGTAGACATACCCTAAGAGTCTATCAGCAGTCAGTGGGCTTGTGTCTATAACTTGGTTAACTGGGAATAGTCTTGACAGATATAATGCAAGTGATGTTTCAATCCAGTTTCAGTATATTTGAGGAAACAAACATCAGCTCTCACTTGGAGGTCTGCATTTTGAACAAAGGAATCTGTTGACCAATAGGAGGCCATACATAACCCACAGAGCGGTTAATGGGTTTTAGCCACTTAATTGGCTCTTTAAGAAAGTGTATCGAGGTGGAGCTTCTCTAACAATACAAAGAACCATAACAGCAGCAAATCAAGTTGTTTGACTTAGCGAACCTCATGATTTCAAGTGACTAAAATATCCTATGGGTATATTACATATCAAAATTAGGATTTTATTTATACCTGCCTCTGGAAATTTCCATTACTTGCATCTGAAGAAGTGAGGTTCTTACCCACGAAAGCTTATGCTCCCAATACTTCTGTTAGTCTTAAAGGTGCCACAGGCCCCTCTGTTGCTTTTACAGATTCAGACTCAGGGCCGGCTCCAGGCACCAGCCCACCAAGCATGTGCTTGGGGCGGCGCCTGGAGGGGGGCGGCATGGCGGGGCGCTCCGGCCCGAGAGCGGGGCCGCGACTGGGCTCGCCGCCCTCCCCGCGGCGCTCCGGCCGCCAGGGAGAGCGGGGCCGCAGCGGGCTCGCCGCCCTCCCCCGGTGCTCCGGCCGGTCGGGGAGAGCAGGGCCCCAGCCGGGCTCTCCGCCCTGCTCCCGGCGCACCGGGGGCTCTCTGCCCTCCCCCCGGCGCTCTGGCTGCCGGGGGAAGAGCAGAGAGCCCCGGCTGGGCTTGCCGCCCTCCTCCCGGCGCTCTGGCTGCCGGGGAGAGCGGAGAGCCCCTGCCGCAATGGGGGGGGGGGAGGGTGCTGGCTTTTTTGCCTAGGGCGGCAAAAAAAGCCAGAGCCAGCCCTGTTCAGACTAACACGGCTACCCCTCTGATACATGTATTTTATCATACACTGTATATGCTTTTAAAGTGTGTATTAATGTTTCAATTTCAATTCAAATTTCCAAACAGTCACTAAATTGGCATATAACTAGTTCACAAAACTGGGGGGGGAGGTGGTTGGGAACATTCAGGGGGGTGTAGGGAAATCACTGGTGGGGAGGCTCCGGGCGATGGCTCGGGGCGGCCCCCAGCCGGCTCAGCCGGGCGCGGATGGGCAGGGCCCTGGCAGGCGTGGGGAAGCCGCTCCCTGGCCGCAGCCCCCAGCGGCGCCTCTGCCCCCCGCGGCAGGGGGGAGCCGGCTGCCGCGCCTGATTGGGTGGCTCCCCGCGCAGGCGCCGGGGGAGGGAAGCCAGGCCGGGGGCTTCGCCCGGGAAACGGGAGTGTTTACAGCCGCCTGCCCGGAGCGGCCCAGCAACGGCCAGGGCTCCGCCGCCGCCGCCATGCCCGTGCGCTTCAAGGTGAGGGCGGCCGCCAGCCCGGCTCCCCTGGGGGCTGCCTCCGGACTTGACCTGCCTTAGTCTCCGGCCTGGTCTCCCCGTCCCGCCTTGCGGGCTGGGCACCGGCGCTGTGCGAACCAAGCGGGCACAGGGCGGGTGATGAGCTGCGTGGAGTGGGGTCAGGGTCGGTACAGGACCTGTGTGGGCACTGGACTGGCACAGGATGGGGGGATGGTGCAGGACCTGTGTGGGCACTGGGCTGGTACAGGAAAGAGGGATGGTGCAGGACCTGTGTGGACACTGGACTCGCACAGGATGGGGGATGGTACAGGACCTGTGTGGGCACTGGACTGGCACAGGATGGGGGGATGGTGCAGGATCTGTGCTGCCACTGGACTGTCATAGGATTGTTTGTGTGGGCACTGGGGTACTGAGCTAGAGTACAGGATGGGGGTTGTGTCCTGGTACAGGACCTTTGTGGCACCAGGCTAGCACAAGATGGGGGTGACTTGTGGATGCTCATCCAGTAGCGGGTCTCTTAACAGAGACAAACTAACTGAGATGTAGCACCCCGCTCTTATTTATGTAGTGCAAGAGGTGTACGAGGTGTTCGGCAGAATATGTAGAAAAATAAGGTTCTTGCTCCAAAGAAGATTGATTCAGACAAATATGATCCAAGGAACAAGTTTGAGATGAACTGGAACCATGGTATTTATTTTTAAAAACGTAGTTAAAACTTAAAATAGTATGCAGATTCTAGGTGGTATCCTTGACATGTGAAATGGTTCTGTATTTGCACTGTTTCTGACATTACTGTCAGAAAACAGAACAAAAACTTTTTGCTTACTTTGATCAAGATTGTTTTAGAAGCAGAGTTACCTACCTGCTTATCTGACCAATTATGCTTTACAATGTGCCTGTGGATATTTAAAAGTGCTGGGAGATCTGTTGCTGTTGGAAGCTAGGTGAAAAAATGGCACTACTCACAATGTATGTCCATTTGCTGTAGGGATTGAGTGAATATACGAGGAACTTCAAATGGAAAAAGTCAGATCTGTCAGAGTTTTGTAACCCTTCACGACAGCAAAAATCCTCAAGGGCTGGACTTCGATCTGATCAACTAGGTAAGCTATTAGAAATAACTGCCATAACTCATACATCATCTTCGCACAGAGCCCAAGTTTTGCAAAGGGGGGTGAACTTCTAGTTCACATTATTTATCTAAAGCCAGAAATGTACATGTCATTTAATGGTGTATGTCAGTTAGCACAAGATAGGTTGTATTGCAGGGGTACAGGGTGGAGGTAGTAAAGCAAATTAGTTATAGTGAAATAATTAGGCAGTATTGCTCTTTGCATGAAAGAAGACAGAGGCAGGAATGAGTAGGAAAAGTTTGAACTAGTATATAGGCATAAGAGATTAATGAAGGGGTATAGATATGAAATAGTCTGCAGAGTGTACATATTAGAGTAAGATTGGTTGCCTTGTTTGAGCTCGACATTTAAGCATTTATAAGAGCCACCTACTGGTAGTAAAATTGGTCATCAATGTAAGCACCAGGCAATTTGATAGGATAATTACTTGTCTTGCCAAAGCTACCTTCCACCTCATCACCTTCTGCTCTCAGGGTATGTCTACACTACCTGTCGGATCGGCGGGCAGCGATCGATCCAGCGGGGGTCGATTTATCGCGTCTAGTCTAGTCTAGAGTGCTCTCCTGTTGACTCCTGTACTCCACCACGAGAGGCGCAGGCGGAGTCGACGGGGGAGCTTTGAATGAATTTAGCAGTGTTGATTTTTAAGTTAAACAGCTCCCCCCACCTCCTTTGGAAAGTCCTCAGATGGAGTTTTGCAGGTACCATTTAGAAATCACCTGGCCATCAGAGTTTTCTCTGTGTGTGTGTGTGTCCCAGGACACAAAATAAGAGGTCGGAACTATGTAATCTCCGCTGGTTCTCTCTGGTCTCTCAAACCAACATGGTCTTCAAGTGGTCAGTGACAGCAAAACTCTCAAAGCAATTCCAAGAAAGCTATGAGCATTCCCTTTGATTTGAATCCAGTATTGCTAACACCAAACATTCAAAAATCAGGTCTTAGCCCCAAAGTCACAGAATTGGCTCACATCTCAATTAAAAAAATTGGATAATTTTTATTTCCTTCTGATTTGAGCCTTCGTAAACTTGTCACATTTTCAAGCTTTTTTCCATAACCGTGAGGGCTAGAAACTTTAAACTAAGATTCTCATCTAATCACATGCCTCTGGGACCTAGGGATTTAAGCTAAACATCAAATATCACAAGACTCAAAATCATGTGGGTTGGCAAAAAAGCCTTTTGTTTTCATAGCTTTTGTTGTGCTAAGGTTATGCCTCCCAGGCCTTTGCTTCCATTTTATGCGCCCACCTCTTTTTCTGGTCACATTTAATCACACACATCCCTGGAACACTATTCACAGACACAGATTGGTGTCTCCACAGACTTCTAGTATTTGGCTCACTTTTGGCTCTTTCTGTTGAAATGCATACTTAATAGTTTCTCTTAACAGATTGTGGCAATTTAGGAATTACTCATAACAGCTACCCAAACAAACAGATAGGTCTGCTTGAGTGCTGAACATTTCTTTCTGCCATATTCCCAGTGTTCCTTCAAAGGTTACATTACTACTAATGGAATTTATATTCTTTGTAGCCCAAACATTCTATGCATCTGACATTTTATATGCTACCTTCTGCCTGAAAAACAGTTTATTCTCTTTCCAGCTGCACCCTAGTTCCCCATAGATTAGTTTATATACTCTGCAACTATTTATCTCAGCCAAATAGAGTCCTTTGTTAGTTGTTTAACACTCTCCAGCAGGATTCTGTTGTCACACTTTATTTAACTACTATATGTTTAACCACCCATTTTCCTCTTAAAATGACATAGTAATTTTGTTCTTTTTATCTTACATAAGTCAGCTATTTTTTATTGTTTAAAACCATCTTAGATAATCAGTGTCTCTTTTTCTTGTAAATATGAAAAGATGTTTCCTAAGCTTTAAAAATATTGTGTAATGTATTAAAGATGTTAAGATATTTTAAAAGCTACTCTAGAAGATTTTGTTTTTTAAAAGAAGGAATCTGTGCAGGTGTCTGTGCAGAATGTTATTACGCATATGGTAACAGGTCACTGCTCTCCAGTTACTGTAAGGTGAACATCTATTCAGCAATGCACCTATTCAACATGCATAAGTAGTTTAGGAAGTTCCATACCACGCTTGGCCAGTGCAGGTTGATGATTTGATAATTTTAGTCAAATTAATCTTCTTAGTGGCTGCGGGTTAAATTTCTGCCCTCAGCTATGCTCACTGACTCCCATTGACTACACTGGAAGTTGCAAAAGAGGTAGAATTTGGCTTGATCGTGTGACAGGCTAAGCACACACATCTCGCACTGACTCGGCTGGGAATTAAAGGCACTCAGCATGTATGTAAGAGCTCAACATTTCACAGGCCCATAGTAAACTGTCTTTGCTCAAAGATATACAAAATTTATTAAAAATCAGTCTAGTGTTATATATTCAGATTCTCATCCCAGTATGTTAACATTCTGATCTTGTGTTCCAGTGTCTTTAAATCCTAATAGACGTATTTTATTGTGCTCAAGTTTAATGCATGTTTTGTAGGAATCACAAGAGAGCCAAACTTCATTTCCAAGAGAAGGGTGCCCTACTTCAACCCACAGATTTCAAAGTCCTTTGAATGGAGAGGGGACAGCGATTTGGAGGGATATTTGGATGACGCACCAGAAGTTGAAGGCATTGGGCCTGCAGAGTCACACACAGATAACCACAGTAACGACAGAAATCTGGAAAACATTGAAACACCTGATGCACCCAGGCTTCCTAAAAAAATTCGGTCCCACTCTGCAGATTCTAGAATTGAATCAGCCATCACCCTTGCAGAAAACAGTAGGAAGAAGTTGTCACCCCCAACTCCAATGAACCAAAAAGCAGTATTTGTACCTCCAAAAAAGCACTTAGAAAAAATGGATAATAGGGTAGGGATCATTAGAAAACCTTTTCCCCTTTCTTATAGTCTATGGTTGAAGTTAATAATGTGACTGTTATAGTAAATTAAATACAGTTAAGCAAGCTTTCATGCTTAAAACTATTTCTTATTTTTGTTATAACTTTGTCTCTATGCAACTCTGTATTTTGATGTTAATCTATGTTAAGACCCCATTATGTTGGAAGAACTGTTTGTTAGGACCAGATTCTGATTCCACTTAAGTCCATGGGAGTTTTACCATTTATTTCAAGTGAACTAGAATTTAGTCCATAATTTGTAGTCTTCAAAGATGTTGTTGAGAATGAGATAGCATATCTTTCATTGAGTTACTTGGCCTGATCTAAGGATGTGGATTATAACAGTTTAGTTAAAAGAAAATTGCAGCAACAGAAAGTAGAGGAGAACAATAAATGGAGATTTTTCTGATTCATTGTTTTATGTTGACAGTTTCACAGAGTCCTGCAAAAGAAATCAGGCATGAATATTTCACCTTCAAATAGTTTCCCCAGAAATTCTGAATATCAAAGGCAGTTTTTATGGAAAACCCCCCCAAAAAACTCTCCAATGCTTGCAGCTGACCAGGTAATTTTAAAGAATCTGAAATATATAATTTAGTTTATCAGTCAAGAAAGTCATTTAATTACCATAATTTCCTTATATTTTGTTGTGGTAGACTGGTATGTTATTTACAGTGCCACTTTTGTTTTCTAATATATAAAAGCACATTAATTCACATATGATCCCTTATAAAAGGATCTGATCCTGCATCCCCCTGTGCAAGCTAAACTCTCATTGCAATTTCATGTACTTCAGTGGGAATTTTGCTTGTGTAGAGTCTGCAGGATCAGTTCAATAATAGGTAGGTGTTGTAATATCACATTGTTTAAATTATGAAAGACTTCGCAGAGAGCTCCTTTTCATTGAGATTCTATTACTAATCTGTATGATGCTCTTCTAATTGGTGCTCATTAAAACTGCTGTTCCATAGCAAAGAACAGGAAGTCTGAAGCAGTAATTTTTTTTTTGCACAGTTTACTCCAAAAACATACAGCGTAAGGGCTCTGATCCTGCAAATGCTTACAAGTGTGCTTAAATTTACTACTGTTTACTACAAATTTGAGATCAATGGGACTACTCAGAATAGTAAAGTTATACACATGTACAGTGTTAGGAGTATCAGGGTTTAAGATTGAATTTTTATCATGAGATTCTAGTGTTATTAAGAAAGTATTGTATCTTGACTTTCTCACCTATATCTATAAACAACCTAATGAAAAGTACATCTGAATATTACAGTAGTAGAGATACCTGATCCTTGAACAGGTGTATTAAGAATACCCAAATTATCTTGACCTCGAGATAATTGGTCTAATCCAAGCTCATATAGCAAAGCTGAGGAAAATTTATCTCTATGGTATATGGCATGTCCTTTAAGTCTCAATAGTCTGTGGGAAGATCAGGTCTGATCAGCTGTAATAGTCAAGCAAATTCTACATCTTAGTTTATAACACAGAATTAATTGCAGAAAAGGGAATGGATCAAATTACTGTGCAATAAGAGCCTTATTTTAAACCATGAAAAAGTCCATCAGTACTTGCTGACAAGCTGTAATGTACGTTTTATCGTGTATTGTTTCAAAAATTTGTGATCTTGAATATAAATCTAAAGGTGAATTGCAAAGATTTGTCAACCACCTTCATCCCCAACCAAAGAAAATATGCTCTTTTTAAAAAAAAATACAGTCACAAATAAGGAAAAGTAGTTGGGTCTAGACTTAGAGATGTCTCTGAATTATATCCATGCTAAGAAATAAACTTAAAAATAATTACTGAAATTAAGTCATTTCCCCATTTATCCTATAAATCTAATAGGTAACTTTTCCACATGCAGTATTTGTTCACCCTTTCCTTTCTGTGTGCATATTGGAGGAGTCACTAAGGTAACTAATTTTGAAAATTTGACCTTAAGATTAGCAAATTAACTTCTTTGTTTTTTAAATTCAAAGGTTATTCACAATACAAGTAAATCCATTCCCCCATTTAAGTCTTCCGCAATTATCCCTGAAACTGAATATGAGAGAAGTTTCAAAGTTTCTCCTCCAGCGATGGGACCAAAACTGAGGTGTGATTTGGAAGAGAGAGAATTTCCTGTATGTGCACCAGTAAATATCTCCCCTGAAAGAAAGGTATATACATCTTTGAATGGTATTTCAGTAGTATAATTTTAGCGTTTTTTTCTGTTTTATAATTATTACATTTGACATTGCAGTCCATTGGGAATGGTTCTGCTCTAAAAAGAGACTCTAAAAATAACATTGTGGGGCTCCATGGATGTGTCTCTGTGATTTCTGTGTCAAGTACGTTCAGTTTACAAGTGAAAAGATTTTTCTTTTTGCTAACTGCCAACCCAAATCCTTAGCTTGGCTCTGAGATTCTTTCCTTTCTGTGTACTGCTGCCAGCAATAAGGATTCTGCCAGCCAACTTATGCCCTACTTGGCACCTGTGCAGTCTCTTGATGCCCAAGAAGGAATAGAATTCAGTTAAATTTCTATTGAGTGTGTTGGTTGTCTAAGTCTAACAGGAGTAAGAAGCAATAATTTTTTTGTAATCACAAAAGTCCAAAGCTATGCATTTGAGCATGTACAAGGAACAAATCCAGTGTGTGTAAAGGTACCAATTTTACAGTCAATTTTCAGACTATAGTTACACTTTAAAAAAAAAAAAAGGGTGCAGGGATTGTAATTTTTATTCAACTGACTTTTTAAATTGATAGCACACCATGTTGTATAGATAGATAGATAGATTCCAGTGTCTAGTTCAAACATTAGGATGTCTTTTGTAAAGCCCAGACTGCAGTCAGCTACCTTTTAGGTCTTACGTACACTAAGTTATTTTGCCAAAGATTTCTTACCATTGCTATTGCCAGTTCAGCTGCACTACCACCAGTGCACTTGAAGTTTAGAGAAGGTGTGGGTTGTTGATGCCAGGTTTGGCACCAATTCATCTTGATTGAGTTGGTTTAGAATACACTATGGTAAAAACACCGGTGGTGACAGGGGCTTTTTTCCCCGGTAGCAGAGCTGAACCAATTATACCAGTAGTGGAAAATGTTTAGAAAAAAAATCTGTGTAGACACAGCTTTCAGGGAACATGATAGTCTTTTTATTAAATTCAGATCCACTGGAACAGTGGTATTCTGTTCGGCTGAAGAACCTTGAAGTATCAGAGGATAGTGACCTCAGTTCCAGAATGCATAAAATCTAACCTACTTTGCACAGTAGTAGGATAAACAAGATTTTTCTAGTATGCTGCTCACTGTTTTACCCCATTTTAAAGCCATACAGAGTAGGCTATGCATTCTTCAGCAATGAGGTATGGATGGGACTCTGTTCAGTCCATCATATTTGTTTCTTGATAAACCAGCTTGAGCCTTCTCTTTTGCTTCTCTAGCAAGTATGAAGAAAGTCTGAAAAGTTTGGGGTTTGGTTTGTTTAAGTTTTCTGTTTATTTTTAAACATTGGAAATACAGGTCATTGTGTACCCTGGAAGGGAACTGGAGAATTAAGTAAAATTATAACATTACAAGAGAAGAGACAGATGAGCAAATGAAGGAGTAAGGAATTTTTAGTTACACTGTCTGAAACATTTTTTATACATATTTATCTTGAATGATGAATATATATTTGGGAGAACAGTGTGTTTCTAAAGATTCATCACACCCGCCCCTTCAATTACAGTGTGCTCTCGCAATATACATCTGAGGGCCTCCAGCAAAACCAGACAACCACATGTGACAAAGCTGAGATTTCAGGTAAAAAACAAGCAGGAAAAATGAAAAATTTGAACAGGGGAAAAACCCTCAAACCTTTTTGTAAATCACAATGAGCAAAAAAGCTGCCCAGTTTTCTAAAAAATTCTAAAATTCTTCTCGGGTCACTTTCAGGGGCTTTCTCACAAAATAATAAAAGAAATACAAAATTTCCCCCCACTTTAATGCAACATCAACAACTTTTTTTTTTTTTTAAATGTCAGAAATGCAAAGTTAAGATTTATATAGCAGTATTAACTTAGCCACCTTGCATAGGTGTAGTGCTATTTTATTCCTGTGGTTTTTTATTAAATGTGTAGTTTTATGTTAAATGTATTCCATAAAGTATATAGGCTGTATGATGTGGCTGAGTGAATGTTGCGGTAGGAACCTGAATATTGGTATTTCCAGGCTTTGAGATTTTTTCAAAATAAACAAGCTTAACGTTGCTTTCTTGTGAGTTTGCATTAAATATATGTATGAGAGCTTGTCTACATGTGCGTTAGTGCGCAACATGCTGGTGTGCACTAACTGGCCCTGTGGACCCTGCTGGCGTACACTAAAAGTTCCCTAGTGTGCACTGAATAGCTGGCTAGCCAGTAGTACTGCAGAAAAGGATTGGGGGTTATAGTGGATATTAAGATGAATATAAGCCAACAACGTGATGCAGTTTCAAAAAAGGCTAATATAATTCTGAGACGTATTAACAGGTGTGTCATATGTAAAAAACAGGACGTAATTGTTCCACATTACTGAGCATTGGTGAGGTCTCAACTGGAGACTGTGTCCAGTTTTGAGCGCCACACTTTAAGAAAGGTGTGGACAAATTGGAGATGGTCCAGAGGAGAGCAATAAAAATGAGAAAAGGTTTAGAAAACCTGACTTGTGAAGAAAGGTTAAAAAAACTGGACATGTTTAGTCTTGAGAAAAGGAGGCCGAGCGGGGACCTGAGAACAGTCATCAAATATATTAAGGGGTGTTATAAAAAGGACTGTGATCAATTGTTCTCCATGTCCACTGAAGGTAGGACACGATGTAATGGGCTTAATTTGCAGCAAGGGATATTTAGGTTAGATATTAGAAAAAACTTTCTAACTATAAGGGTAGTTCTGGAATAGGCTTCCAAGGGAAGCTGTGGAATTTGCATCATTGGAGATTTTTAAAAACAGGTTGGACAAACACCTGTCAGGGATGTCCTCGGGTTACTTGCTCCTGCCTCAGCACTGGGGGCAGGACTTGATGACTTCTTGAGGTCCCTTCCAGCCCTATATTTCTATGATTTTGTCTTTTTAAAATGTTAAAGTAAAAGGCTAGTGTCACATAGAATTTACGTTTGTAGAGTTTGTTTAGTTTGTTAGCTAATATGGTATTCTAAAATTGTCTTTGCCTTAGAATGAAAGGAAAGAAACATTCCTAAAGCCAGCGGGAGATTCACCAAAACAAGGGAAATCGGAAACAGAACAGAAACCACCCAAACAAAAAAATAAGCAACATATTACTCAAAAGCCCCTCTCTTTACATACAAGTCTTGGGTATGTATATATCGGAATACCGAACTTAGGTATTCAGCACCCTAATATTGTGAGGGGTGGTGGGCATTCATCATTTTGACCTTGAAATCAAGTGCATTACCTTAGCATATCTATAACACCTCATATCCACATACCTCTTTTTTTCAACTTCATACCAGCATTGTGATTGTGCTTGCTGTGGATAAACCAAAACACTGCAGCATCCTCCACCAGCTCACTCTGGACCACTGCAGTGCTGGAAACAAACGCAGGAGTTCGGTTAGTTCTCCCAGTCCAGTCCCCTATTGCTGCTGCTTATCTTTCAGTGATTGCTTTAAAAATGTAGACTGCTAACTCAGTCACCTGTCTAGCTGCTCACTTACTGTTTTCATGCTGGCCCTGAGGTTGTTCTCTGCTCTGCCCAGTCCCCGCCACGCCTCAGCATAGGAAGGCACACAAGCTTAACATGAAAACTTTCCTGAACCAGAGTCACCTGAAAAACATGGAGAAAACTGAGTTAGTTAGATGATGCTATGAGTATTGCATACATCTTCCGCCTCTCAGCATTACTTACATTGCCAGGATTGCCTTGGCAGTCCATACCCTTTTTTTGTTTTTTTTTAAAGCAGCAGGTCCTATGCTTCTGAGATCTGAAAAGGAGAAAGAAAACCCCAGAAAATGGACATTAATCAAAAATGTACAATCCACCCCTACCACCTTCATTCTCTAGTAAATCCATGTGCTTCCCCAATGTGCTCCTTCACCCACTTGTCTTTTTTAAGGTTTTACTGGGATGGGGGTGGCTCAGTGTCTTCTGTCCAGGCCTGGACCACTCCTGTCTCTTGACCTTGGAAGATAAGTTTGTTTTGCTACAAACCAAGAAAAAACACAAAGGCAACAGATGCATTTATTCATGGAAAAATAAATGAAAATAAAATGAGATTAAGCTTCTTAATTCTGTGGTCATCAGTGTTTTGGCCTTCAGGCTCAGAGTCACTTTGTCAGTGGCTTTTGAGGGAAGGCTGGTGATCCTCTGTCATGGTATCTGCTGTTATCCTACGGTGGCTATTTGTACAGGACAGAAACATTCAAAGCAGTTACTAGAGCAAACCGAAATTGTGAACAGATGCAAATACTCACAGAAAGAATCTGCATCTGATATGTGTCGATGCTTTGCAATATATACTCCTGAAACGGAATGACTAGTGTAGATGCACTGCAGTGTTGCCTCATGAACTGGTTCAATCACACCATCATAAGTAGAACATAAGGGAGCAAGTTGTGTCAATTTCAGGGAAGGGAAAACAGGACTCAATTTGGCCAAAAGTTAGGAGAGATGTCAACTATGAATTTTTCCTCCATATTAATATATACTGGGTTAATTTTACTTTTAAACTTCTGCCTTTTATAGTCTGTATTCCTGAAGAGGTGTTGGATAAAAGGGTTATTTCAAGTTTGTGCTGAAAATGAAGTTAGTTGTATTTTGGGCCAAGATTAAAAGAGGATGATTGAAGTGCTCAGCACTTTTTTAAGTAGACAGAGCTAATTTCTGTATGTGCTTATATGTATGTATATTTCGCAAGAGGGGAAGTGTGTGAAAACTAATTAATTTTAGTAAGTGCTGAGCACTTTTGAAAATCCCATTACTTTTTTAGGTGCCTAAATATGATTGAGCCTAACTTGAGGCACACATTTTTCAAAGTTTTGGCTTTGGAATTCATCTTTAATTGTCATGCAGCTTTTACCGTGCAAGAGCACTTATAATTATATTTATGTAATTATGAAATTTGTTTTTAAACAGTCTCATAGATGATAAAAAAAATAAACTTTTACTGTTTTTCCCCCCCTCCTCTTAATGTTCTAGGAAGGTGAACACTGAATATAGATCAAAATTTTTGTCCCCAGCTCAATATTTATACAAAGATGGAGCTTGGTCGCGTATCAGGAGAAACATACCAGATCAAGTGAGTATCCATATAAAATTTTCTAAGCATTCTTTTAGGGCCCCAGTGAGCAAGGTGCTGAGGGTCCTCATCTCCCATTGAGGGAATTCAGGATTCACCCCCTTTGTAGAGGGACCAACCCCAAGGTATTCCATTCTATCAAATCCTCGCAATATCCTTGTATGGTCCATGGGGAAGACATTGTGACTCCACAGTGGGACCTTTCTGTCTAGGACATGCTGAGAAGGTAGGTTCCAACTAGCTATGACCAAACCAGAATGGAAATGTAATTGACATGGCCTGTGGGAAAGGCCTCTCGTTCTGAGTTTTTGCAGATTCATTGTCCAGAGAAACTAATGCAGAGGGAGTGAAAAGGAATTGTATTCCCACTCCTTGCTTCACTTGCTATACTAAGCAAGTTTACTTTGCTTTGAGATAAAGATACATTTTGCCTAAATGTGTATATAGTATTGTATAGGGAACTAATTTTGTAGTTTGTTGAGATGTGTCATTGTAAAATTTTAGAACAACTGAACCTTATAATAATTACTGTGAAACCAAACTCATGAGGACCTAAGAGGACTAAAAACAAACAGTATTTTTTACTTTTGGTATGCATTAAACCTCAGCTTAGTACAATTAAAATTTTAGGAATTTCTAAGTTATTGAGCACACTCTGATTGCAAGTGTTATGGAAACCTTTTGCTTTTAAAGTGAAATACCATTTTGTCAGATGACGACTTCCCATGCCTGTAGGATTTGCGATATTGTGGAGGTAACACTCAAAACTCCAAGGAGGGAGTTTGAGACAGCGTGTGGCTGCGAGATAACCCAAACTGGTATGGGGTGGGTGAGGACAAGAAAATAAAATGTTTATCTGCTAGAATCTTTTTTCCTACTACTTTTTAGTCTAGTCATGCAGTACATATCAAAGTCACGGATGAAGATGCTGTTAATGGAGAACTAACTACTTTGTGCCTTATCAGGCAATAGTGATCCTTATTGGGGTCAGGTGGAGAGTTGTAGGAGGTAAACGTGTGTGGCCTTTCATTAGAGAGTAAGAGAAATGAGCAAATTCCCACACTCTAGGACAATAGATCTGTGTTTCCAGTTGAGACTGGCATTCCCAGGAAGATTTTTTGTTTATGGGGAGTCACAGAGAAAGCTAGTTGGAAGTCGCATGGGAATGAAGAGGTTCCATGATGAAGTATTCAAAACAAAACTGGTGGGATTTTTTCCCTACGAGCATACTAACTAAAGGATTTGGGTTGGATGGCTGAAAAAACTAGGACCTTTTAATACTAAAATACTATTAACTAAAATGGAATGTCTGTATTTTACTAATCTCATATTTATATACACACACGCGCACACTCTTCTCTCCACCAGATTCTCTTTTATTTATGACAATATATTTTTATAATGTATACTTCAAAAGTTGTTTAACTTTCCCTTTCATCTTCCTTGACTGGGCTCTGCCATTCAGATTCTGATTTACACTTCACCTGTGAGCATATCAGACTAGCTCTGCATGTAGACATAGAGCAGTATATAGCTTTTAGAGCAGGGGTGCAGCAGCACCCCCTGGCTTGAAGTGGTTTCCATCATATACACAGTTTACAGTTTGGTTCAATGGCTTTCAGCACCCCCACTAGAAAAAGTGTTCCAACACTGCTGTCCGGGAGGGGTGTTCTCATCTTGCTTTGAGGGGTTTAACCATATGGCACTTATTACTGCTACTGTGTCTGACTAATATCCCCACACAATGAAATGCGAATACAATATAACTCTTTCTCTGAAATAGTTTCACTTGGGAGGCTTGCAGTCATTTTAACTATACCTTTTAATTGAAGTAGTAAAGGCTGAAAAGTAAGTTAAAGCTAGGAATTTACCACGCTCCAGGAGAAAAGGTACAAGAAGGGCTAAATTAACTCCTAGAGGAGCTAATTTAAAACAAGTTAAAAACTCTTATGGACCTGATCCTTGCTTCTCCACTAGTTTTTCTTGAGTTAAGGCCCTATGTGACAAATAATAAATAGAACTGAATAAAATATTTCAGATACATTTTCAATTTAAAAGCATTCCACCATTCGAGAAATAGGTTTCTGCAAAACAGTGAGACAAATATAAATCCTTAACTGGAAGAAAAAGTGAAGCTATGATCAGTTAAATAAATAAAACAATCGCCCCCCTCCCTTTCCCCCAAAAAGCCACTAAAAAACAGTGACACAAATGTGCTTTGGCCCTTCACAACTTAGCTCTCTTCTGCCTCGCTGATCTTGTAACTTATCACACTGTCATCCACCACCGTCACTTTGCCAACACTGCTATCTTTTAATGCCCACCCCATCAGTTTCTCCCCTCAACCACCATCCTGCCTTCTCCATGCCATCCCGGATGCATGGGGAAAAGTTCCATGAAAAGATCTACATAACTACTGTCTTAACACTATCAAATCTCTTCTTAAGACTGGCCTCTGCTCTGACATCTACAAAACATTGCTTGCTGATGATCGTAGCTAGATAGGTGATGAGTTGTGACTGTCCCAATTCCCCTTCCTTCATTTTCCAATCTTTTTATTCTTAGTGATTCCTGCCATTCCTCTTTACCTCTACCTCCAATTTAAAAAGTGTAACAAAACTGTGCCAGTCACGCCTGTATTTATTTCCTTGAGTGTTCTATCCCCATTCCAAGTCCTTTGGTCAGATCTACATTCTGAAGGTTTTACCAATATAGCTATATCAGTATTCTGTTCTGGCAATGTGCTCCTAGAGCGGATGCAGAATATAGTGACAAAACTGCATTTTTACTGGTATAGTCATGGCAACTGCACCTGTATTTCCGCAGCAAGGGCACCCACTCAGGCTTCCAGGTCCCCAGTTATTGCCTTTCTGGGTGGAGACCTGCATCTCTCTCCCTCCTGACAGGGGTATTTCCAGCGTACACAGTTCTCTGCCTTCACTGTATTATCCCCAGCACAGACAGTTGCTCAAGGACACATGGTTGCTTTCTCTTCAGAGATGGTTAATTCAGTTATAAGGTACCACACAGCACTTCCTATGCAAGCCTACTTTATTCTTAAGGTAAAAAACATTACAGAGAAAATATATTAAAAATAAAAGAACCTACATGCATGCTAATAAGTTTACCAAGTTCACCCTGAGGGCATGTCTACACTTGCCATTTAAAGCGGAAAAAGTCCCTTTTTTGCACAAAAACCATGGGAGCTCAGAAGTTTCACTGCAAAAAGAAAGCCACCTCCACGAGAGATGTATAGCTCTTAACCTATGATGCTTTTGCGGTGATGTACAAATGAAGACACATTCTTCCTGTTTACACAGCTCTTAGCCTCCGGAGGATATCCCCCAGTACCTAGGTGACCATTCTGACCAGCAGCTCTGCTGCTCTGATGCCAGGTAAACAGACATCCACCCCTCCCCAAGTAAAGTCCCTGGAACTTTGAAACTACCCTTCCTGTTTTCTTGGCAAGTGCTCACTTATCTTGCCAGGTGACAATGCCTGCTCCACAGAGCAAACGATCCTCTGCTTGGAGCAAGGCTGAGCTTCTGGTGTTTATCAGTGTTTGGGGAGAGGAGGCTGTGCAGGGACCCAGGATGCTCCCCCCCCCCTTCCCACGAGACCCATTGTCAAACTGGAGAGAACTACACTGTGGGATAGCTGCCCTAGAGCGCTGCTCAAATCGGGGATAGAAGTGCTGCTAATGCAGGGGTGGGCAAACTACGGCCTGCTGCGCTGCCGGCACCACGTCCCTGCAGCCCCTGGGCAGCAGGGGGGTAGAGGGCTCCATGCGTTGCCCTTGCCTCCAGGCACCGCCCCCCGCAGCTCCCACGGGCTGGGAATGGGGAACCCCGGCCAATGGGAGCTTTGGGGGAGGTACCTGGAGGCGCGGCAAGGGCAGTGCACGTAGAGCCCTCTGCCCCAGGGGCCGCAGCGCTTCCTGGAGCGGTGTGTGGCTGGGGAGAGGGCAGGTGTGCAGGGAGCCTGCCCTGGCCCCGGTGCGCGCCACTGCCACCCCGGAGCCACAACCCCTCCTGTACCCCGCCCCCATCTCCCTGCCCTAAGCCCCCTGCCTGCACCTCATACCCCTCCTGCACCCCAACTCCCTGCCCTGAGCTCCCTGCCGCACGCTGCACCCCTCCTGCACCCCAACCCTCTGCTCTGAGCCCCCTCCTGCACTCCACACCCCTCCTGCACCCCAACCCCCTTCCCTAAGCCCCCTCATACACCTCGCACCTCTCCAATGCCCCAATCCCTTGCCCTGAGCCCCTTCCTGCACACCACACCCCCCTCCCACGCTCCATACTCCCTCCCGCACCCCTGCCCCGGCCCTGCATAGTATTTCCCCACCCAGATGTGGCCCTCGGCCCAAAAAGTTTGCCCACCCCTGTGCTAATGTAAACGCTCTCTGACGCTTGAGGAATTAAGTGAGTACACAAACCAACGCTTTACTTTCACCGGTTCCCTATCAACAGTGAAATTTACAGTGCAAAAACTCTGCAAGTGTAGACATACCCTAACATGGATTCTGGAAGGAGCAGTCCTTTAACCCCTTACCCAAGGGGATTGCTTGTGGCTACAAGTTCATCACAGCTTCAGCTCAGAACAAGCCCTCAGATTTATGAGGCCTCAGTAGATCCAGTCTTTCCAACTCTTCCCAAAGGATAAGGGCCCTCCATGGACCAAGAGTCCTCTCCATTTGCTAGATCAGGAAGAAGGACAGGAGCCAGTTTAAAACCAGGGTGTTTATCCAAAAACCCTTTCTTTGTCTGTTGTTCTGGAGAATCCAGTTTGAATTAGCATATGTACATCTTACCAGAGGGGTTGCCTCAAAGGGCTGATAATGGAGGAAGTACATTAGCATCCCCCTTCCAACTAGTGAAGGAACATATGGTGCCACAATAACACATACACAATTGCATATTTAATACAGTATACCCCAAAGGTACTAACCCTAATTCAAGAAGGTTTAACCTAATTCAAAAAAGTTTCTTAATTCCATAAGATTTATTCAGGATATTGTCAGTTGGCCACATAGCTTATTCAAGCATCTCCTGAGCAAAAGAGCAGTTTTGCTGGTGTACAGTAACTCCTCACTTAAAGTCGTCCCGGTTAACGTTGTTTCGTTGTTACGATGCTGATCAATTAGGGATCATGCTCGTTTAAAGTTGTGCAATGCTCCCTTATAATGTCATTTGGCAGCCACCTGCTTTGTCCACGGCTTGCAGGAAGAGCAGCCCGTTGGAGCTAGCTGGTGGGGGCTTGGAACCAGAGTGGACTGGTAGCCCCTCTATTAGCTCCCAGTTCCCCTAAGTTCCCTGTGCGGCAGCCGGCCAGCAGGATATCAATTGCTGGCAGTTCAGCTGTTCCTCCCCCCACTGCCATGTGCTGCTCCTGCCCTCTGCCTTGGAGCTGCTCCCGGGAGCCTCCTGCTTGCTGTGTGGGGGAACAGGGTGGCTAATATCAGGGTGTCCCCCTCCCCCCTGCTCCTAACCACATTTCCATACAATGGGGGGGACAGGATAGGGCTCAGGATGGAGGAAGTGTGCTGGCAGGAGCTGCTGTCTCAACTTGCTGATCTACTTAAAAAGGCAATCTCCTTAGAGTGGAGTCAATGTACTTAAAGGGACAATGTGCATCTCTTTCTCACACAGGGTGTATGTCCCTGTCTCTGTCTGCCATGCTGTCTCCCCTCCTTCCATTTGTGCTGCCTTGTAGAGTGTGAGGCTACATTAACAACAATGTGTTAACCCTTGAGGGCTCAGCCGAGTTCTAGTTCATCATTTAGCAGTAAGGCATTCCCTGGGAAATATCCCACCCTCTGACTTCACCACCTCAACCAAACTTCACAATCATCATTGCTGTGTACAGTATTAAATTGTTTGTTTAAAACTTATACTCTGTGTGTGTGTGTGTGTATAAATATATAATATAGTCTTTTGTCTGGTGAAAATTTTTTCCCTGGAACCTAACCCCCCCCCCATTTACATTAATTCTTATGGGGAAATTGGATTCGCTTAACATCATTTCGCTTAAAGTCGCATTTTTCAGGAACATAACTACAACATTAAGCGAGGAGTTACTGTAACTGTATCTATATTAGGGGGTCCTTGCCAGCACACACGTCAGTTGGGGGTCATACATCATCACACCCTTCACCCCCATAGACAAAACTTTTTTCACTCTTTAGTAACTTAAACACCTGAAGCTGTTCTCTAATTTTGCAAAAGCATTCCCCTATGAGCTGAGACCACACAAACAATTTCAGCTCCAAAAGAGAGGTTCTAAAGCATGCAAAAACAAGGGTTATAACGAAAATCTCAGTATAGCTTTAGCTATAATGATTGCTTCCAGGAAACTGCTCTAATATGTATTAGTAAGGGTTATTTTTCAGCAGTAGAATAGAAATCACTTTGAATTATCCCTTTAAAAAATTAATGTGAGGTAATTCATAATCACAGTAGGACTGTCTAGGGTCTGTGTCCTGCTGGGATAATGCTACCTCCTGGGTCATTGAAAAAGCTTGGTTGTTCTTTGTACTTCACAATTCACTGGAGGCAGAGCATTCTCAGTATGCCTTTCCTCCCCCTGCAGAGTCCTATTGCTCTGAATTTATATTCCGCCTGTTATAGTTCAGCCTATCAACTATCATTAATTTTCATCCCTCTGTTTAAACTGAATAATCTTACAAATTTCATTGTATTATCAAGCATGCTGTAGTCTTAAGTGACAAATTCTCAAAGAATAGTTTGGGTTTTTTTAAACTGAGAGGCCCAGTGAGCCAAAGTCTGCAGTTACATCAATGCAACCCCAGTGAATTTTCACTCCTCTATGCAGTTGACTTCACTGTGATTACATGGGTACAACAGAAGGCAGAATTTGGCTCCTTAGTATAATTCTTCCAGCAGATAAACAGAGAAATCTAATATATGAATGAAGGGTAAATAAAAGAAACTAGTTGAGATTTAATACAAAAGCATGCCTGCTCTCAGCCATTATATTATCCTGCTGCATTTCCATTAACCTTTTTCATGAGCCAGTATCAGTATAGCAGTAATATTGCTGCTGAGGGACCTTGTTTAATTCTTAAGAATATAAAAATATGAGCAAGATTTTTTTATTAGCAAACAACATTTGGGTGGAGGGCAAGATGGGGGTGTGTATGTGTGATGCGGGAGCTCTCACAATCTAATTTCTTAATTTTGTGAAAATATTTTTAGCAATAAAATTATGGCATTATAATGACTAAAACTAAGGGGTTTAAAATGTTTATATTTTAAGACCAAAAGTAATTTCTTACTGTTCTTAAAATGTATGTTTTCCATCTCATGCCTAGATGTTACAGTGACTGGTGTCTTAGCATGGATGCTGTAGCTATTAATATTGATATTATAGTAGCATCTAGAGCAGGGATCTCAAACACAAATGACCACGAGGGCCACATGAAGACTAGTGCATTGGCCAAGGGCCGCATCACTGACACCCCACCCCTCGCTGCCCCCACTCCACCCCTTCCATGAGGCCCTACCCCGTCTCTTCTTCATCTCCTCCCCTGAGCGCGCTGCTCCCTGCTCCTCCCCCCTCCCTCCTGGAAAGTGCTAAGCTCCACCAACAGTAATGCACCTCACTCAAAGGACAAAACACGCACTTAGTTAGATTTACTTCTGTTAAAGCCCCCCCACTGCACTGGGCTGCACCACCACTCCACCCCTGCTCTGCCGCTTCCAGGGGTGGCAGGTTTGTAGAAATTTTGGTGGTGCCCAGAACCTGCCCTCCCTCAAACTCCACCCCCACTTGCCTAAGGCTCTAGGAAGGAGTTTGGGTGGGGGAGGGGGTCTGGGGTGCAGGTTCTGGGATGGAGTTTAGGTGCTGGGTGCAGGCTCCGGGCTGGGGCAGGGGGTAGGGTGTGCAGGCTCTGGGATGGAGTTTGGGGATAGGAGGGGGTGCAGGGGTGAGGGCTGTGGGGCTGGGGATGAGGGGTTTGGGGCATTGGAGAGGCTCGGTGCATTGGAGAGGCTCAGAACTAGGGCAGAAGGGAAGGGGAAGGGCAGCCTGCCCTGGCCATAGTGGAGGGGGGCACTAGGAGCCTGCGACAGCAGGTGATGCCAGAAGCCGGCAGAGCGGAGCGGAGTCAGCATGAACTGCAGGCTCCGGGGCAGTGAAGGGCAGCAAGTGAGCCTGGGGGACACTCGGGGGAGACACGTGGGGTGGCAGGCAGGGCCGGGGGAGAGACCCGGCCCCAAACATTGGGGAGCAGCAAGCAGGGAGCTTAGCTGCCATGTAAAATAACTCGGGGCGGGGGGGAGGGCGCACGGGGAGCTTGGCGGGCCGCAGGGAAGAGCTCCGCGTGCGGCCCACGAGTCGCGTGTTGGAGACCCCTGATCTAGAGGCCCCATGCAAAATCAGTTCCCCATTCTGCTAGGCTCTGTACAAACGTATAGCAAGTGACTATTGCAGTGTCACAGAACTCACAGTCCAAGGTCTTCATCCTGCAAACACATTTGCACGTGCTTAACTTTATACATATGAGAAGGTCCATTGACTTAAACATCCACCTTGAAGTATTCAGAAGGTACAGATTTAAAAGTGATCTGTTAGGCTCAGATGCTTAAATGCATCACTGCAAGAAATGCAAAATATTGCTAAAATATAACAGATTACAATATTTTTGTACCTAATCTCTAGGAGGCAGCATAGCACTACAGTTAGTTTTACAATGGTTCATGCAGTAGTTATGTTAACGTGATGTCGTAGAAAAGAAATACTAAGACTGTTTCTGTATTCCTCCCCCTAGGATTCTCAAAACATCCTAAATTACATGTGGTATATGGAGGTTGGTTGCACCTAAGTTCTTGTTTTAATGCTTGGAACAATTACATGATTTCTGAACATTGATGAAGAAATAGAATCCAGCACTAAACTTGTTCATAGATGCTGCATAATTTTTTCATGTTTATTGAATAAGTGATCGGCAACTATGCATTAGCTTGACTGCTCAAACACATGCTTTCTAAATAAATACATTTGCTATTTTGGCTTAACTTTTTGTTTTGTTGCTTTTATTGCACCTTGCAGTATTTTTGCTGTGACTTGTCCTGTACTGTGTGTAACATGCCTTTCTACTGTAATTAGCATTAGCTAGTGCAAATAATACTTCACAATAACTTAACTGAATTTTAAAATATCAAACAAATGTACCTGTGACATATGTATATGCAGGTGAAAGAACTTCGAGAGAAAGCGGAGGCATACAGGCAACGAGTACAGGGAACCCACTTCTCTCGGTATCATCTGAATCAGATTCTTTCAGATAACAACAGACTTTGGGACGTGTCCTCAAATTCCAGTTCCGAAGAAACCATTAGCAACACCATCAGAGCTCTAGATCTAGCTGGGTAAGTTGCTTATTCTGGATGTGAAGGGAATGTAAAATTGTAGCTTTAAAAACTAAAATTTTTAAAAATTAAATTGAGATTTAACACAACTTTAAGATCCCTAATGTTTACTAGACTTTGCAGAAATGTTTTTAAAGCAGATGGAAAGTCAATACTTTTCTACTAAAATTTTATTGTAATGTATTGAGAACCCAAATAAGGTTCCTTACTGAAGGAACAAGATAGGATACGCTCCCCCGCAGCCTGTATCTCACTTGGCAAGCAGTCCTCACACGTTCCTGTCTAGGTTCACCAGTGTTGTATTTGTCATCAGGGGTGCTGGAACAATTTGTATAGTGGGGACGCTGAGAGCCATTGAACCAAACTGTAAACCCTGTATATAATGGAAACCACTTCAAGCCAGGGGGTGCGGCAGCATCCCTACTCCCAGCATCTATGTTTGTCATGTACAGTTGTGTCTCTGCAGCTTAAGACTTGCCCCAAGCTTCACCCTTCTCTCTAGGTACAAGCTGGGGGTGGAGGGAGAGATCTCTCTCTGAGATCGTGGGCTGCTTTCCCTTCCTTTTCCCCCTCTTTTCTTGACTCCCTTTTAACCATTCCAATCTGATGAACTGAATTCTCTTGTTAACTGATTAATCACCCAGTCCTTAATTAATTATCTCCTAAATTAGCACATGCAGGGAAGTTTACAGAGTGGTGAGTTAGCCTTAGGCTACTCCCACTCCATCACAACCCTGCATTATGTAAATTTTGTCATGCCTACATACATTTGTATTGCTGTTTTTGTAGAAACAAATCAATAGGCTTGTGATTAGCAGATCTAGTCCCACTGCACTTCTGTTTCTAAAATCAAGAAAAAGCAATTATGTATTCATGTTTTTTTCTTCTGCCCTTTGGAGGCCATAAAGATGGATGGAGCAGATACTAAATGTGTCATTTTTGCTAATAAGTTTTAGAGCTTTTTATTAATAATGTTGTATAGCTAATTATTCCTAAACCAAAAAAGCAGTTTGGTCACTTCACCTTAAATCTGATTGTTCAAAACATTGTATGGGATACTATATATACAACCCTTTTTCTCCCAGGCAAGTATCTTGGAGGCATGGGGTTAGGGGGGAGGGAGAATAATTGATCTATTTGTGTAATTGTAACTATAATAAAAGCAAGATGAAACTTAAGAGTGTTTATTACACCATAATGTCTGATGTCAAATACCAGGCCAGATTTTCAAAACTGGCTGGTTTGTTTTTGTGCAAAATGGATTCTTGTACACTAGTCTCATTTGCATGCACAAATGCCTGACTTATTTGAACAATTTAAAGACCAAGATTTTCAAAAGATGGAGCTGTAAGATAGGCTCTAAAGTCTGTTTAACACCAGCCTAATCTTCAGAAGTGTTCAGCATCAAACAATTCCCATTGACTGAAAGTCTGCTAGGTGTTCAGCACGTCTGAAAATCAAGTAGGTGCTAAACTTAGAAGTCTACTGTAAGCTCCTTTTTTGAAAATGACTGATTAATCTGTATTCATTTTAATAACTAAACTCTTAATTTCTGACAGGTTCTTGAATTGGATGTATGCAGTTTATGGAAACACATACATAGATAGTAAATTGGAAAAAAACAAGTGAATATTTGGTGAGTGAAACATTGTTTGCTTTGTTTTATAGAGCTCCTGAGAAACAGATGTCTGCAAGCAAAAACATACTGCAGCAAGCTGACTCAATAGAACAGTCCCAACAGAACAATACAGAGAAGTTAGGCATGTCAGATGCCTCCACTGTACCAGTCAGAAGACGTCTAGCTTGGGGTGAACAAGACAGTACTGAACAAGTGGAAAATCAGCCACCAGGATTAGAGGAAGATGAAGAAAAAGAAAATAAACAGGAGTCAGCAAAGGCTCAGAAAATGGAAGAAAATGATAAGAATCCTACTGTGGACAACAGAATAAAAGGGTACATTTTAAAATTTCATTGTCTGTCTTCTTACTTTTCCATGCTTTATGGGGTGATTTAAAAATAAACTGAACTTTACACGCTAGTGCACTTAACAGGTAATTAGCTAGGGCACTAGTTTGGCAAGAGCCTGTATGCTAATAATTAGCAACAAGTGTCTTAAATTTCAGAAGAAGAGAGGATTTGTTTCTTACACCAATTCCCTTCAGAGGTGAAGGGCAAAATGGAGGAAGAAATAGACCCTGAGCTGCTTCACAGATTTGGCTCAGCGAATGATTTCCGTCAAAGAAAATTAGATTTTAGTAATGCAAAACTTTTTTTTAAAAAGTGCAATTTGTAGAAATTAAACACAAAATACGATTTAGATTAATATGAGTAAATCTAATGCATAACATTTAAAATGTTAAAAGTTGTATAGAAGGCCACTCAGACTAGGCAAGTGATAGCACAACATGTAGCCATGTGGAAAATTAAAATTAGGCTTCTGCTTCAGACTCAATTTTGAAGGATTGGTGGGACTGAAAGGATAGTCTGATCTGTCACTGTTGAACGGACTGCATAATATAGTGCTTAAGAGTATGTCTACACTGCAGATGGAAGAGTGCCTCCCAGTGTGGGAAGACAGACATGCACTAGCTCCGCCTGAGCTAGCGCACTAAGAATAGCAGGGTGGCATGGCAGCACTGGTGGCAGCATGGGCTGGCAGCCAGAGTATGTACCCAGAGGATCAGGCAGGACTGTACTCAGGTGGCTAACCCAATCCACTGCCCATGCCGCTGCATCCACACTGCTGTTTTTAGCTTGCTAGCTTGAGCAGAGTTAGTGTGTCTATCTACGTGCACTGGGAAGCACCCTCCTAGCTGCTGTATAGACATACCCTTTGACTTTTTCAGCAAATTTGAACAGTGTTGATGGGCTTTGCAGGAAGCTGTGTCCAGATCTCCCTGGGTGTGGTTTCCTGATACAGGAGAGAGGGAGGGAATGCATTGGCAACCTTGGAGTTCTGACAATGCCTGGGTGTAGGAAAAAAAGTAGGAAGATATTTAGAAATATCGAGGACTTATTTCTGAGTACAGTGTTTGGCAGTTGGCTTGCCCATGTTTCCTCTAATTACAATTGAGTTCTAGGTCTTTTACCATGCATGTTTTACAAACTCTGTTGGTAACACATGATATTCAATCATATTTTCTATCTTAGAAAATACTTTTATGACCCTCCATCAATGTATCAGAGGGGTAGCCGTGTTAGTCTGAATCTGTAAAAAGCAACAGAGGGTCCTGTGGCACCTTTAAGACTAACAGAAGTATTGGGAGCATAAGCTTTCGTGGGTAAGAACCTCACTTCTTCAGATGCAAGTCTAGTATCTGAGCATCTGTGTCTTTAATATACTTATCCTCACAACACCCATGTGAGGTAAAGAGGTGCTGTTATCTCATTCTACAGACTGGGGAAAGAGAGACTAAGTGACATGCCCAAGGTCACACAGGAAGTCTGTGGTAGAACAGGGACCGAGGCCAGAGCCCTAACCACTAGACCATCCTTCCTCATTTTTTCAGAGAAAATGCCTCACTACTGAAACCTTCAGCAGATAGGTCAGATTCTTCTTCAGTATCATCAGGAAAACGTGGCAGGCTTTCTACTCCAAAGTTGAAAACACTTGGTGGAGCCCAAAGAACTCATCATGATCTTACCACGCCAGCTGTCGGTAAAAATATTTAAAATGAAAAGCAACATTTTGAGGGAATTAATTTATTAAAAGTTTTTAATGTAACAAAATATTTTATCTTCTGTTACTCTAGGAGGTGCAGTTTTAGTGTCACCATCTAAAATGAAGTCTTCATCCCCACAGCAGAGAAAGAAAAAGTCTTTAGAAACGCACTTAGAAACTTCATCCAAACAAGCCTCAGGAGAAAGAAAATCCAGAGGGGTGAGACAAAGCAAGCAATTGTCAATATGCAGTGTAGAAAAATATAGATAGGATATTCTTTTTATGTCAATTTGAATAATTGTTTTTAGTTTGTTTAAGGATTGGGATGTTCCAGTCTAAAATTTTCAATGTTATCTGTGATGGAGAGGCTGATAGCCATAGACACCTACTTCCCCACTTCCCCGTGGGTGCTTGACCCCCCACCCCCATTCTAACCTCTTCCCCAAAGTTCCTGCCCCTATTCCAACTCCTTCCCCAAATCCCCGTCCCAGCCCTGCCTCTTCAGCGCCTCCTCCCCTGAGCGCACTACGTTTCTGCTCCTCCCTCTCCCTCCCGGAGCATCCTAACGCTGCCAAACAGCTGTTTAGTGGCGGCCGGGTGGGAAGTGCTGGGAGGTAGGAGGAGTGGGGATGCAGTGCACTCGGGGGAGGAGGAGGAGGTGGGATGGGGGGGCTGCCAGTGCACCCACTAATTTTTCCCCGTGGGTGCTCCAGCCCCGGAGCACCCACGGAGTCGGCGCCTATGCTGATAGTTATATATTTTTGTTAAGCAATGGAAACTGAAGGACTATGGGAGGGAATGCTGCATTATCTCCCATATATATTTCTGCTCTGAAGTCTGCGGAGTCCAGAGGAAAGCCTGCTGCCAAGAGCAGCTGTCTTCCCTGCTACCCATATCCCAGCTCATTCCTGAAGTCATGCAGAGCTCCAAACTCCATGGGTTGGGTAGGGAAGTATACCACATTGGGGTCATTCTCCCTTTCCATTGTTTTTGGAATTTTCTGCTTCATTTTACTTCAGATTTGATTTCTCTGTACATCCTAGCATAGGGGTCAAAAAGATACTAAGACGGTATTTAGTTTCACGGGTCTTCATGGCTTATGGATTCTAAGGCCAGAAAGGACCACTGTGATCATCTGGTCTGGCCTCTTGCGTAATAGGCCACAGAGTTTTCCTGAATTAATTCCCATTTGAACTAGAGCATATCTTTTAGAGAAACATCCAATCTTGATTTAAAAACTGCCAGTGATGGAGAATCCACTACAACACTTGGCAAATTTTTCCAAAGGCTAATTATCCTCACTGTTAAAAATGTACATTTTATTTCCAATCTGAGTTAATCTAGCTTCAATTTCTAACAATTGGATTTTGTTATACTTCTGTGTTCTAGAACCCATTATATTTTTGTTCCCCATGTAAGTACTTATAAATTCTGATAAATTCACCCTTAGCTTTCTCCTTAAGCTAAATAGATTGAGCTCCTTGTGTTCCAAAAATCTTCACAGTCCTTAGTTGCATCACTTCACAAACAGGTGTGTGGTCTCAATTTCTAAATATGTATAGGATTTCACTGCAGATTTCTCCCAATGTGGTAAAATATATAGTAGAAGCAGGAACACTAATTGATTTTTTTTTTTTTTTTTTAATTCAGAGTTCAACTTTTGCCCTGGGTAATAAGCCTCAGGTCTGAAATGACAAGTCAGCTGTAACTATCCTATGTCTTCCGCTTTCCTATTTGGCTGCCCACTAAAATTTATTCATAATCATGATTCCTTCTATCTTTATATCCTTCACTGTTTCCCCTCATGGAAATAAAATATTGGTTGTTCCCTTTATTCAGGATTTTCCTCAGTATCTAATAGTTGGTATTTTAACAGTGCCACAAATATTATTGCATCCTGTCTCCCTAGGATCCTGTCACTGTAGCAATGTTCCTAGCTTCCCAAGTATTCTAAACATCTTTTAGTAGAGTTTTAAATCCTTTAGGGGTTTTGTGACTAAGTTAATGTTGTTTTATTGTTATAAAAGAGTCAGCCCACTTTTCAAAGTCCTACATAGGTCTTCAGTGTTAATAATACTGAGCAATTCATAAACATTAACCTTCACAAAGCTCCTCTGAGGTAATTGAGTATTAATCCCCATATTAATCTCATAGTCCCATTTTGCAGATGTGGAATCAAAACACAGAGGTTGTGACCACAAAGTTGTTGTTAGAGGTAGGATTAGAAATTCAGGAATCCAACTACCAGGCTTTTGCTCAGTCCATTAGTTTATACTGTCTCCATGTTTTCTCTGCTCCTAGAGATGGTCATGGAAGCTTGGAAGTGATTTATTTTCCAAAGGAAAGAATCTGACCTGGTATTCTATGTGAATGCACACATGGCCTAATAGTGCAGGGCCAGATTATATTGAGAAAGCAGTCTAATGCTTTTACACATGTGTAAAGCCTTTTTTTGGTCATGTTTAGATTATCCCTCATAGTGCGAGCTTTGCTTAACATTGTCCCAATGCCTTAAGTCACTTGCCTGGCCTGGAAGCTCCAGCAAGACACAGCCAACACGTACCAGCTGCATATGCCTATGTACTTGATGTTTGATATAACTCAAACAAATTTGCAATTTTGTGTATAAACTAATAGTAGTCTTTTCTATGGTATTTCAGTTCGAAGGGGAAGCAGAAGCTGTATCACTACTTGCCTCCCCAGCTGCTGGATTGAAAACTTTAGATCCTTTGCCTCTGAGGAAGGATTCGTGGCCCACTATCAATGCTTCTGATGAAAGAGCTTCTCCCACTTCAGCACATCCAACTACAGCTCCTGTGCAGAAATCAGTCAAAAGTGCTACTACCCCCTACTGGAGTCCATGCTGTCGCATTCAAGGGACTCTCAGGGATCCAGAGTTCCAGCATAATGGTTGTTTTTTTTTAAATAGGATTTTTCCATCCACTGAGTTTGTGTGGTAATTGCTATCTTGCAAATATGCAGGGCCCAAAATTTTATAACTTCAGCAAAGAATGACTGCCTATTGCAGAGAAACTCTTTTCTACCAGCATGTTTCATCTTGCTAGAACAACTGTACTATTCTCCAGCTAAATGAGATACTTTGAGTTACACTGCTATGGGGAGATCTGGCCTTTGTTCTATGCTTAGGTTCCAGTATCTGTCTGTCTAATAGAGCTTTCTTGATTTTAGTAAGGAATTACTAGATACCTCAAATAATTGGTTCTGTGTGAACAGTTTTGTTCTCTTCTGTAGGCAGCAGGGGGAAAACCTAGTACATTTCCCTGTAGGGTTACTCACACAGATGAGTAATTGGATACCTCCACAACAACATCATACCACTCTACAGTGCACCCTGTGTAGGGAGAAGAGCAAGGACAGTAGGCTAGGTGTGGTAGAACACTTATTTCCCCCTTTCACTATAGCTTTCCAGGGGGAATCAGCTGAAAAGCTGAGGCTGTGATGTTTACATGCCCTTTTATGTGCTGTGGAGCACCCACCTTTGTAGGCCTGGGATGTTCAGGAGAGAGTTGCTGGCAGACGAAAATCTGTCATCATAGTCCCATCTGTGAGGATGGCCCTGGCCTCTACAGGATCACCAGACATCTATGTGGATTTTGAGAGAACTGTAGGTTTTTGAGGACCCTTGTGTGTGGAGTGGGAGAGAAGGGGACAATCCAGCCTTTTCTCTCTTTAAAAGGTCTGTTGGAATCTCAGCACCATTTCCTGGTCCCTGCGGCTGTGTCTACACTGCACAGTAAGTCCCTGCTCTAACTCACGTTTGAGCCCAAGCCACCCTTCCATCCTCACACAAATGTGTCTGAGTTAGGTCAGCAAGTACTCAGGACCCAGGTCCTAAGGCCCTGCTAGTAGGGTGGGTCAGAGCCCCAGTGCCTGCTGTGACTTGGGTCCAATTCTTGTCATGTTGCAGTGTGGATGCAGTTGAAGCCAAAGACCAGAGTCGGAAGGTCTGCATACCGCAGTATGGATGTGTTAGGACAGCTGAGAGACCTAGGTCCAGGCTTACAATACAGTGTGGTCACTCAAGCACAGGATTGTAAACACCGAGTCCATAAGCCTGGGTCCCAGAGACCCAGGTTTACAATGCAGTGTACACATACTCTGTGAACTCTTCATTAGAGGAGCAATTTGGGCCAGAGTGGCTCAGAGGAGTTTTAAACGACAATAGTAACCATACTGTGGTGGCATCTATGTGATAAATAACAAAACCTCTCAATCGCTTAGCTGTCAAAGTGAAATTTATATGCTTAAGTCCCAGTTCCACAAAACGTTAACCACATGTTTAAGATCCTGCTCTTGAAAGCACACAAGTCCTTGCATCTTCAGAGATGGATAAAGTAAGGTAATAGTTCCACTTTACAATGGAGCAAGTGGTAAACAGGTTCAGTGAGTTGCCTAAATCCAGAGAAAAGTCACTGTTAAAGCTGGGATTAGAACTAGGGTCATATCCTACCTCCAAGTCCTGAGTGCAAACCATTAGATCTTACTTCACTGTGTAACTACAGTAACAGCCTCCAAAGATGCTGCCTTGAAAAGAATACAGTGCAATACACTTATTCCATCCTCATCTCAGCACCATTTTCAGGCTACTGTTATAAGAAACTTATTACAATGGGAGTTGTTATAATGGGGATAAGTAAGGGCGTCTCAGTCCTGTAATTAGTAAGTATGCAGTATCCTAATTGCTAGTTACATTTTTGGAAGTAATGTTCTAAGTAGTTTTTGACATGAAGTGTCAACCCATATAGACTTCTGATGCAAAAACAGCTCTTTTTAATGGTATAAAAATAACACCTGTGGCCTTTTCTTATAGGGAACATTGCGAGTCCAAAGTTAAGCCATTTCCAGTTACCGCTGCAAGAAAGAAACTATAACGATGAAGGTATTTTTCATTCTGAAGTATTAAATAGTATGTATCATATGGATGAATTCTGACTTTGTCTGCACCCCAATGGGAGATGGATGTATATAGGACATAATGCAGCAATCCCATACGTAGGCCAGTAAAACCTTTATGCATACCCAGACCATCATATCATCAAAAGAAATCCAAATATTTTTCTCTGCCCAGTAATCTGAAAAGCTAAGTACAAACCCTATAAATAAACCTTGAAATGTCGTTAAAAATGAAACAGATCATAGCGGTGGTTCAGTATGGCTAATATAAGTATTTGTTCCAAACTCAGATTTAACTACCCTCTCCACCCCCCACATTTTCACAAGCCTTTCTGCTTTAAGCCTCGACTACAAGCAAAGTGCAAAAGGACTATGCCTGAGGGTGCTCTGGTATTTTTAATCCAACTAGATAGGATATAGAAGTATTTGTAATCTTATTGAATATCCTTTTCTCATGAGAATTTGAATACAGGCTCTATGTATTCTCCAACGGAGCTTTCAAAATTGAGTGTCTGTGCCAGGAGACTGCCACTCTGACCTGATGCACTGCTGTACATCCATAGTATCATTACAGATTTTGTCACTGCTCTAACAAGATGGTCACTATCAGTAACAGTCTTGTCAATTTTCCAGACAAGGAGAATAAATAGTACTGTGACTTTTCAGAAATCAAACAGAACTTGACATTATACCCTACAATGTGCTGTGTTTTCTGTGAGTTTAAATCAGATTGTTTAACATTTAGTACCATTTCTGAAACTTGCCTTAAATCTTTGAAAGCCTTTGGTCCAAACATTCTTAAATAGATTCCTAAGTTGCACATACAAAAAAATCCCCTTTATGAGCAAACTGCTAATTGTAGCTGTGTATATAAGTATATGGTTGGGCTTTCAATCCATTTGTGTGCGTAACAAATTTATACACTCAAAATACCTGTATTTGGGCACAGTCGAGTCTGTTTATGACAGCTCATGCTTCGTCACTCGTTTTTAGTAACAAAGATGCAGTCTGGTACAGCGCTGTTATCTAAAATGTGTGGTGAGGTTGTGGGATGCTGCAGAGTACCGTTGAATTTCACATGCTTTATGTAGACATATAGATGCTTTGCTGAGCAATAATCGCTGCCCACACACTTTCCAGCCAGCTGCGGTGACTAAAATAAAAAGAATTGCCCTGATCCTCAGCTACAACCAAGGAGCACACAATGCATCTCAAGGCCAGGGTAGGGGGGGTACGAAGGAGCTTTAAGCTCCTCTTGTGCTCCCAGTTCTAGACTAGCTGTGCAGCAGCTGGTCCCCTGGAGTAACTGAGAGCAGCTTGAGGACAGCTCTAATTTACACTAGCTGCCAATACAGCACCCAGGGATTACTAGAACACACGAACCAAAACCACACCAAATATGCTGGGGAAGGGGAAAAAGCAAAGGAGTTACTATGCCAATTCTGTACTACTGGAGGATCATTTTATGCTGTAAAGATTGGGTACAATGGCACCAGTTTTCAAAGGAGACCTCACTGCCTGACTCCCACTGCATTTCATTGAGAATTGAGCACCTAATTTAAAAATCCCAGTCAGCATCCTTGTAGCTTTCTAATTAGCTTCCCCAGCAACAACAAAGCTAACAATAACTTAGAAGTTTGTTTGTATTTGATTTTGTAGCATCCATTGTCATAAGTGGTATACAATCTTTTGCATTTGAGAAGTCAGCCACAGCTGTCTTAATTGTTTAAAATTTATGTCTGATCTGTGGATTTAGTTATAGATTTGTTTTTCTTGTTGCATGCACTCACAGATGACAGATTGTCCCAGATCTCTGCTCGCTCTGCAGCCTCTAGCTCACTAGCATCTCAGATTCTGGAACGAGCTCAGAAGAGGAAAGAGAATTTTTGGGGCAAGTCGTAGTGTGTTCCACCAGGGAGTCACTGTTTTGTACAATGATGTATTTTTATTGCACAGTTGTGTACTTTTGATTTTTGGGAAATTTTGTATTTTTGGCCTTTCATATACTGGTAAGATGGCCTGACCCTATGCGATGTCAAGCATTTGACACTTCTGTTGAAAGAGATGGGAGCTGTGGGTAGACAGTATCTACTATTTTACAATAGCCTGCTTTTAATCTTTCAGTTATGGCATCTCTTGAAATTGACAGTAATTATTTTTATACAACGTGTATATAATTTCTAAAGATGTTTTACTACAAGAATATAGTACACCAAGAACAGTATTCTGGGATGATACCATCATTCACCTAATACTGTACCTCAGACATTTGATTTCAAGCATGGCTGAGTTAGGAGACTCATAACATAGTAACTATGTTAGGTGTTTGTTCATAATCCTGTATGAATTCTGAATATGTACAGGACTGTGTTGTCACGAAGTCATTTAGCAGTATCTGACCTTACTACCCAAAACCCCACATTTAATATTTCAACAAATGTGATGTGATATATGCAGCAAGTGTTGAGGTTTTGGTTAGGACTCCAGGATTGTTCTAGTTAAAAACAAACAATTAAAAAAAACCCACACACTTGTTTCTTGCCTAGAAGACTTTGACAGCTTACTGTATGGGATCACTGTTTGGCATGTCTGGAGTATCCATATGGATGGCTGTACTGTTCTCAAGACCAGCTTCTAATGTTGGTTTTAGATACTATGGGGTAAACCTTCATTTCAAACACAGGTATTTAATTACCCTCTCATACTCCTCTTCTAGTTGTCTGTTTCTGGGTGAGTGAACTACTGTAATGATGGTCACAGCTAAAATTGATTGTGATTTGTGCTGATGGCCTATTTTTTTCTTTTTAATTGACAAAAGCAAGTTACATGAAGTAGGTGAAAATAATTGCTTAGCCATTTAAAAAAAATGAAGTTAATGTTTGCTGTTTTTAAATATATTTGTACAATGAAGAATTTGAATTTTGTATACATTTAAAAATAATAAAAAAAAATCAAGTTTGCCTTGTTTCCATTCAGCTTATTATGCCCAACATGGGCAGTTGCTTGCCTTCCAGAAGGCCATTAAGAGTCAGTCTCAGTGAACCTGTCTCTTCCAACAGACAGAGGCAGCTGTTCAGACAATCTCTGTGACCTTCTGGAGGACAAGCTGCTGCCCTGGAAGAATCCAGAACTGCTCTTTATAAAAACTCAGTTACTCATGCACTATAGACAAGTTGACATTTGGAATCCTGATTAACTTGATCCAGAACCAAAGACCATAGTCCAAGTTGAAAGACCGAGGCTCTCTCTGAACTGGGCCCTTACAAACCAGTTTGCTGCTCTATATTGGTATCAGGAATGAGCTCCTACCACTATAAACAAGATGTAAGAAACTTTTATACAACTGTTAACCCCAGAAGGGGAGGTTGTCTTTAAAAAAAAAAAAGTTTCCTCAGCTGAAAGAGTTCCTTTAGAAATGTTTACCCTTTCCTATCAAGCTCTTCATGCCCATTTCAAGAGGGCTAGATGCCATTTAAAATAGGGTTGGTTGAAAATTTTCAAGAGTGTTTTTGATAGAAAACGGGTTTTGATGAAGCAATTTTTTGTAAAAAAAAAAAAAAAAAAAAAAAGTTTTCCACCCAATCTGTCCATTTTCTGCCAAAATGGAATGGCTGGAATCAGAAATACGTATTTGGAAATAGTGCTGCGATACCTTATGGATAGGGCCCTATTAAATTCTCAGTTCATTTTGGTTAATTTCACAGTCACAGGATTTAAAAAAAATCATACATTTCATTATTTCAGATATTTAAATCTGAAATTTCACGGTGTTGTAACTGTAGGGGTCCTGACCCAAAATGGGGTTGTGGGGTGTGTCACCATGCTTCTGTGGGTCGCAACTTAGGACAAGCTGCTGGGGAAAAGGGCAGACACACCCCACTACTGGTGGTTATTCTTCCATGAGACGTACCAAACCAGCAACAAAAGTAAACTTCTGTCTTACCACACTGCCTAACAAAAAGTCAGAAATGCAGCCTCCTTAGGTATTCCAGTCCTGGATTCAACACCTAGACACAAGACTTCATGATGAGTGGTTATTTAAAACCAATTTCATCAAACAAAAGGTTCTTTTGATCCCAAAGGACCAGCCATGCACCCAGGTCAATATATAACTCAGATCTTACCCAATAATCACGCCGTTGCCAATCCTATAGTATTTAAAATTTAAAGGTTTATTTATAAAAAGAAAGAAAGGTGCGAGTTAAAATTGGTTAAAGGAATCAAATACACAATAATTACGAAAGTTCTTGGTTCAGGCTTGTAGCAGTGATGGAATAAACTGCTGGCTTGTTAAGTCTCTGGTTGCTTCCAAATCATTGGAAGGCCCTCAGTCCCTTGGTTAGAATGCCCCCAATCGTATAAGTTCATAGTCCAGAGGTTTGGGCAGGAAAGAGGCAAAATGGAGCTGGGCCTTTTATAGCTTCTGTCAAGTGAAGGGAATCCTATTGTTCTCACTGTGGAAAATTACAGGTAACAAGATGGTGTTTGGAGTCACATGGGCAAGTCACATGTCCATGCATGATTTTGCTTTGTCATAGCAGAGGCCATCACAGGAAAGTCCACTAAGTGTAGATAGGCGTCTTCCATGGTCCATTGTGAGTTAAGTGTTCCTTGATGAGCCATTTAACTTGAATAGTCTATCCAAGATGTGCAGGCTAAATACCACGTGCGGGTTACCGCAGGAGCAATAATTTGAAATACAGGTACATAGTTAATATTCATACCATCAGATACAAAAATGATACATGTGTATAGATAGCATAATCCTATTCAGCAAATCATAACCTTTCCATCGACACCTTACTTGACAACCTCTGTAAAAGATTTGTTGCAATTATATAACAGTGGTAGCAACAATGATCTACCTGGTCATATTTTATCAAATAACATCATGGGGTGGGGGTCGCAAGGTTATTGTAGGGAGGTTGCAGTATTGCCACCCTTACTTCTGCGCTGTTGCTGGCAGCGGCCCTGCTTTCAGAGCTGGGCTCCCAGTCAGCAGCCGCCGCTCTCCAACCGCCCAGCTCTGAAGGCAGCGCCGTCACCAGCAACAGTGCAGCAGTAAGGGTGGCATGGTTTGGTATTGCCACCCTTAGTTCTGTGCTGCTGCCTTCAGAGTAGGCACCTGGCCAGCAGCCGCTGCTCTCTGGCCACCCAGCTCTGAAGGCAGCACAGAAGTAAGGGTGGCAATATCGTGACCCCCCTGCAACCCTTTTTTGGATCAGGACCCCCAGTTTGAGAAACGCTGGTCTCCCCCTGTGAAATCTGTATGGCACACAAAAGACCAGATTTCATGGAGGAGACCAGATTTCGCAGTCGGTGACGTGTTTTTCACAGCCGTGAATTTGGTAGTGCCCTACTTATGGGAGTTGTAGTTCGGTGGCCTCATTTATGTTAATCTTTGGCCTGAGTTTCCTATCTGGACTGTAGTGGCCCATGATGGATGCACCATGGCCAAGGACTCCCATGATGCACTGCCTCCTCTCTCCAAAAGGGGAGATCGTGGTGTTTCATGGGAGATGGAGTCAGGCCCAGCCTATGGAAGAGGCTAGAACTCTTGTGAGGTACTGTGGCAGCATCTCCAAATCAAAATGTTTATACTTTTGGCCAAAATTTTTCAATTGTTAAATTGCCACTGGGAAAATAAACATCAGATTTCCATGGAAAATTTAGACAAAATGAATGTCAGAATTTTCCACAAGTTGTTTTTTTGGCCAACTTTAAAACTTTTGGGAGATAATTTTCTTAGGCTTTTCAAGGCAGCCACAGAAAGCTCAGTGCACATTTTCATTCAGTAGTACTGTTCAGATACCACATTAGCAATGCAGGTTTTTTCCTTCAGTTAACTCCCAAAGTCATTGTTAAGCAAGGCCCCTCCCGTTTTGAAGCAGGCTGGATATTGAGGCAAGTTTGAAAGGAAAACAAACTTATTTTTACTGAATTAAAGATTAAAAAATTTTGTTGCCAGTAGCAGCCCCAAGAGAAGGCATGCTCCCTGCTCCTAGGAGTTTACTCAAAATAATCAGCAGCTTATTGTTATTTTTATATTATTCGGTTTATTAATCTGCACCTAGGTTCTCAGTGTGTGCTGTACTGCTTCACTGTAGACACTACATGACAGACTTCTGTCACTATAGTAAATCCACCTCCCTGAGAGGTGGTAGCTAGGTCGATGGAAGAATTCTTATACACAGGGCTTAATTTGGCTTACTACAGCTCTCAGTTTTCACACCCCTGAGCCATGTAGCTGGGTCAACCTTACTTTCTACTGTAGATCAGCCCTTAGTGTTGACATTTTGTCATTTTCAGATTTAATGCCTCAGTGAGATGAATAGGGTAATTGCAGTGGAGCTGTTAATTCAGGCTGTCACACTGCATTAGTTAACTTTTCCAAGCTTAAAGAGTATCATAACCATCTGAGCTAGAAATTTTTGAAAACATGAAAATTTAGATTCTAAAGCATAGTTCTGAAGCAGCAAGTAAATTCTGGGGTAAAGTTCATAGCCATAGACTACCCAGTACTCTGCCTATAATTAAGTTGCTGCTGCCTAGCCACTACGTTTGTATTATAGTTGGAAGAAGGTGGATGATTGAGAAAACCAAACTACTTGCCAGTCACTGGATTACTCAGTTATTAACAGATCTCCCTCCCACATTATCTTCTAAGCATGGCTTTGAAGTTACCGCTTCCTGGCAGATAGGTAGGCATGCTGGGTAGGAAAAGTGTTAACTGGTTCCATCCACCCCTTCAGTTGGAGCTGTAATTCTGTAATGCTATCCATGCTATCCAGGAAACTAAGCTACTTGAAAAGTGTTTTGGTAACATAGCCTCCTTTGAAAATAGGCACAGTGAACTGGGTTGCTTGATGTCAAATTGTTTGAGTTACATAAGTCCCCAGATTTCTGCTTCATGCTTGACATTCTAGTATCTCAGCTGTTTGTAGAGTGTGAAAGTATAGGCAAAGAGTCCACGCCTTCATCCACTGAAGTAAACGGAAGCTTTGCTGTTAAGTTTGTTAGCCAAGTTTTAGCAGAGTTAGATTGGAACAAAATAATTCCACTGCTCAGATACAAATGACTGATAAAGGAAAGTCTTAATTGGGATTTAAATTGTTCTGACATTTTTTATTGATTCAAACAGACTAATTTTTCTTGCAAGAAGTGTGTGACTGGGTTGGGTCACAGAAACCCCCTTGGGAGTGCCACCTGATGCGCTGAGACTACCTCTAAGCCCGTTTTCCCTGGCAGCTTCGGACTTCAGTACCCTGCCTGGTTGTGCCAGATACGCTAGCCTGCTGCAAACACAGACCCAGGTCTGAACCACGTCCCCCAAAAGCTGCAGGCTTAACTGAAAACAGCTTAAGAAGTGCTCCTGTCTCCAACACCCAGATACCCAGTTCCCAATGGGATCCAAACCCCAAATAAATCTGTTTACCCTGTACAAGCTTTATGCAGAGTAAACTCAAATTGTTCGCCCTCTAACACTGATAGAGATGCACAACTGTTTGTTCCCCCAGGTATTAATACTTGCTCTGGGTTAATTAATAAATAAAAAGTGATTTTATTAAATATAAAAAGTAGGATTTAAGTGGTTCCAAGTAATAACAGACAGAACAAAGTAAGTTACCAAGCAAAATAAAATAAAACATGCAAGTCTAAGCCTAATACAGTAAGAAACTAAATGCAGGTAAATCTCACCCTCAGAGAGGTTCCAATAAGCTTCTTTTACAGACTAGACTTCCTCCTAGTTTGGGTCCAGCTATCACTCACACCCCGGTTGTTACTGTCCTTTGTTCCAGTTTCTTTCAGGCATCTCTTTGGGGTGGAGAGGCAGGGGCGGTAGGTTTGTAGAAATTTTGGTGGTGCCCAGAACCTGCCCCCCCAACTCTGCCCCCCACCTGCCTAAGGCTCTGGGAGGGAGTTTGGGTGGGGGAGGGGGTCTGGGGTGCAGGCTCTGGGA
>NW_020664419.1:58234780-58683813 GCF_002925995.2 Terrapene triunguis | reverse complement strand
GGAGGGAGTTTGGGTGGGGGAGGGGGTCTGGGGTGCAGGCTCTGGGAGGGAGTTTGGGTGCTGGGTGCAGGCTCTGGGCTAGGACAGGGGGTGGGTGGTACAGGAGGGGGTGAGGGGTTCAGGCTCTGGGACAGAGTTTGGGTGCTGGCTCTGGGCTGGGGGTGCAGGCTCTGGGAGGGAGTTTGGGGATGGAGGGGGTGCTGAGTGAGGTGGTGCAGGCTCTGGAATGGAGTTTGGGTGTAGGCTCTGGGCTGGGGCAAGGGATGGAAGTGTAGGAGGGGGTGAGGGATGCAGGCTCTGGGAGGGGTTTGGGTGCAGGCTCTGGGAGGGAGTTTGGGGACGGGACAGGGTGTGGAGGGAGGGGATGTGGGCTCTGGGAGGGAGTTTGGGGGCTGAAGGAGGGGGTGCGGGCTCTGGAAGGGGATGGGAGGGTGCGGTGCTTACCTGGGGCTCCTAGGCAGGGTGGGCTGGGAGTCTCCATGTGCTGCTACCCCCAGGCACTGCCCCTGCAGCTTCCCATTGGCCGCAGGGGCACTTGGGGCGGGACACAGACCCATCCCGCCCAGGGGCTGCAGGGAGGGGCCGGCAGCCACGTGGAGTGAGCAGGCAGGAAGCTGCTCAGGTACGCTACACTGCCGGCGGTGAGTGGGGGCCCCAGGCTGTTTTAAATGGCTCGGGGGATGCGCAGGGCGGGGGCGCCAGGGGCGGAAGGCAGGGCCGAGGGAGAGACCCAGCCTCAGACAGTACTGGAGCTGGGCCCGTGGTGCCTGGGCACCAGGAATATTCCTGGTGCCCAGGTACCATGGGCCCATAGAACTCGCTGCCCATGTGGAGAGGCTATCTTTTGAGCCAGCTGAAGACAAAATGGAGGGGCTTCCAGGGCCTTATATAAACTTTCTCTTGTGCCACATCACAGCCACAAGATGGGGTCTCTAGCCACCTGGGCAAGTCACATGTCTATGAACGATTCAGCTTTTTGCAGGCCGACACCATTGTTTACATGTTAGTTTGAACGTTCCCAGGAAAGCTTAGATGTGGATTGGCGTCTCCCATTGTTAGCTAAGTACTCCCAATTACTTGAATAACCCCTTCACACTATGTTGACCAAATCTGCCTTATGTGCTTCCTACAAAAAACACTTTAAATACAAGCGTAGAGCCAACGCTCATAACTTCAGATATAAAAATGATACATGCTTACGAATAGTATGAATACATTCAGTAGAACATAACCTTTGCAAAGATATGTTACGTGGCATATCTAGCATAAAACATATTCCAGTTATGTCATATTTACACTCATAAGCATATTTCTATAAAGCATTATGTGGTGTAACGTCACAAAGTGTTTCAATAGAAGTGACCTAAATTAGCATCCTGACTCCATGCAATTATTCTAATCTTTACAGAAATGAGTCTCAGGACCAGAAGATGAGGACTATGCAGAAGCCTAACATTTTGTAACACAGTACAATCTCCTACATGCTAATGCTTTGCTCTTCAACATATCTAATGAGGAAAGCACTATTTCAAATTAGGGTTGTCAATTAATCGCAGTTAACTTACGCAATTAACTCAAAAAATTAATCGCAATTAAAAAAATTAATCGCCATGAGTCGCACTTCTAATCGCACTGTTAAACAATAGAATACCAATTTAAATTTATTAAATATTTTTGGATTATTTTCTACATTTTCAGATATATTGATTTCAATTACAACACAGAATACCAAGTGTACAGTGCTCACTCTATATTATTTTTATTACAAATATTTGCACTGAAAAAATGATAAAGAAATTGAAAAATACTATTCACCTCATACAAGTACTGAAGTGCAATCTCTTTATTATGAAAGTACAACTTGCAAATGTAGATTTTTGTTATACTACTGCACTCAAAAAAACAAAACAATTTAAAACTTTAGAGCCTACAAGTCCACTCAGTCCTACTTCTTGTTCAGCCAATCGCTAAGACAAACAAGTTAGTTTACATTTAAGGGACATAATGCTGCCCGCTTCTTATTTACAATGTCACCTAAAAGTGAGAACAGGTGTTTGCATGGCACTTTTGTAGCCGGCACTGCCAGGTATTTACGTGCCAGTTATGCTAAACATTCGTATACCCCTTCATGCTTCGGCCACTATGCCAGAGGACGTGCTCCCATGCTGACGACGCTTGTTAAAAAAAAAAAAAAGAAGAGTTAATTAAATTTGACTTAACTCCTTTAATGGGCATAGCTATGCCAGCAAAAAGCCCTAATGCAGTCCTTTTGCCAGTATTTTGTTTGGGGGAACTGATATCAGCTACACTGGCAAAAGGATTCTTCAGTTGGCATAAACTGTCTCTCCAATAGGAGAGTTTGCTTGTGTAGCTATATACCAATATAGCTATACTGGGAAGCCCCTTCTAATGGAGACATGGCCTCAGATGGCAGAAAAGACAACATCTGAAGTGGTCTTGTATCACATCACTATTCAGATCCTCCAGAGATTGATAAATCCTCCAGCAGTGTGTGTCAAGGACCTAATACCCTAAATATTTCTATTTTAAGTTTATTTACATTAAATGGAAGTAATTGACGAGGTATTTTTTGTTTTTCAATTTACCTTTTGGCTCATTTTTTAATCACACACATCCACTGGGAGTTTGGGTCTTAACTTTACTCTTTATTTTAAGCTGTTTACATCTGTTGTATTCCATTCTATTTCTCTGAAGATGACTCTAACATGCCCTCTCAATGACTAAATAACCATGTTTGTTGAGTATGTTTCAATTGCACCTTTTCCTGTAAGGTCAGATGTATGTGCAGTGTGTGTGTGTTTTTTTTTTTTTTTTTTTAAATTACTATTGCTGCAGATACCTTGGGTGATTATGTAATAAGACCTAGTCTACTGGATAAATTCAATGGGGGTAATATTAAGGCAGCATTGAACTTCAGATTTTAACACAGCTTTGAAAAATTCTACTCCCATTAGCAGTGGGGTTTTTGCATATGACAGTAATTCCACTTTGCCAAGTCACTGAGTCACTGCCTTGCAGTCAGAGCAACCACCACCACACAACAGGAAATACAGAAATTTAAGTACACCTGACCTAACTTCTCAAGAGTTGTATATATGTAGGTCACTAAGTAGATCAGCAGTATCTCATAATTAGCATGATATAGCTTGGTTTTCATTTCTAAAAATCAAAGGAATCATACATATGGTGGAATAGCCGATAATGGTTTAGAACTTATTTACCATAAAATTGTGAACAGGTAAAATGAGATTCTGCTTTCTGTTTGTAAACTTCTACTTCTTCAGAGGGATGGCGCCTACCACAGCAGATTTGATTAATAACTCTTATTTATGCATTACTGTTGTACAACAATACATCTATGGATGATTACTATCACCAGACAATGGGCTAGCCTCCTGCCTATTGTAGCGCTGTTGAAATAAACAAACTGAGTCCAATTTTGTTTGCAAATTGTGTTGAATCTTCATGTCACTACAACGGAAGTTATAATCACGTCTAGCAGAATAATACATGTAGCACCCATATATTGCTACGTAAAGCTGGCTCAGTAGGGGGTTCGATTGAGACCACATTCATCTCAGTGCTTTTGGTAGAAGAATAAGAATATTTAAAAAACCAGCCGCACAAAGTTATTTAAAGTTTAGGCCACAATTAGCTAATAGTTCCTTCTCTAGTCAGTTTCTTTATTATTAAAAAAGCATCACAGTATGAGCCTTTCAAGAACAAAACCTTTAGATTATAATATTTAAGTAGCATCTCTTATTTAATGTACCATAACTGCACCAATTTAAAGTCAGAGGCAACTCAACTTGTAGAAGAACCCCAGTAGTACAAGAGAAACTAGAAGTGTTATAACCATGGGAAATGGGTGAAACTCACGTCCCTCATGCAATGCTGGAGTACATAGGCTTCGTGTCAAGGACCAGCCCATGAATTGGGGAGGACTGAATCTCCCTAACCCTATACCTAGTCAACTACAAGACAATTCCTGAATGACCATCCTGATGGTGTGCATAATGGATGTACATCAAAGTAGTGTTGGTTGTTTACCTATGAGTTGATTGAAAAGCAAGGAGGAAGCTTTTGTGGCTTTAGGGGCAGAAGTGATGTAAACTTCCAGTCCTCCCCAAAAACGATATATGGGTTAGTAAGTCATTGTCGAGAATGTAAAACCACAATAGTTTCCCGGTGAATTAAGGAAACTCCATACGTAATTACACCTAAAGGGTTATCATTGGGGGTCAGTCATGGGGGACACTGCTAATTTCTGAGACGTCACTGGAAAAAATGAGGTTAAAGATATGGAAGCTCATCGTGTGCAGTTTTAATACAGTTAGTTGGGCTGATTTTTCAAAAAATGTTACGAAGAACATTTTTCTGAGGATCAAAGGGTTTTTTTTTTTGCAGTTTAAACGGAGTTACCATGGATCCACTTACTTGATTTAGACACTTATGGGTGCACCCCCCTGGCAGCCCAGTGCAGCATCACCATTACATCCCTGCCTCAGTTTCCCCTAATGGTCTTTCAATAAGCACACAAAGGCTTATGTCTATGTGCAGTGCCCGTTCATGGGTCTACTTTCTTTAACTCAAAGATGAAGCTTTATACAAATAGGCCTCACCCCAGCATCTCAAGCAGGAGGAGGAGGGGACTGAGTTACCCTTAGTCCAGCAACCCCACTTATGTCCAAGTCCCTTTAACAGTGAAGCCTTCTTGACCTGGAACCCTTTTCTGGAGCCAGGGCCTCTTGTTATTAGCTGGAGAAGTGTATCTCCTCTTGGGTCTAGGTGCCCACAGAGGGGAAACTGCGACAACCCTTCCTCAGAACAGCATATACTCCCTTTGATCTGGGGACTCTGGTGCTACCTAGTGAAGTCCTTCTATGGGGGGCACATTCTGGTCAGACTAGGCCTTCGTAGCTCATCCCATTCAAAACCTTTCCCACCTAGGAGCATTCTTCCTTAGTTTCCTTTCCTGGTGAGCCCCCCCTCACATGGTTCCTCCTAAGAAGCCCTCCTCTTGGGAACACTCTCATACATGGGGCTGTTCCTTTCCTTACATCAAGCCCAGGGACTTCCCTGCCTAATTAACTGCCTTCCAGTTACTCAGTAAGTTAATTAGTCCCATATGAATCTGAGTTGCCTCATTTCCCTTGTGGAGCCTATCAGAGGTATGCTGCACCCCTGACCGTTTCAGAAGGCCAGCTATCCTCTGGCAGACACCTTTGCTAAACAGGGTGGCCACCCCCACACATTTAAAATTGTTCTCTCTCCTGCTGATGATAGCTCATCTCAATAGATTGGCCTCTTACAGTTGGTATGGCTACTCCCACCTTTTCATATTCTCTCTATGTATAAATATCTTCTTTCGGTGTGTTCCATTCTATGCATCCGATGAAGTGGGCTGGAGCCCATGAAAGCTTATGCTCAAATAAATTTGTTAGTCTCTAAGGTGCCACAAGTACTCCTGTTCTTTTTGCGGATACAGACTAACACGGCTGCTACTCTGAAACCTGTCATTTAAAATTATGAGTCAGACCCTGCAAAAAAGTCATAAGACTTAAAAAAAAAATAAGTTGTGATCTTTTCATTTGCCTTCTGTTTTCTGAGACTTTTAGAGTTTGCACTTTCAAGCTTTCCTCTGCAACTGGAAGGGCTAGAAGGATGGGTTGATATATTCCAGAATCCGGGACTCCAAGGTTAAAGAGATTTAGGAAATTCATAAAAGTGGGTACTGTACAATAGGAAGTAATTAATACATGGGTGAGACTGTCAGTATAGCCAAATTAAAGCTGAACTACAGCTGTGGAACTAGGCAGATGCAGTGAAGGGCAACATGGAAGGAAAGAGAAAATTCATGGCCAACTATGACTCAAGATTTCTGATCGTAAGAGCAAAGGAGGGTGACTATGGAGTCATACATGTGGTGTAAAAAAGCTTTTACCAGGAGGAGGTTCACTCTTTGGAGGACTTAGCAATAAGACATTATGAAGTAGGCAGGGGATAGGATATGATTGAGACAGTCATTTACTATACAGATGGAAGAGAGAGACTCACGAAGCATTACCTGTGTTGTCTGGAAAAAGACACATGTCCAAATTTGCAATTAGCAATACAGGGGAAGCCAGATGGAGAAAAGGATGAAGGTTAAGCCTTCAATCACTACATAAAAGCAGGGATGAAGGAAAGATTCAGGACCCAATTCTTCACTGCCTTGCACCTCATGTCATCATTTACACCTGTGCCATGTCAGGGGAGGGCACATGTAAAATGCTACCACAGCTGAATAGTAGCATTTTATGCCCATGTTTCATAGGTATAAATGATGAAACAAGGCCAAAAGCAGTGAGGAACTGGGCCTTCAAAGCCTTCAGCAGAAAGGAAAAGGACTGGCTGGGATTGGACCACAGGTGTAGGTGGATACAGTTCCACTAAAGTCAATGTAGTCACTTACACAGCTGATGAATCTGGCCCAGAGGACTCAAACCCAGAGAGAAGAGTGTAGGCAAAACTGGGTCTTGTTTAGCATGCTCATGGAGAGGGTGACTGACAGAACTAACAGACACCCAGGGTGGGGTCAGGTCAGATCAGAGGAGACAGATGCCAAGCCCAGGGGTCAGTAGTTAATTACTATGAAGGAGGATGTCTGAATCCTCATTGACAATGGTCGATCCTGGCGGTTCTCTTGCAGTGGTGGATGGAAAGGTGAGAGAAGACCACCAGAGCCTTACTAAGGCAAAAGGGAGTTGGCTACAGGACAGCAATTAGTAACTGGGGAGTGGTTCAAGAAGGAAACTTGAAAGAAACTTGAGCCTCATACCCAACCTCTCTCTTTGTAGCTTTCCTCCCACTCTCCTTCCCACCTATTCACATGCTGCCTGTCTTATAGCGCCTTCCTCCCACTGGGCCAGGTTTTGCTCTTGCTGAGCCAGCTCACTCCCTGGGGCAGATCTGCCCGAGCCCACTCAAGGAATCCAGGGAAGCAGTTTCCAGTGGGGTTAGTTGTTTTATTTTAAGGCTTCTTAACAAAACAAATCAAAACCTCACAGACTCTTCCCTCAAAAGCCTGTGCAGGCCGAGTAGTCCCTTCCTCAAGTCTGTCCCTCACACCAGTAACTTCAGCAACCCAAAATTTCCTGGCTCTTACCTCAGAGCCTCAGCAACAAAGGACATCACAGTGTCCCCCTTCTGTCCATTAGGCTTCTGGAGCAATTCATCTCAGCAGTAGCTCCAGTAGCAGTCTGTTGAGAGCATGGCACCCTGGCTCTCAGCTTTCTGGACAGAGTTGCAGTCTCCCCCCTCCATTTCCTGCTGCCCTCTTTTATAACGACCAGCTAATTAATTTCCAGCTCTTTTCTCAGGTGCAGCAGGAAGGGCTAATCAGTAAGCTAGCCAGCTGCAGGCCCTTGACCCCAGAGGAATGGTATCCCGTATACCTTGACATACCTCCCTGCCACCTCCATTTGAGTGGCCCTGTAGGAGCACTCACCACAGAGCCCTCCGCCTTCTTTGGTTCTTGAAAGGAAATCTGCCTTCCTGGGCCAGTGCTCTCTTTGAAATCAAAAAGGCTGTAAAGCTAAATAAGTACCAACTTGTCTCATACAGGCATTTGAGTCCTTCGAGGCCGTTCGAGTCCTTAGTGCCACATGGTCAGTGACTAAGACAAAGGATGTTCCAACCAGGAAGTATCTCCGTGCCTTTACAGCCAGGCATTCCTTCTTGAGGTCAGAGTACTGGGTTTCCCAGTCTAAGGGTTTTCTACTTTTGTAAAGGCGAGGGTGCTCTTGCCCATGGAAAGTTTTGGATAGCACCACACCTCAGGTGTTTCTTTGTAAACTAAATTCTTGAGGGAAATCAGGGATGTGCTGCAGAGAATCTGTTTAATTTCTTGAAATGCTTGATCACACATGGGGACCATGTAACTTGTCGAGGGGCTGATTTTTTAATAAGGTCGGTAAGATATATGGCTAATAAGGCAAAGCTGGGCACAAATTTACTCTAGTACCCTGCTAGGCCTAGGAAGGCCTAGATGTGCTTTTTAGTTTTTTGTATGGGGTGTTTGCTAAGGCCTCAACTTTGTCCACTAGGGCTTGGACATTACTGTTCCTTACTAGATACCCCAAATATTTCTTTTCCCATTTTCCCACCTTGCACTTCTTTGGGTTTATTGTTAGCTGGGCCTCCTGTAGGGCTTGAAGTATGGCTGCTAGGTTCTGGAGGTGTGTGGGCCAGTCGGGACAACCATATTATCTAGTTAGGCCACGGCATAGTGATGGTGGGGCCATAACACTTGGTACACCAGCCTTTGAAAGGTGGCCAGAACCCCAGGCAACCCAAAAGGAATGGTAACAAATTGGAATAGGCCCACTGGGGTAGAAAAGATGTTTTTTTTCAGCAATTGGGAGTAAGGCGAATTTACCAATAGTCCTTAGTTAGTTCTAATGTGATAAAGTGGGCTTGACTGAGGCGATCCAGCAGATCATTGACTTGGGGCACTGGATATGCATCAACGTCAAAAATGGCATTTATCTGACTGAAACACAAAATTGGACAGTGCCATCTGGCTTTGGTACCAAAACCATCAGACTACACCAGGGACTATGAAACTCCTCAGTTACGCCTAATCTTTACATTTCCTGGACTTCCTGAACTAACAGAGGTGTTACCCCTTCTGGTATTTGATATGACTTCCGAATGGGTTTGGCCCCAGCCCTCTGAGGATGTGGCAAGTCACCAGCAAGGTTTGTCCCTGTAGTGGGAAGAACACCTCCTTGTAAGCTCCCAGGAGCTTGTTTATTTGTCTTTTCTGCCCATTAGACAGCTCCTCCCCAAGTGACACGTCCTCTATCCCAGTTTTGGCCCTCTTAGGGAGCTGAGGCCCCAGATCCTCTTCTCCTCCTCCAGGTGGATGAAGGCTCTCCTTTACCCCTCCCCGGCCAGGTTTTTAATGCATTTACATGATAAATCTGCTTTTGTTTTTGCTGGTCTGGGCAATAAATTTTATAATCTATTGGTCCCACCCCATGGAACACTTCATATAGGCCCTGCCATTTGGCCGGAGCTTGCTGTATGAGTGGGGAGGGAGTAGGAATACTCAGTCTCCCAGAAATTATATTGTCGCATTTGGGTCTATTGGGCCTGAGAGAGAGAAGTTAGTTTGGGCCAAGTCTAATCTTCCTCAAGGCTGTCTCCCATTAAAAAGCTCAAAAGGGGAGAAGCCAGTGGAGGACTGTGGTACCTCTTGCACTGCAAAGAAATGATAGGGGAGCAGCTGTCTCTGGTCCCAGAAACTTATTTAACATATTTGCCAGACCATCTGTTTAGGGAAAGTAGATTGAGGTCCAGAGCGATCATACTTTCAACAGTGCCCAAACTTGTTGGAACACCTGGGATATGAAATTTATCCCTTGATCAGTGATGACTTCTGATGGAAGGCCAACCCAGGAAAACATTTGGAGTAGCTCTCACACTAGGGTGGAGGAAAAGGTGTTTCATAAAGGAATTGCCTCTAGATATTAGGTAATATAGACCACAAGTACCAAAATAAACTTGTGACCTTAGGTGCTCTTCTCCTGAGGGTCTCTTATATCAACCCCCACCCCCTCAAAGGGGGTTGCAATGAGGGAAGGGGGATGTTGGGTGCCCAGTCCTGATCCTTTGGAGCTACTTTTTGGCAACCGAGGTATGATAAACAGAAATTGGCTACCTCTTTATATATCCCTGGCCAAAAGAATCAGGCCAACAATCTTTCTTGGGTTTTCACCTTACCCAGGTGTCCGATGGGAAGGGTATGGGGTAGTCATAGGAACTCCTGACAGATGGGCTTGGGGACTAGGAGTTGATATCTGTGTTCTTTAGATTCTCTACTTCGTACAAAAAAATCTCATCCCATAATTCAAAGCAGGGAAACTGATGAGATTCATGTTGAGTGGTAATCACCCTGTTGACTGTGGGTAGTTGGTTGAAACATTCCCAGAGTGTCTGGTTGTCGTGTTGAGTTGCCATAACATCAAGGGTGTCACTCAGGATGCTGTAGTCTAGGTTGTGAAGGGGCTCTGCAGTGTCCGTGGATGGGGGATAACCTACAAACAGTTGGGATGTTCCCTCCCCAGGGTCTACCCTTTGGGAAGGTTCTTCTCTAGGCTCCATGGAGTTGCCTGCAGCACAGGCCCAGGCTCGACCTCCATCCAAGACTTCTTTTGTTGTTTTTCTGAGCCCTGGGACCTTCTTGAGACTTCAAAAAGATCAGATTGAGTGATGGGGAAATATGTCCTAGGCATCCTCAGGGGCGAGGGGTGTCTTTTCTTGCGTCTGAAGGGGGTCTGGGATGGAGGGAACAGTTTCTCTTCCCAGGAGGGTCCAAAGATGTTCCCAGTTGCATTCCATGATCACTGGCCAGGGTAGGCAATCTGCCACTCCTGCCCAGAGGCGCCCTACCTGGTCTGCTTCCTACAAAATGACAGAAGCCGTTGGGTGCGTATTGATTTCTCCATGGATGCAGGAATACTGGACGTATTGCTCTGGATCCAGGGCTTTGGGTAAGACTAAGTCCAGTTGAAGAAGATTTTGTCCACACCCCAAGTCTATCAATTCTTCCTTCATGTTTGGCCCTATTTTTATCAGGACCACGAAGTACCTTGGGATCAGTTCTATTGATTGGTTTGGATTCTCACCTACTTGACTGAACAGGCATCCTATCTAGTCGCATTCCATCATAGGGCATTCCCATTGAATGTGCCCAGGTTGCCCACAGTTATAACATACCACTGGCCCTCTGCGGGAGGGCGATAGTAGTCTCTTGAAAGTCTGGGATCTTGGGGCCCCTGTTCCTGGTGGGGAGCTTGTGATGGGGTGGAAAGTTTCAGTCGCTCGAGGTGGACCAATACTGTGACACTTGCTAGGTTGGTAGGTTATCATCTCTCACCTCCGTTCTAAATGTGGCCAGCCAACAGGTAGACCAGCCTTCCCACTCCTTGCTAACTTGACCTCCAAGAACCAGTTAGTTGTCTTGACTGCCTCCACAGTGGATGTAGGGCAAAACCATCAAACCCAGGTTTGTACCAACATAGGGAGAACGTGCCGTTATTGTTCTAGGACAGGTGTTCTCAAACTGGGGGTCGGGACCCCTCAGGGGATTGTGAGGTTATTACATGGTGGGGGGGGGGTCGCGAGCTGTCAGCCTCCACCCAGAACCCCGCTTTGCCTCCAGCATTTATAATGGTGTTAAATATATTAAAAGTATTTTTAATTTATAAGGGGGATCACACTCAGAGGCTTGCTATGTGAAAGGGGTCACCAGTACAAAAGTTTGAGAACCACTGTTCTAGGACAATATTGTTCATGAGCTCTGCCACTGCGTTGGCTTCTGGGTTTAGCCATTGGGTAGCCAAATCCTCAAGCCCTCCCATCTTCTAATCCCCTCCATCCTTTTCCCAGCCTAGGACTATAATTGACTCATAATAAGTGCCCGTCCCATCAAACAATATATTAATTATAAAACATAATCTTAGTTAACTCTCCTTTCGCTCTCCCAGCTCATCTTCTCTTACCTGTGTCTGTCTTCTATGCCTCAGTTCCCCAGTGACTGTACATGGGAACAGCCCTGCATCTGCCCTGGATCCAATTACAGGGATAGCCCCCTGCACAGTTAGCTGCAGGATGGGGTCTTAATTTGCAAGTGCGGCAGGACATGGACTATCTCAATATTTGTTACTTGTGCACATTGTCGGTGCCTAGTAAATAATAATAATAATACATCTTTCTTACCATTTGATTTTGGGTAATATTTACAAAAAGTTAAATTCCCCCTTAGCTTGCTGCCCTTCCCCCACACCTCCCATTATTTTAAGCACAAAGTGTAGTATTTGTGCTCTGAAGACTCTGGTTTATCTGAATAGAATGAAGAACACGGAATTCATTTAGATAAACAGTTGTACAAATGTGAGGCAGTTCAGTGCAAATGATGCTCACTGTGAGACATGTTTCGGTTTTGGAAAATGAGGATTTGGGAGCAAAGGGGGGTCCAATAAATGAGGTCTTACTATATTGATTATATTTAGACCCTGATCTTTCAAAGAGAGCTGTGTGGACATAGGCGGAACTCCATCAATGTCAGTAGGGTTCTGGGCAGCGCATGGACCCCAGCTCTTGGGGGCAGGGACAGCGTCTGACTGTGTATTTGTACAGCACCTAGCACAATAGGGCCCCAGTCTCCACTAATGCCTCTTGGCGCTACAATAATAAAAATAATAAATATGTATAAATGTAGAACGTATTTTGCAAAATTGAATCGACTAAAATCAAACTGCTGAGGGAGCTGATGTGTAATGATCAAAACAGAGGTCACAAAACCTGTCAACTTTACATTAAATAATTTTTTTCAAAAGAACATCCCAGGTTCACATCCGTGTAACTTCACCAATACGTCAGGAAAAGCCCCTGTCTACCCCAACATTAAAAATGGGGTTACTTCTTATAAGAAACAGAAGAGTGCAAAGCCCTTGCGGTTGTGTTCTGTGTGGGTTTTGGTGGTGGTTATTCTCAGAAGAGGATGCTGGAAAGTAAGAGACTTGCTGATGTCATTTTTAATTCATCACCAGACACCCAGGAAAAAGATGCTGCTGGGTCTATATAAGATGCACCTAGACTCCTGCATAGCACAACAAGAATCCCAGCAAAGGTAAGATTTGAAGTCTACCTGGCTTTCTTGCTTTGTCTTACCCAGTCTCTCTCTCTGATGATGGCCGTCTCTCTTTTTCATCGGTGCAGAGTACTGTAGCTGTGACCCAGCTGAAACCACTACTTTGGATTTTGAGCCATGGTGTCCATACAGAACTGGATGAGGTGCTCCCCGGCATGGATCTTTTTCTGCTTCTGCTGTCTTCCTCTCCTTCTCCTGGCCCTCCCCATGCCTCCAAAAGGAGCAGGAGTTGCTCCTGTCAGTCACTCCTGCAGACTCAGAAAGATCAGCTTCCAGGAATCCTACATCAGGAATCGCACCTACACGTTGGCCAAACTGGTATAGTAAACTATCTATCTATTATGGTAGTACTTGAGTGCCCTCTCTCCTCTCCATGGGTCTCCCCTCCCATATTCCACTTTCTTTCTACCCCTGCCTCCCACCTCTACATGGACATGTACTTATGCTGCAGTGATGCTTTTAGAGGCAAGTATAGTATACTACCTGCTAAGTACATAGCTTTGTGAAACCACAACCCACTGTAACTCCCCCAGCGATCTGTGGAGGGATAACCCACTGGTGAAGCACCGCTCATTTCTAATGAACTGCTGTGCACTCAGCTAAATTTATTCTGCTTTACCTGGGGCTGGCAAATTTTGAAACAAGAGTTTTCATTTCTCTCTCTCCCTCGCCCCATTCAAAGCTGGGCATGGACATGACTCTAGAAATAACTAGTAAGCTCCTCCTAAGAGTGTAACCTTCTACACACTTCTGACTCTCCCTCCTCCCCAGTAGGCTCAGCCTTCTCCATCTCACCGGGGTCCCCTCTGAGGTATAATCCCCGAATCCGGCAGCCGTCACTCAAAGCAGGGTTTCCCTTGTAGTGTCCGGCACTATTGTTGTAGAATGCTGACTTCCTTTCTACCTCTCAGGCTAGGCTCTCGGACCAGGACACAGACAACAGGCTCATTGGACAGCAGCTGTACATTAATGTCCAGGTGAGCTTTACATATGCTGCACACAGCCAGCTCTGCCTAAGCTGCATTTATTGGTTTGTTATTATATAGTGTGACGCTCCTACTTTGTGTTTTGCAGGAGACTAATCGCTGCTATGTGATGAAGAGGGTAATAGAGATCATAGTGAATGAAGTACTTCTCTCTGCACCCAGGAACCATTATCCACACATCCAGGAGGTGGCACAGTTCTTAGCAGCTCTGAGCAAAGAGCTAAGTGGCTGCGTAAGTATGGCACACTTGTATAGACCCTGGCTGTTTCCCATCCTACCTCTCCTGCACCTTCTCTTCTCTCGTTCCCATCCTTTGTTCTGCTCTCAGGTGGCTTTTGAATTTCAAGTGTAGCCTTCGCAGTGCGCTGTAATGGCAAGGTGACCACCCACTGGGTGGTGAAATCAAAGGAAACCTCAGATCAAGATACCCAAATTTAGGTTTGTGAAATCAAGTAGATTAATAGAAAGGTGTGAAACAGAAAAACCGCACTGTCACATAGTCACCAACTAAACCCTGGCTTTTGTTTTTCAGAAATTCTCAGGACACAGAGAACATGTCGAAAAGAACCTGGAAGAAATGAAAGACAAAATGAAACAGGTATGTTTGTTTTAACAAGACCAGTGCCAGGCCCCCAAGTAGCTATTACAAATAACTTATTTGCTGATTTGAAGACCAACAGATTAATGAATTGGCTGTGATTTGCCAGGTCATTATTTTTCATTATTGTTCCAATGTCCCTGTTGAGCTTGATCCAAAGTCCACTGAAGTCAGTTGGGGTCTTTCTGTTGACTCCAATGAACTTTGGATCAGGCCCATTATCAGCAGTGACTAATGATGAAAAAAAACCCATTTATGTTGGCTCTTGTGTAATCCAAAACTATAAACAGTTTAATGTAGAAAAAAACCTAGTTGTGAAGCTAACCTAGTTGTGAAGCTTCTAAAGTGAGCAGAGATTATTTAAGGGGTGAGGGCTGCAGTGGTGATAGGGGGGCTAGGGACATTTTTACTGCTCCTTTGTCTTGTTTATTTAGATTGTAAGATTTTTGGCAGAGATCATGTCTTATCTACAGCCCGGATCCTGCAAGTGAATATTTTCACTGAAGTTAAGAGATTACTCACTTGCACAAAATTACTCCCGTGTGTAAGCACTGGCAGGATTGGGGCCTGTGTTTGTTAATGGCGCTATGCAAGTATGTCCCTGAAATAGTAACCTGGACCTTATGTTCTTTATTGCCAAAACTGAGATTGTAATGATATGCAAACTGTAATAGACAGAGCACCATGTGCACTTAATTAATTGATTAAATGTTACAGACAAGTCATTGCAATTTTTAACCTTAAAAGAAAATAAATATATTTTTAGAACTTAAAAACTTCCTCCACCAACTATGGCGGAATTGTAGAGGAATCTAGTGCACAATCTGATCTCTTATTGGAAAGAGACTGTAGGCCGGACTGTTCAGCCAATCGGGCAATCAGTTAGGGACAACTTCCTCAGATGTCATATTAAAAGCATCATAAGCCAAACCTCAGCACCATTATGATGCTATTGTACATTGTGTGATTTCTATGTTCACTTGATACATCTCTGGAGTAATTTAAAATGGAATTGGGCAAGGTCATGGAAATTAGACTATAGGGAACAATCCAGTTTTGGCATGGTTTGGATTAGGTAGTTTCCATTTTGAGGTCTACTGACATTAACAGAATTATTTGTAAGAGTAAAGTGAACAGGATTTAGCCCTATTTCTATGAAAATACTATATTCCGATCTAAATCTTTGGTGACATAATGAGATATTAAAGAATTTTCTTTTTTTCCCCTCTCTCTATATAGTTGGGAGTTAGTGGAAAGAACAAAGCAATTGGGGAGCTGGATTTGCTCTTTGATTACATGGAAAATGCATGCACTGAAGCACCGAAGAGAATTGTTACTAGTAAGGGAGGAAACAAGAAGAAAAACTGAAAGAACCTCCAGGAAACCACTGCTATGATTCAAACCATTTACCTATTACGAAGAAGCACCTATAGGAGTGGTAGTTATTTAACAGTGCCAAACATTTCAACTTTAACCAAGTGCTTAAGTATTTTGTTGATTGGGGCCTATGTGCACAAGCACAAGCGGATATTTTGAAAGCTAAGCAGTGATGCATGCCTGCATCTGTCCCAATATCTTTAACTTGAAAATCTTTCTAGGAAATTTTGCCGTCTTTTTGTTAAATTGATCCTTCTCTAGAAAACAAATATTTCAGGCTCTTTTAACAAAAAGTATTGACAATCTTTTAATATTTAATGCTAATTTATTGAACGGCAATAATTATACAGTGCATTTATTTATATAAATTAATAGTGTGATTTTATTTATAAAAATGTACCAGAGGCTTTTACATGAAATATGATATAACTTAACAGCTGTTACTATAATATTTATAGAATGATACATTTGAAAGAGCTGCTTATTTGATATCTCTTTCATTGTTATTTATTATAATAAATACTTTGATTTTCCAAATATTGCAGTTTCATGAGGCTTTCCTTTCTAACTCAAACACTTGCACATGCAGGAAGATGCTGCATGGCTGACAGTCTACTGGCCTCACATTGCACTATCATGGGGGATGCAAGGTCAAGGTTTGGGACATGCTTCTCCTTCTGTAGTGAGAATTCAAAGGAACAGTGCAGGGCCTCAGAGGGGCAACTTCGCATTTTCCCTATGCGGGGTCAGGCAGGTGGAACCAGATCAGCCCCGGATGGTCACTGCAGCAGTGAGTAATAGACAGAGTAAAGGAATGCCCTATGCTCAGGAGTCCTGTGCACAGGATTCGGGCATGAAACGGGTGTAGCTAACTCTGCACCTTCCTTGTGCCAAGTGCAATTCATCCCTCCTTGCCACCTTATCAGCTCCACTGGTTATAGCCCAGTGATGAATTCCCACCTGCCCTTTTGTAATAGATTCGCACTGGGGAAGGGACATTAATGTCAGTGGAGTTATTCCTGGTTTACACTAGTCGAAGTGAGAAGTAACTCAGGTTCCTGAGGTTGGTCACTCACTGCCTGAGCTGGCAGGGTCCCCTGGAGGACATAAAGGGAATATTTTGTGTTGCCTGCTGGTGAGCCTTTGTGGGTGACCCAGGTATAGCCTATTTTGTCTGGCCCTAATTTTTTTTATTAATTCTAATATTTATTTATATAGCTTTAAAATAATAAAGATGCCTGTCAAGGCTGATTCCCCACTCTGGCACTCCGAAGGTGGGGGCCCGCAAGGATTAAAAAAATTAATACCAGCCTGGAGTGGCCAGTATTAAACTCCCAAGGTCACAGCTTCTCTCTGACCTTGGATGGGTAGATGCTGCCACCACCCAAGTGCAAACTCCTTCCCCCCCACCTTTTGAGAACCCAGGAAGGAACACTTGGGAATGCCTTCCTGTGGGGTACCCTCAAGCCCTTTCACCCACCTTCCTGGGAAGAGCTGAGAAAAAAAACCAAAGGAAATCAGCTGTTGCCACCAGCTAATTAAACAACATATGCACAAACCTCTTAGGGACACAAAAATCCAATCCTATTCTTATAAAAAGGTAAATTTTATTAAACCCAAAGAGAAAGGAAATACATTTGGAACTTAAACTTTTTGCTAGATCTTAAAAGAAACAATTACAAAAATTAAGCATCAAGATAGCTCTCTTGAGGTTCTGCTTAAAGGTTACAAGCAAAACAAAAGCATCTGGGATTAGCACAGAGGAGTCTACAGGCCAATAAGAAATAAAATAAATAATCTAATCGCGTCTTCCTAGACATTCCCTGATTACTTACATATTTGGGGTTTCAGATAAGGAGGGTTGAGGTATGATTTGATGTTTTTTCATACCTGGTTTTAAAGCTTTTTACAGCATAGCTCCAGCCCTGTCCTGCTCTGTCCCCTCTCTCCAGAGAACAACAACAGACAAAGGGAAGTTTTTTTCCCCCAATTTTAAAAAGTTCTAGCCCTCCCATTGGCTCTTTTGGTCAGGTGCCCACTCCCTTTCTTTTACCTAGCCAGGGAGACTTTTTAACCCTTTACAGGTAAAGCAAGCAGAGAACAGCCAGCAAGAGGGACTTTATAGCTAACTGGCTGGCTGTCCATAAAAGGGAGCTACCCCCCCTTCATTTATCACATGCCGTCCAAATCACAGACCAGGCTGGCCAGCCTGGTTCAGGTCGGGTCTACATCGGCTGGGATTTCTTCCTGGAGGTTTAGAAAACAGTTAATAAGATACATGCACCTCTAATTTTACTCCTAATGACATGAAGAACTAAACAGTACTTTTTATGTTTCAAAGACTAAAATGACTTAGAATACAGGGACATTTTTACCCGGCTGATTCTGGGAAACCTTCCCGGGAGAGTGCATTAGCCACTTTGTTAGAGGCTCCTGAAATGTGTTGTATTTCAAAATCTAAGTCCTGAAGAGCTAAACTCAACTGAAGAAGTTTTTTGTTAGTCTCTTTGACTGTGAAGCCACTTCAGTGCAGCCTGGTCAGTCTGCAGGTGAAAACGCCATCCCCAAATGTATGGGCGTAGCTTTTCCAGAACATACACAATGGCAACATTCTTTTTCTGAGACTGACCGGTGGCTTTCCCTCTCAGAAAGTTTTTTGCAGAGAAACACAACAGGATGGATTTGTTGATCTGGTCCTTCCTGCATTAAAACTGCTCCTACACCATGCTCGGACGCATCTGTGGTTACGACGAATGGTTGGTCGAAGTCCAGGGCCCTTAGTACAGGGTCAGACATAAGGGGCCACCTTAAGCTGGTTAAAGGCTTTCTGTCACTTCTCAGTCCACTGAACTGCATTTGGCTGTTTTTTCCTGGTCAGGTCTGTCAGTGGGGTTGCAATTTGGCTGTAGTGTGATGCAAATCGTTGGTAATGCCTGGCCAAGCCCAAGAAGGATTGGACCTGTTTCTTTGACTTAGGGACAGGCCAATTTTGGATAGAATTTACTTTGGCCTGTAGGGAGTTGATAGTTCCTTGATCCATCTGGTGTCCAAAGTACGTTACCCTGTTTAGGCCTATTTGACACTTTTTGGCCTTAATGGTTAATCCTGCCTCCCTTATGTGCTGGAAGACAGCTTGGAGGTGTTCCAGGTGTTCTGCCCATGAATCTGAGAATATAGACACATCATCAAGGTAGGTGACTTCAAATTCCCCAAATCCAGCCAGAAGGTTAGCTTCCAGTCTCTGGAACGTGGCGGGTGCATTTTGCAGTCCAAAAGGGAGCTCATTAAATTCATACAGCCCTACATGGGTGATGAAAGCTGACCTTTCCTTGGTGGGGTCATCTAGTGGCACTTGCTAGTACCTCTTAGTTAAGTCTAAGGTGGAGATGAACTGGACATGTCCCAGTTTCTCCAATAGCTCATCTATGCATGGCATTAGATAGTTTTCTGGGCGAGTTACAGCATTTAGCTTACAGTAATCTACACAAAAGCAGATTTCCCCATCTGGTTTGGGAACCAGAACTACTGGAGAGGCCCATGCACTCATAGGTGCCGATTCCATGTGTGCTCCGGGGCTGGAGCACCCAAGGGGAAAAATTAGCGGGTGCTCTGCACCCACCGGCAGCCAAGCTCCCCTAACCCCCCATCCCACCTCCTCCTCCCCTTAGCACGCCATGTCCCCGCTCCTCCACCTCCCTCCCAACGCTTCCCCCCCAGCCACCGCCAAACAGCTCTTTGGCAGCATTAGCACACTCCGGGAGGGAGGAAAAGGAGCGGGAATGTGGCACGCTCAGTGGAGGAGGCAGGGAAGAGGCAGGGCCGGGGCGGGGATTTGGGGAAGGTGTTGGAATAGGGGCAGGGAGGGGGTGGAGTTGGGGTGGGGACTTTGGGGAAGGGGTTGGAATGGAGGAAGGGCAGGGGTGGGAAGAGGCAGGCAGGGGCAGGGCCTCATGGAAGGAGTGGAGTGGGGGTGGGGCTGGGGGTTGAGGACGGGGTCGAGCACCCACGAGAAAGAGAGGAAGTCAGCACCTATGCATGCACTCTCAGAGGGGCGGATTACACCCATTTGTAACATGTCCTTGATCTCCCTTTCTATTGCGGTTTTGGTTTGAGGAGCCATCCGGTAGGGTTGGGCTCTAATTGGGCGAGCATCACCTGTGTCAATGGAGTGGTACCGCCCGTTCTGTCCATCCTCGGGTGGCTGAAAACATTGGCCTGAAGCTGGTGCACAGCTCCTGGATTTGCTATCGCTGCTTACGCCCAAGGGTTATGGAAAGGCTCACCTCTTCTACGCCACCATTGCATAGGGGCTGCCCAAAAACGGTTCTATCATGTCAGCTTGTGGCTTTGAGATACAAGTAGTCGCCCAAGCCCAGATCTGAATAAGCCAGAGGGTGAGCTGAAAAAGCATAAATCTTCCCTGTGGGGTTCCCTAGCAATAGATACCTAGGACCTGATATTTCTCTTACTCACTTCAGTGTAACTTAGGCGTCAGTAGATTTATAACCTGTATAAAACTGGATTAACTGAGAGGAGAATCAGGCCCCTAGAGTGAGCTAATATTGGCACAGAGGTTACAATCAATCCCAGGTCTATGAATGATGCTGTCATGAGAAAGATTATAAATATGCAAAAGAATAAAGCCTGGAATACAACCCTGAGGGGTTGTACAGTTTAAAGGACATCTACCCAACAACATGCCACATATGCAAATATAAGTTTGAAAATAACATAGCATCCCTAAGATTCCTGACCATAACTCAAGAAAATCGAATAATGTAGCTAATAAGCCACATGTGTAGGATAAGTAATGGTGCAATTGAAACTATGGTAGGGGTGGTAATAGTTCTGTGTCTGTAATACATAGCTATCAATTTACACATTTGTAATATATTTCTCCCTGTGTGTGGATTGTTTGTTAACATGTAACTTCAGAGATAGTCAAATGAGAGTGGCTTTGGCCAATGAGGCATGTTCATCACTAACAAAAGTATTAAGCACTGTACAAGTTATGTAAGTCAGAGGAATCTGTCTACTTTTAACACTAGGTACCAATCCTCAGGGGAAATGCACAGATTTTGGTTTCCTTACTGTTAACAGGAATATATTGATGAATGTTTTTAAAAAGAAAAGTATTCCTATCCCTTTCCATCTCCAGGGAGAAAATAAAAAATATCTTGAAAACAACCATCCACTTACCTTCAGCAAAAATAACCCAACAGCCCACCCAAATAAATAAACAAAAGTAGTCTTTAAACTAATGGCTCTCAACCCGTGGCCCACGGGCTGCTTGTGACCCGATCAGCACACAGCTGCGGCCCATGTGACATCTGCACGGCTCTACAGGTAGTATATATATATTGTGTGGATGTGGCCCACATAACGCAGAGAGAGCTGCATATGTGGCCCACCATGGTAAATAGGTTGAGAACCATTGCTTAAACATATCACCACCATTTAAGGGGCAGGATTAAATACTGGCAGAATCGGACCTGTTTTCTTTGTAGAAATTGAGGTATTGACACGTGGCAAGTGTTTCGAAACCAAAAATCACTCCCTGTTTTACTGAAACCAAGTCAGATTGAAATACTGTAAAGAAATTGAGTGCAAAATTATGTTTGAGTGTTGCCCCACTTAAAACTTTAGGGTATCCTTGTCTAAGAGAACTTGTGAGACTCTAGGATGGAAATCTGAGCCCCAGTTTCAGAATGACTGAATGCGAGATGATGTTGTTTCCTGAGAATTGCAAAGTTGCATTAATAAAAAACCTACCGTTTTAGCTTAGTTAGCTCTCCAACAAGGAGCAGTTTCCTATCTGCAAGTGCACATGGCTCATTCAGTCTTGAAAATGTGCAGGGAGCCTGCTCATTTATTTGTGATAAATTATGAAAGCTAGTCAGGTTTTTTGTGACTAGTCTATTCTTGAAGTTTCTGGATTTGGTTTTCATTACTCATTGATATATATGAGTTGTATCAAACTACTCAGGTCCTCAAGAGCCCATTCCTGATCCCACTGACATTAGTGACAAAATTCCCATCGATTTCAAAGGGTGCAAGCTCAGGTTCTTAATCTGTGTTTATACTGACTGAATTATACTGCAATATTAGCAACATTTTAATACATTTGTTAAAGCGGAAGTGAAGAATCAATGCTGTCTTATGGGAGCTGTGCTCCAAAAACTGCCATTATTGACGATTCCCTGGGGAACTAGAGTTATTATAGAATTCACTAATGTTAAGATTATATACAGATTTCCATTGTAATACCGGATTGTCATTTGTTCCTAACTTTCCAAACTCTCCATCCTTCATCTTTGGTAAACTTTTTTCACAGGTGTGAGTAAAACCTCACCTGTCATTTTGGAGTGAGATCAGTGGTTTTTCAAAGCTTACTATATTGTGAACCCTTGCACGATATGAGAGAAAAAATTGCAGCCTGCCCCTCACTCTGTGCCCAAACTCAAGGATAGTGGTTCTAAACCCCAGGCTGAGAATCCCTAAGTTAGGTAATTGCACTTTCACAGCCTCATTTTGCACACTGATAACTCAAAAATGGCTGAACTCGGAGGATTCCCACATTGCATGTGGCTCTTTCCCAGGGAAGAATAGTTGCTTTACTAAGTGCAACATTTACAAACAATATAATAAATACATATATAGATGTTCACCTTTAACATTCACACAAGTGAAGTGCAAGATTCTACTATTTCTGGTAGTGCTATGGTGGTGGTAAAAAAAGCCAGTTGTGCAACTCCACGATGCTGTGATAAGGGTTCACGTGCGTCTAAGTGGTGCACTTGAAATCCGGGGTGATGCACAAAGCTTACTGGCACATCTCCCTGGTGGGGCAGCTAAGGGTGTGAGGGAGTTTCTGCTACATGGAGACCTGCCTAGAAGGAAGCAGTCTGAGATGGTCAGCTCATTTTGTATCTCGCAGTGATGCGTTGGTCATATGGTAATGACTTTTGGACTCTTCAACTATGAATCTGAGGCTATGTCTACACTACAGCTTATGTTGGCAAAACGGATGTTGCTCAAGGGGGTGAATATTCCATCCCCCTGAGCGACATAAGTTACGTTGGCATAAGCGCTAGTGTGCACAGTGCTCCCAGTGACATAGCTACTGCTGCGGTTTGAGGGTGGTTTAATTATATCGATGGAGAGCTCTTTCTCTTCAGCATAGGGTGGCTACACGAGAGATCGTACAGCAGCGCAGCTGCATCGGTACACCTGTGCTGCCGTAAGCCCTCTAGTGTAGACATAGCCTAAATAAAATCAGTTACTTTGGCCTTGATCCTGCAGACATGTGCACACATGCTTAACTTTACTGACATGAATAGTTCCACGACTCCAATGGGACTGCTTACTTGTATAAGTGTTGGCAGATGAAAAGCTTTACATTTTGTTATTGATTTTTACTTTAAGCAACACTGTGAATTCATATTTCCCCTGTAGATATTTCTTACGTATTCCATTGCTATTTTAAAATTAGTAACAGAACATCCCCTGCAAACATCCTCTCATGCTGGTGACCCACTAACATTGAAAATGCATATCAATATTAAAATTTGCATTTTATGTGAGAAAAGCCAGTGAAGAGTCTTTTAAAGTAGGGTGTTTGTAGCAACTCACCCCTTCCATATTTTTGAAAAGCAGAGAAGCAATCTGAATTTTTGCCTGTGACTGTTAGGTTTATTAGGTAACCTCATTATCTAAACCAAGATAAGGGAGAAGTTGCAGATTTATAAATGATCTCCCTGTCTTTGCTGTGTGGTTACAGGAATATGAAATAAATGCGATGTTATCATGCAGTGGTGACAGATTAGCAAGAATAAACCTCAGTAGGTTCAAAATTTTGGATAAACATCTAAAAGCCAGATGCTTATCGGGAACTCATTGAACGTATTGAAATTGTTTGGTTGAAAAAAAACAGGCTGGAAATCTTGTGAGGACGTCTTTCTTGTGAGATTTTCAGAACTTCCAAATTTGGATCAAGGGAGATGCAGGGGAAGAAACACCTTCCTTGAGGGATTGTGGAGAGTTACAAAAGGATCTCACAAAACTGGGTGACTGGGCAACAGAATGGCAGATGAAATTCAATGTTGATAAATGCAAAGTCATACACACTGGAAAACATAATCCCACATATACATATAAAATGCTGAGGTCTAAATCAGCTGTTACCATGCAAGAAAGATAATTAGGCCTGGAAATGCATAAGCCATCTGCAGTTAAATGAAAAATAATATTTCACTTTTTTCCTGATATTGCTAAAATAACACAATTATTGCAACAAATATTATCTTTATTATCTGAATTATATTCTCTGGGGTTTTAGACATTAGTGTTATTATCATAAACTATATTTAATTCAAAATAAGTGATATATTTTTTTCTATTATAATGCAAAGTCTCTAATTGTATTAGTTTAATAAATAATAGTACTTCTTATAGGTGACGAACTGGATACAGCTCAATGTTCCCTCTAATTTTTGACAGGCCATGTGCACAAAACATTTCTTCTGTGCAAATTTTTGTGCTTCTGTGCAAATTTTTGTGCGCAGTGTTTCGCCGTGTGTGGGGTGTTTAGGATTTGTGTGCGTGCGCACACGCGCACAGCTTAGAGGGAACAGTAATACAGCTGTTGAAAGATCTGATGCAGTCTTGCTATCTAAATATCAATAATGCCTTGTGATGCTTTATTTTTCTATAAACTTTTAGGCTTTATTTTTTAGTTCACTCTTATGTATAAATGATAGCTAAAAAAAGCCCAGTTTTTCCACTACACTTAACTGTTTCTATGGTGCTCATTTTTGTGCACTGGTCTTGTTGAATTTTATATACTTTTTAAAAATCAGTATCTTGTGTGTGACTCATCATTCAATTCCTGTATTTTGTCTTTTGAAAGAACAAGGACATGTAATTAAAGGTTAATTAAAATAAATGAACTCTACCCGGCAAAAATATGTAAGATCAGAGAAAGCAAGTCATTTCCCAATGAATGAGATTCCCTAAGACTTGCAGCTAACAAAGAAAAGAAAGGAATACCCCCAGTGAGAAATGGAGAAAACAGAGGAGATAATCGTAAAGAATGGTTAACCACAAAATAGAGAGAAGATTCTAGAATAGGTTGTGGGATGTTTGTAATGCTTTGAACCTTCACCAAGCAGACGTGTAGGTGCTGGAAGCACACTAAAAATGTTTGTTTTCAGCAACCAAAACCAGACACATTTCAATCCAAAATACAAAACTAACCAAAACTTGTTTTGGTTGTCAGCAACCAGAAAGTGATTTTTGGTTGGCTTCAGATTGTTGATTTTTTTTAATGAAAATGAACATTTCCCATAGCAATTTCTGTTTGACTGAAAAAAGCCATTCTGCATTGAAAAAACATTTCAACCAAACAAAAAAAAGTCTACCAACTGTAATGATTTTTCTCAGGGCAGTTTCTGTCATCTGTTTTTCACCTGCCCAGTATATCAGCTCCAGCACTTTCTCTACTATCTGGCTATGTCTCTCAAGTTTCCCTATATATATATATAATAATGTATCACTGTAGTTTCAGGAGATTTTCCAGAAATTATATTATTTATTGTTTCAGAAATTATATTGCAAAATTTCTTCCTTGATAAAGTTTGTATTAAGAATGATACTGTCTTTTCTAAAAGTTAAGTCTATCCTACTCACCACTGTAATGTTGTTTTCTCCATCCCCTGAAGTCTTTGCAGGATTGAGGCTTTAGTCACTGGAAGGTCATAGTTTTTAAGCTCATCTCTCGGTTCACCTCAGCCAGTACCCCTCCTATGGATCCCCTGCCGGAGCTTGGAAGGTTTCCTGGTGCAACCTTGGACGAGGGAGCGAAGTGGAAAAAAAAGTCAGATTAAGAAATGGATGAAAAAAATAGAGCAGAGAGTGGGCAGAGTGGAAAACAAATTCAGATAAACATTGTGAAAAATGGGGCAAAGAGGGGGAGGCAGAAAGAGAACATTTCTAATTAAAAATAGGTAGTGTTTATCATCTTACTTCTAGCTACTGTAGGGATTCTTCTATCACTGATACACACCCAGACTTCCATTTAGCTCTTTGTTAACTGTAATAAACTTTTTGAAAACCCTCCTGAGATTACAAGAGAAAAAAGCTTCACAGATTGGAGCTAGTGATGAACATCCATTCATTTAGTAAGAAAATAAGAGCTAGGAATAGTATTATGTCTATTGGTGGAAGTTCAATATTGATGTCTTAGGTTGCAGGGTATTCACACAGAGTAACTCTGCTTTGGGCTTTTGTAAATAAGAATTTGGTGGCAGAAAAATAATAATGCTCCATGAGGAGTTTAGAATCATTGCAGTTAATTGAGTTGATGAGGAGACTAGCATGCCAACACTTGAATACTGTATTTCCTGTGCCCTAATTGATTTACCTAAATAAACATTTATTCAGCAGCTGTCAAGAGTATGGACAGTAAAATCAGTATAAGTGGGTGTAGTTCTTAGCCTGTATCAAGGAACTTAATTTTCAAAAGTGACTAGTGATTTTGGATGCCTCAGTTTTTCGATGTGCAACTTTAAATATTTTAAAGGGGCCCGATTTTCAAAAAGCGCTGAGCCCCAGCTTCTGAAATGTAGACCCTTCTCAGGCATCCAGAATTGGACACTAAAAATTACTACTCGCTTTTGAAAATTTAAGTTTTTATCTTTGTATGATTGTGAAAGGGAAGGAGACTGATAACAGATGTACAATAGGAAAGTTTTAATGTTTGTGCATTGGAGATTTCAAACTGGAATCTGCATATAACATGTAGACTGACTCTAAGAAGTCTTATTGATCAGAGATATTCTGATCAGATGATTGAGGTAAAATTTACAGTAATTTGAAAGAAATCTGTTGACAATCAGCTGTTTTACTAAAAGGCAAATGAAAACAGATCAGTTGATCAAGGTTAAAAAGATTAGACACTCTGACCAATTGAATCATTACAGGCTTCCAAAGGAGGAGAGAAGATAACCAGAATGTTTTAAAACAATTCACATTCTATACCACTGACATGGTGTTATTTACATACTACAAACAGAGATGAATCTCCAGCATAAAAGTAACAATATTTTGTTTTCTTTCCCCAAGTTTAAGTTTTAATTCTACTTTATCTAATGCCTTTGGAGTGTTCTGAAGTTTCTCTTCTGACAACAACCTAAAATATTCTGGATGTGGTATTTATGTAATCCCAGATTTAGTAATGTGCATTTTTACACTCATAACTGCATATGTATAATTGTGAACACCTAGTGGTCAACTAAAACACTTCATTTATGTATATTATATAAAGGTCCTTGCACTGAATCATCACATGCCCAGGTGCAAAGTGTGTATGCATAATTTAGGCATCCATGTCTGAAAACTTGGCTCATAATGTTTAGTAATTATAAAAACATATTAACTCAAATGGCTAGTAATAGTTCATAAACGTCAGATGGTAGCTGAAGGATAAAAGGAGTGGTATATAAATATAATAGTATATTGCACCTATTTAATGTATCTATACCCATCTACCTATGAATTGAACTGAAACACTTCCCCTAACTATGTTAAGAAGCTTGTAGAGCCAGCTTTGGACGCTGGGAGCTATTCCTTTCCAAACTTCTCTTCAGGAAGGGTAGTCACTAGGGCCCCTCGCTTCTTTCAGTCCCAAAGCCAACAGGGGTGCTGCCATCTACAAAACCCCACAAGAATCCATCACTTCAGATAATCTTGCTGAGACCTAAGATTGCAGCACTATGTCATTTTGGGTCTTGCAAATGTCTTCAAACTGGCTCTGGAGATTTGAGCACTGGTGTCTATATGAATCTTTGCAGCTCTCCTTAGCATGGACTGTTAGAAGTGCAGGCATTATGCTAAAAAGTTGGTGAACTGAATTTTTTCTCAGTTGAACCACAAACATTTAAAGTACTGAATAGCTTCAGTATTCAGTACCAAGAGTACTATAAATATTTATTATTTGTGTTATGGGATTGTCTAAGAGCCCCAATCAAGCACTGAGCTACCATAGTACTGGGCACTGTATCCAGAGGCGTAGCGAGCGCCCTCCGTACCCTCCGACCGGAGGGGGCCCCGCAAGGAAGGGGGCCCCTAAAAGTGGCAAAATAAATACCGCATTCCAGTTTCTACATTGTAAGGGGCCCCGCGCAAGGAAGGGGCTCCCTAAAAGTGGCAAAATAAATACTGCATTCCAGTATCTGCATTGTAAGGGGCCCCGCCCGGACATATGTTCGGAGGGGGCCACCTTTCGGAGGGGGCCACGTTCTTTGTTGCTACGGAACTGACTGTATCAGCCCTTATTACGAAGACAGTCTTTGCTCCAAACAGTTTACAAACTAAGCAAGTACGCCAACTTTTAGCTCGACTTTAAATGGGCCAGTAGCTTAGTCAGCATTTCAATAGGATGTTAGCACTGCAGCTGATGTTCCAAGGTGTGCTATAAGATGGTACCCGTCTACATGTCTATGATTAGAATTAAGCCCTAAAATGTTCATTATATTGAACTATAAAGCTTTTATACGAGGGAGCCCCATTTTTTTTGTTCTTTTTATTATTGGCATGCCAACCTTCTGCACCAGTTAATTTAGGTCTGAACTGGATTCAAATGCTAGTTCCATGGCCACAAAAAGACTGCTCTCTTGCTTGCTGAGTCATGTGGGGAGCTCTGCAGAGGTGGAGAAGCCCAGTAGACTGAAGTCACTAGCGCCGTCTCACTCTGTGGCAGGAGCATGCAGAAAGTGGAAAATGAAACTTCTGGACCGAAGAGCTTTTCAACCAAGTCTGAAGTTTCAGTGGTGCAGACAATCATCAGACTTCTTGTGAAAGCCCATCACTGCTGGGCTACGTGGCCCATTTATAACTGGAACTCTCCTGACACTGCAGGTGGGGAATCGGGGGGAGGAGATGCGGCCGTGAAACTTGCAGCAGAGTACGGCATGTTGAATATAATACTCCTGCACTGTAAAGGTCCGGACTCACCCCTGCGGCACCTCCTGCTGGTTACTCCGGGGAATCAGCTCACCAGCCTCTGGATCGCCCTCTGCAGGCTGATGATCCACCTGTCCTCTTTTGGCGCCTGTGTCCCTCCCAGGAACCAGTGCCCCTATTACTGGGATGCTGCCCCCTGGCAGTACCCCACAGATCTGGGTCTCCCCTCCCTGGGGAACCTCCACCCACTATCCCCACCTTGCCTCAGCACTAGGCCACTGCCAGTCACCAACTAGCCCCTGCTCCCTGGGGCAGACTGTAGTATAGGCCACTCATCACTGGCAAGGGGGGTTTGGACCTGCTGCCTTGGCCTAGCCCTGGGCTGCCCTCTGCAACCCCCAGTACCCCTTGGCCTTCCGCTCGGCCGCAGCCTGGGGCTTTCCAGGCTGGAGCTCCCCAGCTCCTCAGCCTTTCCCCAGCCCTGCTCCACTCAGGCACTCTTTGTCTAGCTCCCTGCAGCCAAGCCCTTCTCTCTCTCTCTGAAGACAGAGAGAGACTCCTCTGTCCTGAGCTCCCTGCCTTTATAGGACCTGCTGAGGCCTGATTGGGGTGTGGCCCCAGCTGCAGCCACTTCCCCCAATCAGCTCAGCCTTCACGCTGCCTGCTCCCTGGGCTATCTCAGGCCCTTCCAGGAGGAGCAGGTGTCAACCCTGCTACATGCACCCTGGAATCCACTTCCAGGCACAAAGAAGGAGACAGCTGCTATAATGCTTAAAGCTATTTTAAACTACAGGTATTGTCGCAAAGTTCACTACATCTGATCCGTCATATTTTATGGTATTCAAACAGTAAACACAGAACTCAAAGCTTAAGGTAGCACTAAACACACCCAAGGGCCCTTAGCTCTACTCCCCTTCCATAAGTCCTGCCATGCGGGCAGGGGACTGGACTTGATGACCTCTCGAGGTCCCTTCCAGTCCTGGAATCTATGAATCTATGAATCTATAAGTCCAAAATGTTAAGTAATCCCCATTACTACCTCCTCTTTGTCTCTCTCCTTTTTAAAAAACTCTCCTAGGCCCTGATCCCATAAAGTGCTTCAGCATGTGTGTAACTTTAAACACATGAGTAATCCCATTGAAGAACATAAGAACATAAGAACGAACATACTGGGTCAGACCAAAGGTCCATCTAGCCCAGTATCCTATCTTTCAACGGTGGCCAATGCCAGGTGCCCCAGAGGGAATGAACAGGTAAATCATCAAGTGATTCATTCCATGTCACTCATTACCAGCTTCTGGCAAACAGAGGCTAGGGACACCATCTCTGCCCATCCTGGCTAATAGCCATTGATGGACCTATCCTCCATGAACTTATCTAGTTCTTTTTTGAACCCTGTTATAGTCTTGGCCTTCACAACATTCTCTGGCAAGGAGTTCCACAGATTGACTATGTGTTGGTGAAGAAATACTTCCTTTTGTTTGTTTTAAACCTACTGCCTATTAATTTCATTTGGTGGCCCCTAGTTCTTGTGTTATGAGAAGGAGTAAATAACACTTCCTTATTTACTTTCTCCACACCAGTCATGATTTTATATTCAATCATATCCCCCCTTAGTCATCTCTTTTCCAAGCTGAAAAGTCCCAGTCTTATTAATCTCTTCTCATACGGAAGCCGTTCCACATCCCTAATCATTTTTGTTGCCCTTTTCTGAACTTTTTCCAATTCTACTATACCTTTTTTGAGACGGGGCAATGACATCTGCACACAGTATTCAAGATTTGGGTGTCCCATGGATTTACATAGAGGCAATATGATATTTTCTGCCTTATTATCTATCCCTTTCTCAATGATTCCCAACATTCTGTTCACCTTTTTGACTGCCCCAGCACATTGAGTGGATGTTTTCAGAGAACTATCCACAATGTCTGCAAGATCTTTTTTCTTGAGTGGTGGTAACAGCTAATTTAGACCCCATCATTTTACCTGTATAGTTAAAGATAAGATAATATGGAGATATACCTATCTCATAGAACTGGAAGGGACCTTGAAACATCATTGAGTTCAGTCCCCTCCCTTCACAGCAGGACCAAGTACCATCCCTCGCAGATTTTTGCCCCAGATCCCTAAATGGCCCCCTCAAGGATTGAACTCACAACCCTGAGTTTAGCAGGCCAATGCTCAAACCACTGAGTTATCATTGTGATTATGTTTTCCAATATGCATTACTTTGCATTTATCAACATTAAATTTTGCCACCTCACTGTTTACCCCTTTTTCCAGATCATTTATGAATACGTTGAATAGGACTGGTCCCAGTACAGACCCCTGGGGGATACCACTATTTACCTCTTTCCATTCTTAAAAGTGACCATTTATTCCTATCCTTTGTTTCCTATCTTTTAACCAGTTACCAATCCATGAGAGGATCTTTCCTCTTATTCCATGACAGCTTACTTTGCTTAAGTGCCTTTGGGGAGGGACCTTGTCAAAGGCTTTCTGAACATCTAAATACACTATATTCACTGGTTCCCCCTTGTGCACATGCTTATTGACCCCCTCAAAGAATTCTAGTAGATTGGTGCGGCATGATTTCCCTTTACAAAAACCATGTTGACTTTTCCCCAACAAATTATGTTCATCTATGTGTCCGAAAATTTTGTTCTTCACTATAGTTTCAACCAGTTTGCCTGGTAGTGAAGTCAGGCTTATTGGCCTGTAATTGCCAAGATCACCTCTGGAGCCCTTTTTAAAAATTGGCCTCACATTAGCTATCCTCCAGTCATTTGGTACAGAAGCTGATTTAAATGACAGGTTACAGACTACAGTTAGTAGTTCTGCAATTTCACATTTGAGTTCCTTCCGAACTCTTGGGTGAATACCATCTGGTCCTGGTGACTTATTACTGTTTAATTTATCAATTTGTTCCAAAACCTCCTCTAATGACACCTCAGTCTGGGACAATCCCTCAGATTTGTCATCTAAAAAAGAATGGGTCAGGTTTGGGAAACTCCCTCACATTCTCAGCCATGAAGATCGATGCAAAGAATTAATTTAGTTTCTCCGCAATGGCCTTATCGTTCTTGAGTGCTCCTTTAGCATCTCGATCGTCCAGTGGCCCCACTGGTTGTTTAGCAGGCTTCCTGCTTCTGATGTACTTAAATTTTTTTTTGCTATTACTTTTTGAGTCTTTGGCTAGCTGTTCTTCAAATTCTTTTTTGGCCTTCCTAATTATATTTTCACACTTCATTTGCCAGAGTTTATGCTCCTTTCTATTTTCCTCACTAGGATTTAACTTCCACTTTTTAAAGGATGCCTTTTTGCCTCTCACTGCTTCTTTTACTTTGTTGTTTAGCCATGGTGGCACTGTTTTAGTTCTCTTACTATGTTTTTTAATTTGGGGTATACATTTAAGTTGAGCCTTTATGTGTCTTTAAAATGTTTCCATACAGCTTGCAGGGATTTCACTTTTGGCGCTGTACCTTTTAATTTCTGTTTAACTAACATCCTCATTTTTGTGTAGTTCCCCTTTGTGAAATTAAATGCTACAGTGTTGGGCTGCTGTGGTGTTTTCCCCACCACAGTGATGATAAATTTAATTATATTATGGTCACTTATATTGTGGTCACTATTACCAAGGGGTCCAACTATATTCGCCTCTTGGACCAGACCCTGTGCTCCACTTAGGACTAAATCAAGAATTGCCTCTCCTCTTGTGGGTTCCAGGACTAGCTGCTCCAAGAAGCAGTCATTTAAGGTGTCAAGAAACTTTATCTCTGCATTCCATCCTGAGGTGACATGTATCCAGTCTATATAGGAATAGTTGAAATCCCCCATTATTATTATTGAGTTTTTTATTTTAATAGTCTCTCTAATCTCCCTGAGCATTTCACAGTCACTATCACCATCCTGGTCAGTTGGTTGGTAATATATCCTTACTCCTATATTCTTATTATTAGAGCATGGAATTACTCTCCCTGAATACATTCCTCATCACTGTTACAGCTGGGGTGACCAGAAGCAGAGATGAGTCCATCTTGACTCAGAGGCTGCGCGTTACCTTATTAATTGGGTAGTCAGATTCCCTCAGTGTAGATTCCGGTAAGTCTATTTGCCAGCTCCTTTCACTGTTTACTTCTTCCTACCAGCAGCATGTCTGCTCTGTGTGTGTTAAACTTGAAGCAACTTGTCATCCCTCGGTTTATTTCTTCCAGACCCTGGGACATTCTGGTGATGGCTATATCAGAATGTAAAGTTGAGAACAAAAAAGTACACTGATGACATTCAGATTTACAGAGGATACTGGAATCTGTGGCCTCTCTAAGACTTGGTCTATGCTAGAAAATTAGGTCAGTTTAATTATGTCAGTCAGGGGTGTGAAAAATTCACACCTCAAGCAGTGTAGTTAAGGTGACCTAAGTCCCCATGTAGACAGGGCTAGGTTGACGGAAGAATTCTTCCATCGACCTAGACACCGCCTCTCAGGGAGATGGATTACCTAAGCCAACAGGAAACTCCCTCCCATCAGCATAGGTAGTGTCTACACTGAAGCCCTGCAGTGGTACAGCTATGCCATTGTAGCATTTTAAGCATACACAAGCCCTTAGTGGTCTCATATATACTTTAAGTCATTTTCTCTGGCCTGCTTAGACCCCTTTGGGGCACTCCAGTAGCATAAATGGGGACAGAAAATGATAAGATCTCCCAGTTGGGTAGTTGTAGAGACTATTCTAACTTCCAGTAGGGACTGAACTGGCCCAAGCGTCTATAAAAGTGGCTGAAAGTTACTTTCTCCTGGCACATGACCTTACACTGAGCACAGCTCAGCCAGATCGGGGAGCTGGACTACTGGGGCAAATTCATCCCAGGCGTAACAACTTCTCATCTTTGGTTTAACTATATTTACTTTAATGCAGTGCTAAATTTATCCTTGTTATAAATTTATTAAAGTTAACGGAGTTACACTAGAGATGAGTTTGGTCCATTGTTCCAATTTCATCTCAGAACCTGACAGTTCTAAACCCTAAAGTTTCTGGGCCAGATCCAAAGCTAGTGTAAATTGGCATCGCTCCATTTGGCTCTTTGTGTAGAAGTAACTATCTTACCCATCATGCTTTCAATTCTGTCACCCCTCTGCCAAGTTATAGCAGATTCTGAGACCTTACAAATAGATTTCCCGTTCAACAGCCTCTGGGTATATTCTTAATGCAACTTTTTTACTTCACTCTACAAGCACCAGTCCTTGAACCGAGGTGGTCACAAACAGTACATCGGCAATCCCGTCTTTTTGGGACCTCAATCCAAACACCAGTGCTTGGTTCCCAGGGAGCAATTCTGCTTTTGATAAGTGACTCTAATTAGAGAGATTAAGGCAGAGCACAAACTCCCATGCTACCTACCACAGCTCCTCAAAAAAATACAAACTTTTTTTTAACGATTGACCAGTGCTCACATGCTAAGAAAAAGAACTGGGAAAACTACACAGAACAGCACCATGATGTGACTCCCACCACAACAACATCTTTCATGGTGGTTCATTGTCACCCCGTCATATTTTCAAAAAAGCGACACCTTCAAAATTAAAATAAATGGTGTTTTCTCTATTATGACATAGGTTATTTCATAATGTACTTACAGCAAGAATTCATTAGCTCAAACAGAATCCTTAAAATACAAGATCACAGGTGTGATGCCAGCTTAGTCCATTTCCTTGGGAATAACTAGATTTCTAATGCTTTTAGAATAGTTTAAAACTATGGCATGTGTTTTGGAAAAAGCTACCATCACGCTTTGCAGAAATCCTTTACACTTGAGAAAATATTTAGAAACCCACTAGCTTTTGTCACAAAATGAAGCTAACCAATTTAACCATTTTCTCTTCAGTAGGCCACTGAAGAAAAAGAAAGAAGCCTTTCAATGTGAGAGCGAAGCTCTTCTTTCTTGGAAACCTAGCTCTTATTGCCAGTAAATATGGAGATGTCTTTTACAAACGTCACAGATGATGTGGTCAAACTAGCTGAAAGTGGAGCAAGATGTATAAAAATAGAGCAACAAAAGTGATCTACCAACACATCAGCAATAAATTATCTATATGAACATCTCAGCACAGAAGCTGCTTTGAGGGTTAACAGAATTAGGTTAACCTTTGTCATCTAATACAGTTTTGCTATATCCCACAGGCTGCTGTGACTATACCAGAGGCAGGAAGGAGTGGGGAGAATGAGACTGTATTCTCTTTTCAGGTCTGGTCTTCTTTTAGTTCTACTGTGTCTTTTCATTGCTGAAGGCAAAAAGGCATCCTCAGGCAAGAACAGCTGTCGAAAAGGAATGATCTCCAAAGTGACAGAGAACCTATATGTCAAGGCAACTACTTTCAAAGCATCTATTCCAGTAAGTTAATCCCATTGGTTGGAAAGATTATATGTTCATTTTTACTTATTTACAGATGTTTCTGTGGCATCAGAGTATCTGAGCACCTGGCAATTTTAATAAATTAATCCTCACTACACTGCCGTGAGATCGGACAGTATTGTTATCCCAGTTTTAAAGATGGGTAAAACGAGGGGGCACAGCCAGGTTAAGTGACTTTCCTAAGGTCCAGGAGGAAGTGTGTGGCAGAGTTGGGAACAGAACTCAGATCTCCTGACTTCTAGTCGTACGTATTAATTATTATTATAATAATTTATTTGTATTACCATAGCACCTAGGAGCCCCAGCCATGGCCCAGGACCCCATTGTGTTAGGTGCTATAAAAACACCAAATAAAAAGTCCATCTTTCCTCCTTCTGGTCTGGAGGAGAAGGTTAGATGTATATTAATCTAAATTAATATTAATTCATTATTCTTTATAGAAAGATCTCATCAAGAACAGAAGATTGTTAAAAAAGACAACCAAAAAGTTGTTTATGGTAAGATCTGGATTCTTTGTTTTCCACTTCTTTACTTTGATCATATTTCATTCTGAATGAGGTGGGAGTGGCTGATCAAAAGGAATGGTTTCTGATAGAGAATTTGGTGATTGTGTTTAATTCCGAGGGACAATATTAGACTGAGAACTATAGATTGAAAAACTCACTTCTGAGGGTACGAATAACACATTGGCCTATTAACACTGAAAAAGATTCTCTTACAGGCCACAGAGCACTGGGGTGTAGGGGGAGGGAATGGGAAAGGGAAGGGCTGAGTGACTGAAGTGCCAGGTGGGAGCAGTTGGAGGCACTTTGTCCCTGTGTAAGGTAGAGGCTGGAATAGGATTTGGGAGGATAATTGGGAAGACCAGTAGCGGTGCTTGGGCCGGGGGGAAGCACATGCTCAAAGAGGCACTTGCTACACCAGTGAAAACAGTATAGCAGGTGCTCTTCCCCAGTTGTACTTTCCAGGGGATAGCTAGTTCACCTGAGGGCCAAGACCACAGTTATGCCCCCAACCTGCCCACATATAGCCTGTTAGGGGTGTGTATTATGACAGGAAGGCTAGTGGCCCCACATAGCACTCAGGAATCCCAAACAGCTGCGTTGAATTCCTTATCCCGCCCCACCCCCCCTTATTGCACTGGAAAGGAGAATTGGACTCCTGCCTCCCAGAGAATCCACATAAGGACACCTATAATTTGGCCCAAATAATGTAATGCAGGGTTCACTATATTTGCTACATGTCTATGTTTTGCATTTTAGGACAGAAAATAATAGATTCATTGATTGTACTTTTGTTAATGATCAGTCTCTGGTGTATTTTGCTTTCGGGTTAGCACGATATTGCACTGTCTGGGTTGCAAACCCCCCTGGGGTAATGTTTATTTGTTCACAAAAATAAAAGCAAATGGCTGTCCATTGGGATGATAAAGAAATTGACGAAAGGATTCCTATTGCCTGTGCGTTTTATAAATGCTGAATTTGATAAAACTTAAATTTTAGGCCAAATTTGATGTGACAGTTTCACACTAAATTAATGTCTGACGTATTTTATTTTCAGAAAAATTGCAGCGTTCGAGACCAGCTTCTCTCATTCTACGTGAAAAATGTTTTTGGAGGCCTTGGTATTGGAAGTGACAAGGTGTACATAGTTAGCGCCTTTCAGACCCTGCAGGAGAACCTAAGCAACTGTGTGAGTATCTTCTTTGAAGTGACGTGAGCCAGGCTATCCCAAGCACCAGAAAAGAGCTAGATCATCCTTCTAGCAGGCGGGGTGATTCAGAGTCACAGAGTGCGTTCCCGGGGCTTCCCAGTTGTGCGGGGGAAAATTTTACTACACTCATTTAGCATATGCCTAAAGCTAGCGCTGCTCACTCTCCATCTACTGCTTCCAGGGTGCAGCTACAACCTGAGTACTGAGGCTGCAGTTGGACAGGGTAGGGCTGGAAGAGGGGGACTCTGAACTCTAGCCAATGCCCCAGCACAGCAGGGCACAATCTCCTGGAGATTAGCTGGAGGTTGTCTTGTGCCGACACAGAAAACACTCTGTGTGAAGGAAGCCTGAAGACAGGGTTTTTTCCCCTCACAGAAGACTCCTAACTCCACTGACCTCCATAATAACTAGAGATGCTCACACAGCATAATACCTTCTATGTGTTCCTACTTCAGCAAAGTACCTTTAATGAGTGCCTAATTCTTACCCCCACTTCTTTAATGCAGCAAAAAAAATATATATATTTCCATTTGAAACAGCTGCACGTGTTTCATGAAAAATAAGACAAGAATCCCAAAGTATTTTGAAACAATGTTGACTGTATCATGAAACTTCTGTTATTTACTTTCCTGAGTTTTATTTGTATGAAAACAGGACTGTTGGTCCTTAGAAATTCATCCCCTCCACCTGCATTTCTCTCATTTGAAATCACAATCCCTTGCCATGTCATAAACTCTTCCAAGGTTGCCAGTCAGGTGTCACAAATAGAGGATTCTGATTATAAGTGACCATAGGTGCTGGAACTAGGTGTGCAGGGGGTGCTGCTGCACCCCCAGGCTTGACATGGTTTCCATCATATACAGGGTTTACAGTTTGGTTCAATGGCTCTCAGCACCCCCCACTGTACAAATTGTTCCAGTACCCCTGGAAATGACTAGCTGTTTATACACAGATAAGGAATGAAAGAGGGGAGAAATGTATGACACAAGTTATAGAATCAAAATGTATCTAATTATATCTATTAATAAATGTATAAGAAGTAGATGTTAGTTCCATACAAATATTTGCAGTACAAAATAATCAGGTATAGAGAAGCCTTTGCAGCATTACAGCTCAACTAAAACACATTCTACATGTTTGTACCATGTGAAAACATTAAAATATCAATGGGAAAAACTCCACCAATACTCAGACTCTATAGTTAAGGACATCCTAGGTTTTTGTATGTTATAGCATTTATATATATATATACTACATTCATACATACATGCATGCACACCCATTATGTAGTGTGCCATAATTTGATGTCTTTCACATGTGCAGTTTGCCATATTGTATTTAAAATGTAAAGAAATTCCACTGTTTTTTCTGAAAATCAATTATGCCATTAAAGGCACCAACACATTCCAAGAAACTCAAACTACCAGCAATGACTGAATTATGAATATCAATTACTACTAAATAATTGCACTCGTTGCAACCTGTAGCACACTCTAACCTACAAATAACTTGGATCCTGTACTGTATAACTATGTAGACAAGATACACTGGGTTTTGTGTTGTATTGCACATTTAGAGCCAGTGCTTACTAGATAAAAATCTAAATATGTTAGAGTGTAGATTTCTGGATATTGACAGGAACTGTACTGAAAAAATATTAATAGGAGGGAGAAATCCCCCTCTCTTTTACTAGAAAAAAACAGGTATTTGAGAAAAAATTTAACATTAGCTTTCAGAATTTACTATAGGGCAAGATTTCTCATTTTTGTCATTTTGATAGCACTTTTAAAAATAAACGCTATACTGATTTTAAATCAATGATACAAAACCATACATAAGAATAACATAAAATGTGGACAAAGAACAAAACCAATGAATACTTTACACAAAGTCCTGGATTGCTATAGCGCTTCATCCCCAAATGGCTTAGCAATCTCATGATCCTCTTATTTGCACATCTGTTGTCTCCTTTAGATAAGATATAAAACATAAAAAGGAAGAATGTCTTATGTATAAGATGCTCATAAGAAGGAATTTCTTCCATGTCAACATACCGGTTATGGAGGATGGCACACAACGATGGTACCACCTTCTGGGAATCAAGTTCTTTGGACAACTAAGGCAATAGTAATTCATTATCAAACAAGCATCTTGTATAGTCCCATGTACTCCAGAAAAGTCATATAGCTAAGATAGTTCTGACTCAGTCACTAACATAGGATTCCTTACTATATATAAAAACTTATATTTTTTTACCAAATATTTCTGATGTAAAGGCATTGCCAAATAATGTGCGCTATATTATCATTCTGATTCTTACACCATTAGCTCAAGTCATTGTCCAGTAGGCTATGGGAAAATTTTTCACAAGCCTCTACGTGATTTAAGAGACCAAATCTCACTTTGAAAAGTGACTTAGGTACTGAGGACCCTTATTCCCATTTATTTCAATGAGACGTGATCTCCAGTGCCTAAATCTCTTTTGGAAATGGATTTAGGCTCCTATGTCACTAAAAGCTTTTGAAAATTTTACCCTACATTTGAACAGTGCACCCAAGTCTAACAAATTCATTGCATGATTTGAACTGTTGCAATTTAATTTCAGACTCACTAGCAGATCTTACACCGCAGCCCAAACATAATCCACCTAAATATACAGAGTGCTCACTTTCCCATTAGGTGGGAAGAACAGTGTGTATAATATGTATGAACACTTGGGGCAGAATTATTCTCTAGAAATTATTTTGGGACAGTTCTATGGCCTGTATTTCACAGAGGGTCACATTAGATGATCACAATGATCCCTTCCGGCCTTGGAATCTATGAATCTATGAACAGTCATTTAAATAAATAAATTTAGTGTCATCTCTTTTGGATGCATTGGATCAGTGGCATACTGTATCACTGTTTAAAAGTATAAAGAATCATGACTAATTTGCCTAAAAAAGTCTAAAAAGAAATGTTTAAATATTTTGTATAGAAAAGTTATAGCATTATCCATTAAAGTAGCTTTTGTTTACATTTTCACTTTCCAAGGCACCTCTGATAAAGGTTAAAGTCAATCTAGATCTCAGTAGTTTTTTGCTTGATTTGTTAATAAGAAATATCAGATCTTGACTTCCTCTTTTGCAGGAGAACTCCTAGAAAGAATGAGAATTAGTGGGACTATGACATCACAAAAGATTTTAACCTGAGTTAAGAGTAGTAGGGATCTTTAGTCAGAATGTCCCAATTTTTAAAATCATTTTCGAATCACTTGGAAAACTTCTTTTAAAATGAACGTTGCTAGTAAAAGACATTGTCAATGGCTTCATGCTCCTGGCTTTGGCAGCTCTGTGATGTTTGTGTGGGGGTCTTTTTTTTGTGTGTGTGCTCTTTGGGAGAGTGAGTCTCCCCTAAGTTTCTCTTCTATTCTGCTACACAAATTCCAAACCTGGACTCCCTACTTTGCCATCAATTTAATCAGTCCACGTTCTTATTATTTGTATTGTGGTAGCACTCGGAGGTGCCAGTGAGGTTTGGAGTTCCACTGTGCCAGCTGGTGTGCAGACACAGCATAAAGGATACTCCCTGACCCTAAATGCCAATTCAATCAAAGAATCACAACCAATTCAATAGGGATAGCTCAGTGATCTAAGCATCACACAGGCTCCCTGGAACCATAGGTTCAGACATCAGCTGCTCAGCCCTTCGTCCTTCTAAATAAAGCTCCTGATTTTGCCCTCCTTACGTTGAGCAGTAACTTACTCCTGGAGCAGGCCCACTTTTTAACTCAAGCAGATGAGCAGTTTTGACAGTTTTTCCTGAAGAGTCAAAGGTAGCAAGTCTTTACGTTTGCTTTCTTTCTCTAATGTTGCTGCCAGCGCTCTAGGGCCCCATCTGCTGATTGATGCCATGAAGGTCACTGCAGGAGGCACCGTAGGCTGCTGAAGGGAAATAAAAAAGATTCAGAATGATAAAAGCAATGTACTGGACCAGTATCTTACTGAATTCCAATCTTTAGTTTTTACAGTATGGGTTAGACTAAATAAACCCTTTCCCTCCACACCCAGCTTCATTTTGATCCTTTAGTGATTACATAAATCTATGTTTCAGATATCCGCATGTGGCTGATCGGATACCACTACTTGACACTTACATCTATGGCTTCCTTGCAAGATTTAGTTACAGGAGAAAACGGTTGTCAGGTTTTATTCCGACAAAACTCCCAATGACTTCAATGGGAATTGAAAGTTTGCAGAATTGGGCCCTTAATTAGCATTAAAAATGGGAAGAACAATCATTAAAAATTCCATATGGAAACGTAAATTAACTTTGTAAATAGCTTTAAACCCATTTTAAGTAACCATGTAAGGGAACAGAATTACACTCACTACTTTGCAGAGGTCTCTTAAAAGAAGGAGGTTCCCAATGTGAGTGGTCCATTGTACAAGTTTCACTGTCTTATGTTCTACAGCTTTCCCAAGTGTGCTCACATATCTTCCAAAAGCTTATATAAACTCACCCATTTACAACAGCAAGTATGGCCCAAATGTTGCTACCTTTACACATCTGTATCAGGAGGCCATATGACGGGCTCTGTTCTTACTTATTATCAGTTGCTTACACCAGACTCCACATTACAAGAAGTTCTTCTGATTTTCTTCTTGTCCCTTCAGCTACCATGTGCTCCAACCACTAGAGTAACTACGGCTGTCAAAAAAATAAAGAAAACGTTTGATAAGGTAAAGCCCTGATAGTTGATTTCAAAGTTGCACTGTTTGAAAACATGGCTGACTTCTGCTTCTAACACCTTTCTCTTACTGACAGCTTGGAGAAAAGGGCATCTACAAAGCCATCAGTGAACTTGATATTCTCCTTCCCTGGATTCAGACTTACATAGAAACCATCAAATAGAAGTCAAGGAAAGTGACACAAGGAAAATGCCACCATACTGTGCACGCTAATCAAAACAAAAAAGCACTGCAAATCATCAGAAAGAGGATTATGCAATCAGCCTGGCAGTAATTGTATCACACTGCAAAAGTGGTTTTGGTCCATAACGTCATCAAGGCTGGGGTTTCCAAGAGTGCTCAGAGTTGGTCTAACTGTTCCCACTGAAGTCAATGGTGGGAGCAAATTCAGGCCTACCTGGAGCACTTTTGAAAGTCCCACCCAAAGACCATATATTCCAGTAGCAGTACCAACAAATTGGTAGAGTACCACTGGCAGATGACATAGCCCTTGCTAGAACTTCACTCATTGCTTTGTACTTTGGGATAAAGCGCTATATCTAGTGATTTTAGTTTCAGCACAAGTGGTTCTAATTACCTCACTGGCATTTGTCTTTAAGGCTTACTTTTGTGCTTTGTTACAGATGTAGACACTGCTGGTGTGTAATGTTATATATGTAAATGAGACATGTTAAGTGTTTGTCGTTACTGTTAATTTAAGGTACTTCATGATGTCTAAAAACGTATACCATTGTTAATGACAAAATATCTACCTATTCCTCATGCGTGTTCTTTGAGATGCTGCTAACTATCACTGAAATGATGCAATGCAGAAAGCATATCACAGCATGGAATGCAGAGATGATAAATAAATTAATACAATTACTGATCTGGGAGATTGGGTGTGCAAGGTAAATTTAGCCTAAGTGTAAGTATTATTAAAATGAGGCTAAGGATTTACAATGAATCTTTCATATACTGTATAATTAAGAAAGAGCTCTAGTCTGAAATAGAACTGACTATAAATATTTTAAAAAATTCCCACTGCAGACTAATCAGGAATTCAAAATTATTTTAATCCATAGTATAGAGTATATATGTTGGTGTTTGCAAATACATGGTGGTATAAGTTTGCAGCACCAAGCTGCACAGTAACTAATGTTCACACATCACTTTACTGACCCAATGACACATAGGGCCACAACTTGCCTTGTGCAGTAACACTCCATTACCCAACGGTGTGTTTTTTTCTCTAAGGGCAAAGATCCCCAAAGTGTGGGGTGCGCCCCCCAAGAGGGCACAGAGGAACATGCAGGGATGGGGTGCAGCCAAGCCCATGGGGGTGGGGAAGCGGGAGGAGGGAGCGCCACCCAGCTCCACTCCTGGTCCCGGCCCCGGCTGCTGGTCCTGTGCCCAGGGCTCCGCTCCTGGCCCTGTGCCTGGGATCCTGGCTGCCGGCCTTGGCCCCCGGCCTTGGCTCCACTCCTGGCCCCACCCTCGCCCCCAGCTGTAGCCCCAGCCTCAGTCTCAGCCCCCTTATCCCTGTCCACATCCCCCCTTCTCAGAGCTGCGGCCCCGCTCCTGGCTCTGGCTCCGGCGGGAGGTGGGGGAGGAGTTTAAGCCTTAGGGCATTGTGCACTGGAGCCCCAGGGAACCTGACTGCCGGGGCTTCAGTGGCTGTGGAACCTGGCTGGCGGAGGCTCTGCAGGGGAGGGAACAAAGCCCAGGGGATGGAGCAGCCCCACGCTCCCTGGGGACAGTATCAGGGCCAAGTTTGGTGGTGGGGTGGGGTGAGATGGGATGAAGATGTTGCTAAACCCCTGCCCAGAAGGAGGGCTGCTGCAGAACCTGTGAGTTCGGGGCGAGAACAGGCTGGAAATCACTTCCCTCCCCCCACCCACTCCAGTGATGTTTAGAACTAAAGTTGTCTTAATTTTTTTCTTCATACCTTAAATATTATAATGTGGCTACATTTTGTACTCTGGTTATGTGTATTACAGTTGTACTCTCCGAGATATTTAAGCAGTATTTTAACTCTTTGGCTCCCCCCCACTTCTACAAAGGTCCTGGAGCCCTTGCATGCTACCCCTTATTGAGGCTGGATCAGAGGGTTCCAATTCACCCTTTACTGCAGACCATTCTAATGTGGTCCATACTGCCTCCCACACAAAACCTTCTTTGTCTTTCACAGTCAGGATGGCTCAGGGACCCACTGCATGGCTGGCTCTACTCTGCTTCCTCAAACAGCCCTACTATATATTATAAAAGCAGGATTTTGCTCATTGTATACACAGTATCAACAAAATATCTATGTACCGTGACATGTGAAGCCAACCAATATGCAGTGGCAATTTGCAATACACTCTAATTTTCTTTAGCATCAATTACTTCATTTTAAAAATGGATACCAACATTTTGATAGATTTCTGGAAACCTGTCAGAAATCATAGCAGCATTTACGGATGACAAGCTATTATTTTCAATCCATGGGTTAATTATAATGACTGATCGCAGACTCTGTCACTCACATAGGAGAACAGAAAACAATCCCTTTATATTTATGTATAACATGAAGAATGATGAGATGAAGAAAGGAGCCTTTCAGCACACGCAATGAACTGTCATAACATCAGCTCGTCAGCTTTGCATTCTGGCAATTAACTTTCAGCAGTAGTATTTACCACAGACTGAAATATGGGATTTTTTCCCCTGTTAAATTACAAGGACTGCTGCTCTTGAACAAATAGCATTGATTGAATAGTGTGTTTTGACAGAAATAACAGAATAAATTTCAGTGGCAGAATGTATTTCAGTGTTCAGCTATACTGAGTGCAGCGATACTGGCTCAAATTCTTTGCTGGTATAAACTGATGCAGCTCTGTTGACTTCAGTGGAACTATGTTAATTTGCACTATCAGGGAATTTGGTACACAGTGTCTGAAGAACTGAACTAGACATGTCAGGACAAATAGCAAAGTTGTGTTAGTCTTGTAGCTATGTACAGTGACATCTATACTTACTAGACTTGCACTTATCAATCCCCCACATCATCCAGAATAATACATTATATACATATTTCATAGGTTTGGTGAAAATAAGAGAATCTGGAGAGGTATAAGTAAAGGAAAAATTGCATCAGTTTCACGACCATGGACAATTTGCAGGTAAATTACACTTTTTTTTAACTGCTCTATATCTTTAAAGATAGGAAATCAGATGCATTCACATGACAAAATAACAGCTTTGAAAAAAACCCTTTGGTATCTCTTGTGATTGGTCAATGGATGATTGAAAACCTCCTAAAGCTCAGTCTTTACTTTTCAATCCATATCAACCTTTTCACTTCATTCTTTCCTTACACTGCTGGAGAAATCTTATTATTTTAAGTACCCAATGACAGGATGCATTATGTAGGTTAAAAGGATAGGATTAAAAAGGAGGAGCTAGATGCTGGATGGTGAAGAGGAGAAGACTGAAGTTACTAGCATCTGAGAGTTTAAATTGTCACATAATGTCTGTTAAAAACTTGATAAAATTAGCTGTCTTATTTAGCTGGAAGCACTTCAGTTTAGCGTGGATTAGAAATACCTGAAAATCATTCCTGATAAAATCAACAGAGATTATATCACCTACCAAAAGTGACATCAGTTTACAATATTTTGGCACCACAAACTCAAAAGTTCTTGCTCAGCAAGGGTAGTAAATATACCAAATGTTAGACTTACACATACCTTCTTATTCCACTAGGGGGCAACCCTGTAATGGCATTGTATATTGTGATTGTAACTTTTGCAGGCACCTGGTAAACCAGAGCATATTTACGGCGGCCACAGCACTATATTAAGCAAGAAACACGTGGCCCAATAACATGGACTTTCTATTTATGATTTGAGGCACATAATGTAGTTCATCCAAATATTTTGGGTTAAATCCTGGTCCCACTGAAGTCAATGGAAGTTTTGCCATTGACTTCAATGGGGCCAGGTTGGATTTCATCCATTGTGTTTAGGTGTCACAGGTGGTTGTGCTATCAGAAAGATCAGTGTCTTTAGCTGATAATTATATTTAAGTACAAAATAATTTCAAAGGAAACTATGGACAAAGCATTCAGGGCTCCGAAACCAAATGTTTCCTCCAAATGATTTATACTTTATTTTATAATGGATTTCCATCTTTCCTCTTTTGGAATGATCTCCTCTTCCTATGCACATTGGGCCCGCTCCTGCATACCTTTCACTAATATACCCTAGTAATAGGGAAATATAGTCCTAACTCTCTCTCTTGTATTTGAATACGTAATTCTGCATAAATAGATTGCACCTAACAGAGCCTTTCCGGGAAAAGGAATGGCAATCAGGTGCAAACAGGGAACTAATGAAACCACTGTTTGTGTCCCCTGTGCAGCGGAAATGCACAGGAGACACAAATTACTACTGCTTTAGAAAGGGGCAGGAGTTCTGCCTATTCTAGAGAGTTGTGCCAATCACATTACGTGCCCAGGCAGATCACTGGCCTGAAGGTGTCTGCAGGCTATTAATGCTCAGATGCCACGGTGATCAGGGCAGTGTAAGAACCTGAACAGAACAGAACAACCCATGGCCCACTCCCCCTGAAGCAGTGGAGCTAGCCTGGCCTCCTGCCTATCAGAGTGCTCTGTGGAAATTCTGACCTGCTGCCATCTGGGCAGGGCCGGCTCCAGCTTTTTTGCCACCCCAAGTGGCAAAAAAAAAGAAAAGAAAAAAAGACAAACCCGATTGAGCTGCCGCTGACGTGCCGCCGAAGAGGAACAGAGGGACTGAAGGACCCCCTGCTGAATTGCTGCCGCAGACCCGGACGTGCCGCCCCAGCAACGGACGGATTGCCGCCCCAGGCACCTGCTTCCTTCGCTGGTGCCTGGCATCTGGGTGTTATAGGATGGGAGAAGCCACCTCAGGGCAGGATTGGGCCCCTAGTATATTTTTATAAATCTTTCAATTGGATGTTGACACTAAGCAATCGTGTGACCGTATCTGCTGAGGATTAGGAACGGTGTAATTGCTAAAGAAGGCATTTGCTTGCTCACTTGTTAAAACTCATGACAATAGGCTGCAAGGCCCCTCACTCAGTGCCACTTGGCTGTGTGGTGGGGGTCTCTGTCTTTCCTGTTGAAGCTGTTCCATTCTGTACAAGTCATACAAGTCATGGGAGCAGAGGGGCTGGAATCTGGGTCTCCCATCTCCCAGGTAGGTGCCCACTAGGTAGGTAACCACTTAGGCACCTAACTCCAAGAGAGCTCAGCTGAGAATCCCAAGAAGAGACCCTCTGGGCCAAACCTCAGTGCCTAAATCCTATTGAGAGGTGGGGCTTAGGTACCTTAGGTATTCTTAGGTACCTATCTCTCCCCATAATTGTATAGGGAGTCTAACTGGGGGCTGTGGATGCCACTGGGTGGCAAGGCACCTAAAAGTTGGGAGTAGGAACATTGAGCATTGCAATTGCAATGCCTATGTCTGGAGCGGCAGAAGCACCCTAAAAGTCGGGGGCTACAGGGGCCCGAACCATTGCCATTCTCCCCAGCGCCGTCCCCTGAGGCCCCGTCCCCACACCGCCCCTTTTCCCTGAGGCCCCACCCTTGTGCCGCCCATTCTCCCCAAGGCCCCGCCCTTTCTCCCTGAGCCCCTGCCCTCGTACCACCCCTTCCCCCAAGACCCTGCCCCTGAACCACCTCTTCCCCTGAGGCCTTGCCCCTGCTCATTCCTCTCCGCCCCTCTCCCCATTGCTTGCCCTTACAGCCAGTAAAAAATGAGAGGGCCCTGGCCCCCTGGCTCCCCTGTTCTGGCGCCCCAGCCTAAGTCCCTTTGTAGATCTAGCCCAAATTTACTTAGCAGTTTTCACATCTTCAACAACGATTTACTCTGTGCAGCCAAAACAGCTTGGCTAATGTAGGCAGGCTGTGCCATTAGTATTTAGATTGGCGCTGTCCCACGAATTTTGTTCTCTAGTGTAAATGCAGCCCTAGAGGCAAATCTAGGATCCAGAGCCAAAATTCTCCAGAGCTGAGAGGTTTTCTGCTGCCAGGTTTGGTTTAGGCCCATCTCTCCTTCAAAGCGACATGCAAATCAGATTGTCAGTGAAAATAGTTTTCATATACAGTGTTTGCTAAAATCTACCTGCCAGAAGGAGGGGGTAGCTTCTAGCAGTTACTGCACAGCAATAAGAGACACAAGTCTGTGGTTCTATTCCTGGCTCATCCACTGATTTGCTGCATGACTTCGGTGACAAACTGCTTCTCAGTCTCCTCATCTGTAAAATGAGTGAAATAATACCGCTGGGCATGGTGCAAGGCTTCATTCATTGATCAATCAACATGTGTAAAACAAAAGGATATCATTACAGAACTGCAAAAAAGAAATTATTGTTTAATAGTGGAGTATTGCAGCAAAAACAAGCCATATACAAGTCACTTAACAAAATAGTGTATTTTCTATAAAAAATTCTTTAAAACACATAGCAAAATAATTATTAAAGGACATAACAAAATATTACACGTGGCCAAGAATTCACTACATTTTTGCATCATACAAGTAAAAAAAAGCCATTTTATATTTCAGCTAAAACTCTAGATGTCACTCTTGGAAAACAAGACTCAGACCGGTGCCAATTTTCTTTTGCTTCCTGTGTTAGCGGAGAAAGTGTTAGTCTTTGTCTCACAGGTAATTCCTGTTAACGTAACACTGAGGTGGAAGAGTCCAGTGATGCATTTAAAACTTTCTTATATAACTGCCACAAGCTGGCTGAGAATTGAAATTTAAGTTGTAAGGGAGGAAAAACGGGTGTATAGTGAAGGACCAGGACTAGACATTAATTCCTGGATCCATCACAGACTCTTTCTCTACCTCACTTTTGTCATTTGTAAAATGGGAATAATAATGCTTAAGTATCTACCATTAGGAGAAATTAATTCCCGTTTTCAATGTGTGCAGAAATCCTCAGATGGAAGTCAATATACAAGTGTTGTAGTACCGTTAGCATATATATACATGCTATGGTCTTATTTGCATAGCACAGTTCACCTTACTGCAGTGTTTCTTAATCTTTTCAGATTGGCAACCCCTTATTCAAAGTCAATTTTTTTGTGACTTACCTTTATTATAAAAGTAAGAGTAAAAATGTATCAGTGATAACAAGAAGCCTATATAATATAGTTGTGTGTGTGTGAGTGCGTTTTTGGAGAGGTTCTCAGAGAATACTAGATCTGGAAGGGTAAAGGTGTGCAGTGCATGGGGAAAGAGATTTTCTTTGCTTCAAGTTGTAATAAAATTTTCAGTGCCTCATGACCTCCCTGGGACTCATGACTGACCAGTTGAGAAATATTGTACTGGTGCAAAATGACAGCACTGCATACACTTCTGGCACTAGTCACATAAAATAACAACAACAACAATAATAATACTAAGAGAAAGTCCTGTGAAGTAAATGTGCCAGCATGAAGCATTTCTGACTTTCCCCCCACTCTTTGTTTGTCTTGTCTATTTAGAGTGTAAATTCTTCAGGGCATAGACACAGGTTTCAGAGGGGTAACCATGTTAGTATGTATCAGCAAAAACAACGAGGAGTACTTGTGGCACCTTAGAGACTAACAAATTTATTTGGGCATAAGCTTTCGTGGGCTAGAACCCACTTCATCAGATGCATGGAGTGGAAAATACAATAGGAAGATATATATATACATAGTACATGAAAAGATGGGGGTTGCCTTACCAGTTCTAACAAGACAATTCAATTAAAGTGGGATATTATCAACAGGAGGAAGAATCACTTTTGTAGTGGTAATCAGGGTAGTCCATTTCAAATAGTTGACAAGAAGGTGTGAGTAACAGTAGGGGAAAATTAGCATGGGGAAATTAGTTTTTAGTTCTTGTAATGACCCATCCACTCCCAGTCTTTGTTCAGGCCTAATTTGATGGTGTCCAGTTTGCAAATTAATTCCAGTTCTGCAGTTTCTCATTGGATTCTGTTTTTGAAGTTTTTTTGTTGAAGAATTGCCACTTTTAGGTCTGTTATTGAGTGTCCAGGGAAGTTGAAGTGTTCTCCGACTGGTTTTTGAATGTTATAATTCTTGACGTCTGATTTGTGTCCATTTATTCTTTTGCATTTAGACTGTCCGGTTTCGCCAATGTACATGGCTTCAGCGGCACTGCTATGGGTACCCGCATGGCCCCACAGTATGCCAACATTTTTATGGCTGACTTAGAACAACGCTTCCTCAGCTCTCGTCCCCTAATGTCCCTACTCTACTTGTGCTACATTGATGACATCTTCATCATCTGGACCAATGGGAAAGAGGCTCTTGAGGAATTCCACCAGGATTTCAACAATTCAACCATCAACCTCAGCCTGTACCAGTCCACACAACAGATCCACTTCCTGGACACTACAGTGCAAATAAGTGATGGTCACATAAACACCACCCTATTCCAGAAAACTACTGACCGCTATACTTAGCTACATGCCTCCAGCTTTCATCCAGACCACATCATAAAATCCATTGTCTACAGCCAAGCTCTAAGATACAATGCATTTGCTCCAATCCCTCAGACAGAGACAAACACCTACAGGATCTCTATCAAGCATTCTTAAAACTACAGTACCCACCTGCTGAAGTGAAGAAACATTGATAGAGTCAGAAGAGTACCCAGAAGTCGCCTACTACAGGACAGGCCCAACAAAGAAAGTAACAGAACACCACTAGCTGTCACCTTCAGCCCCCAACTAAAACCTCTCCAGAGCATCATCAAGGATCTACAACCTATCCTGAAGGACGATCCCTCACTCTCACAGACCTTGGAAGACAGGCCAGTCCTTGCTTACAGACTGCCCCCCAACCTGATGCAAATACTCACCAGCAGCTACACACCACATAACAAAACACTAACACAGGAACCTATCCCTGCAACAAACCCCGTTGCCATCTCTGTCCACATATCTATTCAGGGGATACCATCATAGGACCTAATCACATCAGCCACACTATCAGAGGCTCGTTCACCTGCACATCTACCAATGTGATATATGCCATCATGTGCCAGCAATGCCCCTCTGCCATGTACATCTGATGAAGTGGGTTCTAGCCCACGAAAGCTTATGCCCAAATAAATTTGTTAGTCTCTAAGGTGCAACAAGTACTCCTCATTGTCAGTGCATAGAGTGTCTCCTACTATGTGTTTTATACAGTGTCTAGCACTATGGGACCCTTATATCAGCTGGGGACTCTAGGCACTACCATAATGCATATCATACATAACAATAATGATAATTTTCCTGAGAATATGTTACAGGGAAAAATCATTTGCCTGGTGCCCAGGAATGAAGTTTTGGACACTGATTATTATAACCTGGGTTTTGGTTGGCTATTTGGTCACTGTTTTTCATTTGTTACAGCTGCACACTAACCTCCGGAGAAAGTAACTACTGGCACTTCATCACAGAAGAGAATGTGTGAACAAATTGGAAACCACTATGCCTTGTCCTAAGGTCTACTAAGAGGCCTCCCCAGTCCTGCCTCCTACAGCCATCACAGGGTGACCTTTCAAAACAACAAATAAAAAAGCCCCCCTTATTATCTCAGAGCTCTCAGGCCACCTTCTGTTTATCAGCATCTCCTTATTTCCCATGTGTTTGAAAGTGACCCACTCTCCTTCTAAGACTTCTAATTTATTTCTTGTTTTAGGTTTGAGTTAACTAAACTAGAGGGAAAATCCAGCTCCACTCGCCCCGTGGGGGTCTCCTGCTAACAGAACCTGTGCAGTTCCACGGTGCAGGGTGTGGGGGACATGGATCGCGCCCCCACCATTGTGCAGCATAGAGATCAGCTCCATTATGGCCAGCATCCAGGGATGGGCAGGGCACGACAAGGTGCTACATGTATCCTATCCCACAGTCCCTATTTCATGATGGGAAGTATGAGATAGGATATGTGTAGCACCGTATCTATTCAGAGAGTGGGTGCTACTGTAGCTGTAGAATGGCTCTGCAGTCACTCCCTGGCCTCAGGTAGGAGTCTGTTTTTCTGGTGCATCTCCCCAGTTTCAGCCCAGATACTTTTTAAAGTAAAGCTGCTGTGGTAGCACCTGCTAATAAAGAGCAACAATAGGTGTAGAGGATAGAGGAGCATAAGCCACAAACAAATAACTGGTGAGGATCTTATTTACTTTAACTAAGTGTTTAGCTTTGAAGTTAATGCCTGGCTTACTGTTTCCTATGTTTCCTTCTAAGATTATAGAGAGAGTTGGAAACTTGGAGAGTCACACTAGGCCCATGAGAAGCATTATTTGAAGGGAAAGAAAGACAATGAATATTCTAATATAGATTGAAGTCTGGAGACTGTCATGGTAATAAAAAACTTGGTGACATTTTACAGTGAGTTGACAGTAATGCTAAATTACAGAGGAATTCTATGAATACCATTATTTCAACCCCAGGAACATCAAAAAAGCTTGTCATAGTTAGCAGTATTAGAGTGACTCTGAAAGGCATTAATAATGAACAGTGAAAACATGCTGTTGAAAAGACCAAGCTATGGAACTTTTTAATTCACTGTATAAAATCATAGAAATGTAGAGCTGGAATGGAACTTGAGAAGTCTTCAAGTCCAGCCTCCTGCACTGAGACAGGACCAAGTAAATCTAGACCATCCCTGACAGATGTTTGTTTAACCTGTCTTTAAAAACCCTAATGATGGGGATACTGCAACTTCCCTTGGAAGCCTATTCCAGTGCTCAACTATCCTTACAGTTAGAAAGTTTTTCCTAATATCCATTACCTCTTGTCCTGCCTTCAGTGGACGTGGAGAACACTTTATCATCTTTCTCTCTTTAAATATGATAACATATTTAAAGCCTGTTATCAGGTTCCTACCTCAGTCTTTTCTCAAGACTAAACATGCCCAGTTTTTTGAACCTTTCCTCAGAGGTCAGGTTTTCTAAATCTTTTATCATTTTTGTTGTTCTCTTCTGGACTGGCTCCAATTTGTTCACAACTTTCCTAAAGTGGGGTGCCCAGAACTGGACACAGTACTCCAGGTGAGGTCTCACCAGTGTCAAGTAGAACAGGACAATTACCTCCCAGGTCTTATATATGATACTCCTGTTAATACACCGCAGAATGATATTAGCCTTTTTCACAGCTGCATCGCATTGTTGACTCAAATTCAATTTGTGATCCACTATAACCCCCAGATCCTTTCCCTATTTTGTAACTGTGCATTTGATTTTTCCTTCCTAAGTGTAGTACTTTGTACTTATCTTTACTGACTTTCATCTTGTTGATTTCAGACCAATTCCTAAATTTAACAAGGTCATTTTCAATTCTAATCCTGTCTTCCATGTGCTTGCAACCTCTCCCAGCATAGTATCATCTACATATTTTATAAGCATACTCTCCACTCCAAGTCATTAATGAAAATATTGCATAGTACCAGAACCAGGACTGAACCCTGTGGGACCCCATCAGATACATTATCATAGTTTGACAGCAAACTGTTGATAACTACTCTTTGAATATGGTCTTTCAACTAGCTGTGCACCCACCTTATAGTAATTCCATCTAGACCACATTGCCCTAGTTTGCTTATGAGAATGTCATGTGGGACTGTGTCAAAAGCCTTACTAAAATCAAGATATATCATATACATTGCTTCCCCCCACCATTAGGCCAGTAACCCTGTCAAAAAAGAAAATTAGGTTGGTGTGGCATGATTTGTTCTTGACAAATCTATGCTGGTTATTCCTTTTAACCCTGTTATCCTCTAGGTGCTTACAAACTGATTATTTAAAAATTTGTTCCAGTATCTTTTCTGGTATCAAAGTTAGGCTGACTGGTCTATAATTATCTGGGTCCTCTTTGTTCCCCCTTTAAAAGATAGATACTATGTTTGCCCTTTTCCAGTCCTCTGGGACCTCACCCATCCTCCAGGAGTTCTTCAAGACAATTGCTAATGATTCTGAGCTTACTTCAGCTAGTTTCTTAAGTACCCACGGATGAATTTGATCAGGTCCTGCTAACTTGAAGACATGTAATTTATCTGAACATTCTTTAACCTGTTCTTTCCCTATTTTGTCTTACATTCCTTCCTCCTTGTTGCTAGTATTAATTACGATGACTATTTGATCACCAGTGAAGATTGAAGCAAAATAGGTATTGAACACCTCAGCCTTCTTTATGTCCTCATTTATTAGCTCTCTTTTGCCACTAAGTAGAGGAGCTACACTTTCCTTTGTCTTTCTCATGTTCCTAATGTATTTTAAAAACCTCTTCTTATTTCTTTTGATGTCCCTTGCTAGGTGTAACTCATTTTGGGCCTTAGCCTTTCTGTTTTTGGCCCTACTTTGTGCTTTTGTTTGTACTCCTCAGCAATTTGTCCATGTTTCCACTTTTTGTAGGATTCCTTTTTGATTTGCAAGTCATTAAAGAGCTTCTGATGGAATCATATTGGCCTCTTGCTATTTTTCCTATCTGTCCTTCACATTGGGATAGTTTTCAGTTGTGCCTTTAATATTGTCTCCTTGAGAAACTGCCAGCTCGCCTGAACTCTCCTTTATCCCTTAGATTTTCTTCCCATGGGACCTAATCTACCAATTCTCAGAGTTTGTTAAAGTCTGGTTTTTGAAATCCATTATCCTTATTCTCCTGCTCTCACTTTCCTTAGAATCATATCTATCACTGCATGATCACTTTCACTCAAATTGTTTTCCACCTTCAGATTAGCAACCAATTCCTCACTGTTGCTCAGAATCAAGACTACAATGGCTGTCCCCCTGGTTACTTCCTCCACTTCCTGAAGCAAAAAGTTGTCCAAATATAGTCCAAGAACTTATTGGAAGTTTTGCGTTTTGCTCATATTATTTTTCCTACAGATGTCTGAGTAGTTAAAGTCCCTAATTACTATGGGGTCTTGTGTTTTGGATATTTCTGTTATTTGCTCTAGAAATGCCTCATCCACCTCCTCTTCCTGAATTGGTGCCATGGAAAGTGCCATTGGTGCCATGGAAAGGTTGCACAATGCTAACTAGGAATTATGTGTGGTACATTAAGTGGAGAATAGACTCATATGAGAACTAAAACATTCAATGCATCATGAGACAATGAAAAGAGGCATCTTTCACTATGAAAAATTATAGCTGTTTTTATTTTAGTAAGTCACTTATGAAGAAGACTGTTGCCTGTTAGCCATTGATGTTGGGGCTTTTGTTTATCACTTAAAACACACACGCACGCACGCACGCACACACACACATCAGGGATATTATATTCAAAGACTAGAATCCATTTGACAGCAAGGTTTAGGGGGGAGGGATAGCTCAGTGGTTTGAGCATTGGCCTGTTAAACCCAGGGTTGTGAATTTAATCCTTGAGGGAGCCACTTAGGGATCTGGGGCAAAATCAGTACTTGGTCCTGCTAGTGAAGGCAGGGGGCTGGACTCAATGACTTTTCAAGGTCCCTTCCAGTTCTAGGAGATAGGATATCTGCATTAATTTTTTTTTTTTTTTTTTTAAGGTTGAGAAACCAAACAGTGAAAAGCCAGGAAATTCCAAACATTCACATTTCTACCACAACTAGAATGGATCAAAAATGAGGAACATTTTTCCACTAAAATTTCAGGAACTTTCAACCAGCTCTAACTACAGCATTAACTGGGCCAAATTGCACAGTTTCTATTCCTATTTTCCTTAATAAACACGAGAGGCTACAGTGTGCCTGGCCTTTACATGGGTGCACAGTGGGTGGGGAGGGGAGCATAAGGAGCTTTCTACCTCCTTGGTGTGGCCTGTATAAGGACCAGACACAATTTCTTGCTCCCTCCCACTCACATGGAGTGCCAAATGCCCCACTATTTTTTCATCTAACACCACACCAAACAGCTGGAGGAGGAGCAGGGCTCTCCTCTTTTACCCTCTAGCTCAATGGTAATTCCCCCCACCTGAAAAGGAGAAAGGATTTGCACTTAGGTTTCCCACCTCTCAGGTGAGTGCCCTAACCACTGGACCATAGAGTCATTCTCACTCTCTCTCTCTGGCCCAATACCTTTTTAATTATTTTATTATTTAGGGAATGGCTTCAACAGGAGAGATTGACAGAGATCCAGATCAGAATATCTCATAAAAGACTCATGTTCAAATCCCTTTTCCTTATCAGGCAGAGGGAGGAATTAAATTAGGTCTCCCACTTCCTGGGTGAGTGCTCTAGTCACTGAGCTAAATGTTCTAACCAAGGATGTCTCTCCCATTTTGTATGGTGTTAGGAATACTTTGAAAATTTCTACCAGATTGGACCCCAGGGGTCAGATTCATGGGGCAACACCTGGTTTGAGAATCCCAATGGGCCTTGGGCATGAGATAGGCATTGTCCGTCAGAACTGAGGTAGCAGTGCGCATGCCCAGAGATGGAAACTTAGGTGCCTTGGGCATGCCTAATAGTGGAAATTTAGGCACCTCCAAGGATGGTTGCAGCTTAGCAGAAGTTTGAGGTTCTCAGTAGCTCTTAAATTTTGGATTTATGCACCTAAAGTGGGAGTTAGATGTCTAAGACCTTTTGTAGTCTTGGGCCCAAGATCCTAATCCATTCCTAGTGAAGACAAAGGGAGTTGTGTCATTGATTTCAATGGTAGCAGGATTAGGCATCTAAGACATATGATACTTAGGGCCTTATTTAGCTTCACTGATGTCAATGGGGGTCTTTCCATTGACTTCAAGGTGGGCTGGATTATACCCATAGACTGGTGGTGGGGCATTAATGGAAATTCCAGTAGACTCCATTGGATCTTCAGTTGGTGTCTATTGGTTTCTAACTGATAGCTTCTACTGCAGGATCAGTAGAATCAGTGGACTAGCAGTCCCATTGTATTGTTCCAAAATCTAGCTGCCAGCTGTAACTGGCAGAGACTGATTAAAAAATTTAAATGGGAATTTCCACAACAGCATTACCGGATCTTTGTATCTAAAAGTGTGTATTGTAGGAACTTCAAATTCCAAGAATACTAACTCATTTCTTGGGACCAATCTGGGAACCAACTTGCTTGGTTTACCACTTTTGCCAGATTCTAGATCACACAAACTGAATTATACAAACACTGTAGCCATAAAATATGCTGATGATGGGTGAATACCAATAGGTCTGGAGGTTTCATTTAGAACTTCATCAAGGTATCCAAAAGTGTTAGTGTTCCTCTGAACTTCAACCCATTTTTTTTAAAACTGCTTTATAGTTGATTGTCATATTTTTAGCTATTTAGTTAGGTCTCCAGTGGCCTTTAGACATGTTTTTAGAGGAATGCAACATTTATTATTATTAATAATAATAATAATAATTATTATTATTATTAATAATGTTAACTGATTGATATAGTTAAGAGTCCCCCACATTTTTCTTTTAAGGTTTGTTGGTACTTACGGAAGAAGTGTGTCTGATATGTTCTCTACTGGGCAGGGCGGGGGAGGGGGGAGTGGGAAATAACCTCAGTTGCAGCAGATAAGGGTGTAGGAAGTCATTTCTGTTGCTAACTACTATGATTGGGTGATTCAGTCATCACCGATCAACGACATAAATCTTAGTTATACAATTCAGGGTCAGCGTTTTGTTGAAGATGATGTATAATAGCACAAATTTTGTATTAATATACCATTGCTAGTTATTTCCTTCTTTACAACACCCCTGAAAAAACCAATGGTATGCGCGCACCACTACAGCTCTTGGTCCCTAACCACGAGTGAAGAACCAAGTTACATTTCCTAGACAAATTTTATCATGTCAAATGTTAATGGGTTTCTCTGTTCCTGTACCTCAGGAATAACCAGCGGCACTTTCCAGATGATAAAGAGATTACAGAGATAAACCACAGGCTTGGTAAATTACTCACTTGATAATATTTGCAGTGTAACCCTTTACATATGAGGAAAACCATTTGTGAATGAGAAACCACAGTGTGCTGTGTCAGTGGAAAAGGCAGTTTGTTTTTCTCCTTGCATGAGAGGAAAGATTGTTTTACGTAAAATTCTCTATAATCAATTATTGTAGATGTGAATTCCAAACCAGCGGATGATCAAAACGATGACTGGAGAAGAGCAGCCTACGTGAGTTTTAAATTAAGAAATACCTTAGTGCACATATGAAGTTTATCCCCCGCATTTACAAAGCCACCTTTGTTCTACCTCCTACCTCAAGTGGAACTCTAACATGGCGGATGATCGGGGCCATAATATGGCTTCTCAATTGCATGCTATTTTTTCTACATTACTGACCCATCTGTAGTACCATTTGCAATATATTTTCTACTCCTGTATATTTAAACTACTGACTGACCATAATACTTTAATAATATATTGGAAGGACAGAACAGGTCGTGCTGGTGGGAGAGTGGCATTATATGTGAAAGAAAGCATAGAATCAAATGAAGTAAAAATCATAAATGAATCATACTGTACCATAGAATCTCTAAGGATAGAAATTCTATGCTTTAATAATAAGAATATAGCGGTAGGGATATATTACCGACCATCTGACCAGGATGGTGATAGTGACTGTGAAATGCTCAGGGAGATTAGAGCGGCTATTCAAATAAAAAAACTCAATAATAATAATGGGGGATTTCAATTATCCCCATATTGACTGGGTACATGTCACCTCAGGATGGGATGCAGAGATAAAGTTTCTTGACACCTTAAATGACTGCTTCTTGGAGCAGCTGGTTCTGGAACCCACCGGAGGAGAGGCAATTCTTGATTTAATCCTAAGTGGAGCACAGGATCTGGTCCAAGAGGTGAATATAGCTGGACCCCTTGGTAATAGTGACCATAATATAATTAAATTTAATATCCCTGTGGCAGGAAAAACACCACAGCGGCCCAACACTGTAGCATTTAATTTCAGAAAGGGGAACTACACAAAAATGAGGAGGTTAGTTAAACAGAAATTAAAGGGTACAGTGCCAAAAGTGAAATCTCTACAAGCTGCGTGGAAACTTTTTAAAGACACCATAGTAGAGGCTCATCTTAAATGTATACCCCAAATTAAAAAACATAGTATGAGAACCAAAAAAGAGCCACCGTGGCTAAACAACAAAGTAAAAGAAGCAGTAAGAGGCAAAAAGGCATCCTTTAAAAAGTGGAAGTTAAACTCTAGTGAGGAAAATAGAAAGGAGCATAAACACTGGCAAATGAAGTGTAAAAATATAATTAGGAAGGCCAAAAAAGAATTTGAGGAACAGTTAGCCAAAGACTCAAAAAAATAATAGCAAATTTTTTTTTTAAGTACATCAGAAGCAGGAAGCCTGCTAAACAACCAGTGGGGCCACTGGATGAGTGAGGTGCTAAAGGAGCACTCAAGGACAATAAGGCCATTGCGGAGAAACTAAATGAATTCTTTGCATCAGTCTTCACGGCTGAGGATGTGAGGGAGATTCCCAAACCTGAGCCATCCTTTTTAGGTGACAGATCTGAGGAACTGTTCCAGATTGAGGTATCATTAGAGGAAGTTTTGGAACAAATTGATAAATTAAACAGCAATAAGTCACCAGGACCAGATGGTATTCACCCAAGAGTTCTGAAGGAACTCAAATGTGAAATTGCAGAACTATTAACTGTAGTCTGTAACCTATCATTTAAATCAGCTTCTGTACCAGATAACTGGAGGATAGCTAATGTGAGGCCAATTTTTAAAAAGGGCTCCAGAGGTGATCCCGGCAATTACAGGCCTGTAAGCCTTACTTCAGTACCAGGCAAACTGGTTGAAACTATAATAAAGAACAACATTGTCAGACATATAGATGAACATAATTTGTTGAGGAAGAGTCAACATGGTTTTAGTAAAGGGAAATCATGCCTCAACAATCTACTAGAATTCTTTGAGGGGGTCAACAAGCATGTGGACCAAGGGGATCCAGTGGATATAGTGTACTTAGATTTTCAGAAAGCCTTTGACAAGGTCCCTCACCAAAGGCTCTTACACAAAATAAGTAGTCATGGGATAAGAGGGAAGGTGCTCTCATGGATTGGTAACTGGTTAAAAGATAGGAAACAAAGGGTAGGCATAAATGGTCAGTTTTCAGAATGGAGAGAGGTAAATAGTGGTGTCCCCGAAGGGTCTGTTCTGGGACCAGTCCTATTCAACATATTCATAAATGATCTGGAAAAAGGGGCAAACAGTGAGATGGCAAAATTTGCAGATGATACAAAATAACTAGAGATAGTTCAGACCCAGGCAGATTGCGAAGAGCTACAAAAGGATCTCTCAAAACTGGGTGACCAGGCAACAAAATGGCAGATGAAATTTAATGTTGATAAATGCAAAGTAATGCGCATTGGAAAGCATAATCCCAACTATACATATAAAATGATGGGGTCTAAATTAGCTGTTACCATCACTCATGAAAGAGATCTTGGAGTCATTGTGGATAGCCCACTCAATGTGCAGCGGCAGTCAAAAAAGCGAACAGAATGCTGGGAATAATTAAGAAAGGGATAGATAATAGGACAGAAAATATCATGTTGCCTCTATATAAATCCATGGGGCGACCACATCTGAACACAGTATCCAAAAAGTTATATTGGAATTGGAAAAGGTTCAGAAAAGGGCAACAAAAATCATTAGGGGTATGGAACGGCTTCCGTATGAGGAGAGATTAATAAGATTAATAAGACTGGTACTTTTCAGCTTGGAAATGAGAGGGCTAAGAGGAGATATGATTGAGGCCTATAAAATCATGACTGGTGTAGAGAAAGTAGATAAGGAAGTGTTGTTTATTATCATCAGTGATCTGGAAGAAAATAAAAACTTCTTGCTGATAAAGTTTGCAGCTCACTCGTGGGGTGGTAAATAATGAGGAGGAAGGTTGCTAACACAGAGTGATCTGAATTGCTTGGTAAACTGGGCACAATCAAACAATATGTGTTTTAATACAGCCAAATGCAAGGTCAGATATCAAGAAGTAAAAAGCAACATCATGGCCTCATTGAAGTGAATGGGAATTTTGCCACTGAATTCAATGGGGCTAGGATTTCACCCAAAAAATGTAGGCCACACTTATGAATGGGGGACTGCATTGTAGAAAGAGTGACTCTGGGAAGGTCTTAGGGAATCCCTGTTGAAAGCCAGTAGGATACTGTGGTAAAAGAAGCACGAATCCTGATGAACATGATTCCTGTGTGCATAAATGGGAATACTGAGCAGGAGGAAGTAGCTGATATGACCTCAGTATATGGCACTGATGAATTCTCCAGTAGTAGACTGGTGTTCACATTTTTAAAACAATATTAAAAAATTGGAGAGGGTTTGGAGATGAGCTATAAGCGTAATTGAGGGGGTCTGGAAAACATGCCTTGCAATGAGACATTAAAGCAGAGGTGGGCAAACTACGGCCCGCAGGCCACATCTGGCCCGTGGGACTGTCCTGTCCGGTCCCTGAGCTCCCGGCCAGGGAGGCAAGCCCCTGGCTCGTCCCCCGCTGTCCCCATCTCCCTGCAGAGCCATGCTGCTGCGCGGGCAGCACTCTGGGCGGCGGAGCTGCGCACTCCTGCCGAGCAGAGCGGCAGCGTGTCTGGCTCTAGCAGGCGCGGCAGCCAGACATGCTGCTCTGCATGCTCTGCTCGGCATGGTAAGTGGGCCAGGGCTGGGGCCGGGGGGTTGTATAAGGGTCGGGGGCCCCCGGGGGGGCAGTCAGGGGACAGGGAGCAGGGGGCGGTTGAATGGGGCGGAGGTTCGGGGGGGGGACAGTCCGGGGATGGGGAACAGGGGGGTTGGATATGCGTGGGGTCCCAGGGGGCCTGTCAGGGGGCGGGGGTGTGAATGGGGTTGGGGCAGTCAGGGGACTGGGAGCAGGGGGGGTTGGATAGGGGATGGGGTTCCAGGGGGCGGTTAGGGGTGGGGGGTCCCGGGAGGGGGCAGTTAGGGGACAAGGAGCAGGGGGGGTTGGATGGGTCAGGGGTTCTGAGGGGGGCAGTCAGGGGGGCAGTCAGGGAAGTGGGAGGGGGTGGATAGGGGGCAGGGGCCAGGCTGTTTGGGGAGGCACAGCCTTCCCTACCCAGCCCTCCATCCAGTTTTGCAATCCCAATGTGGCCCTCAGGCCAAAAAGTTTGCCCACCCCTGCACTAAAGGAACTCAATCTATTTAGCCCTTTCAAAAAGAGGGTTAAGAAGAGGCAATTTAATCATGGTTTTATAATTACCTGCACAGGGAGAAGATGCTATAGGGTTCTTCACTCAAGCAGAAGAAAGCACAAGATCCAATGGTGCAAAGGTCAACTGGAAATCAAATGTAAATTTTTAAGTGAGAGTAACCATTAGAAAAGCTCAACAGGCAAAGTGGTAAATTCACTGTCACTTGGAGCCTGTAATTTAAGACCAGATCTCTTTCTATATGTCTTAAGTTGACAACAAGTTATTGGGCTCAGTGCTGGAATTACTGGGTGAAATTCTATGGCCTGTGTTACGCAGGACATCAAAGTATATAATCATTATGATCCCTTTTGGCCTCCAAAACTATGAATCCACTTTCATTGTGATAAAGCTCCAGTATGTCTTTACAGACATATAGCAGTTCACTTCTTTCTAAAGTATGTATTTTAATAATTAGGACCTCAGCACAGTGCTCAATTTGGATAGCTGGATTGAGCAAGAAACATATCTCACCCAGGGCCACAGACTAGTTGGGGAGTCACTTTCTACCCATAGATGAAGTAGTCCTGGGCATCCCTAACCCAGAGCAACCATATGGGACATAGCAGGAGGGCCACCAAACCCATGCAGCGCTGGATCCTGTGAATCCACCCCTTTCCCAGCTGACCCATGTCCTGTTCCCATCACATCCTTGTATACGCAATACATGCAGGGGATAAGGCTGTCTGTGCAGCTCAGCCTTCCTTAGGTGTAATGCAAGGCATTATGCTACAATTATTGTTATTTATAGAGCATTTTATTTATGTGAAGCACTGGGAAGAGACTGTCTAGGAAGGAGTATGGCTGAAAGGGATCTAGGGGTTATAGTGGACCACAAGCTAAATATGAGTCAACAGTGTGATGCTGTTGCAAAAAAAGCAAACGTGATTCTGGGATGCATTAACAGGTGTGTTGTGAGCAAGGCACAAGAAGTCATTCTTCCGCTCTACTCTGCGCTGGTTAGGCCTCAGCTGGACTATTGTGTCCAGTTCTGGGCACCACATTTCAAGAAAGATGTGGAAAAATTGGAGAGGGTCCAGAGAAGAGCAACAAGAATGATTAAAGTTCTTGAGAACATGACCTATGAAGGAAGGCTGAAAGAATTGGGTTTGTTTAGTTTGGAAAAGAGAAGACTGAGCGGGGACATGATAGCAGTTTTCAGGTATCTAAAAGGGTGTCATAGGGAAGTGAGAGAAAACTTGTTCATCTTAGCCTCTAAGGATAGAACAAGAAGCAATGGGCTTAAACTGCAGCAAGGGAGGTTTAGGTTGGACATTAGGAAAAAGTTCCTAATTGTCAGGGTGGTTAAACATTGGAATAAACTGCCTAGGGAGGTTGTGGAATCTCCATCTCTGGAGATATTTAAGAGTAGGTTAGATAAATGTCTATCAGGGATGGTCTAGACAGTATTTGGACCTGCCATGAGGGCAGGGGACTGGACTCGATGACCTCTCGAGGTCCCTTCCAATCCTAGAGTCTATCAATCTATGAATCTATGATCACCTTGGCTAAGGTTGCAGAACAGTTCCATTCTAAGACTCTGCTTTCTGTTGTTCAGAACTTTTCAAATGGTGAAACATTTGAGGCTTAAATCTGCCAAAAGGCGAACATTTCTGAAGTATCTGGGCAAAACTGATTTGCCATTTTTCATTGTGGGGGAGTGAAAAAAATCCACACTTTTCTCCAATTTTAAAAATGTCTTGTGTCCTTTTCCAAGCAACTATACAGCCAAAATGGCTGGGTTTTGACAGCTGAAACTTGGTGTGGAAATAGGGGGGCCTTTGGTGTTTTCACAAAAACTAATTTTGATTTGACTGAGTTATGAACCTTTAACAATCTGAATGTACGTAATTTGATTTGTACATGTTTTGTTAGGGTTTTAAACCTAAGAAGGGCTGTACTGTATACTGATTCTGGATAACATAGCCGTGTACTGTATTGAAGGTGCATAGGGACTCTGTACAGCCCTTGTATATATTTATGTAAAAAGTGGTGGAGACCAAGTAGTAGCCTGCAAATGTTTAATGTATATGTTTTTCATAGATATCACCCAGGATTTCATACGTTTTACCAAACCATTAAATAAATACAATCACACTCACAAAAATCTAATGAAACTTCAGCTGCCATTATTAGATGACTAACCATATCGTAGTCAGCATTTTTACATTCCCAGCAATACCCGAAAGATCCCATTGCTTAAGCAGATTTCCTGACAAGTTACCAGTGTTACCCTCAGCATAGTCAGTAACCTGTGATGTAGAATCTATCCATCAGGGGAGAAAAAAAATAGAATGTGGCCTGATAGTATGGGCTCCTAGTCTGGTTATATTTAGGAAGGTTAGCACTACTGAAAACTGTGGCCCTGATCCTGCAAATACTTAACTTCACACTTGTGAACAGCCACACTGAAGTCCATAACTACTCACATGCATACAGTTAAGCAGATGTGTAAGTGTTTGCAGGATTGGTGCCTACATAAGGAAAGCTATCCAATTCCAAACAAATGTTTAATTCATACAGATGTTTTTAAACATTAAAAAAAAAAATCTTGCCACTTGCAAGCAGTGCTGTTTATGTTTTGATTATGTTAAATTCTGGTAATTAATTATTGACTTTGTTCTTCTCCACATTTGTTTTGCTCACCCATTGTTTTCTCATCTTATGAATAGGTCAATAAGATCTTTGGGGCGGAGACTCGATGCCATGCTCAAAGAAGCAGAAACAAATTATTTCTGCTAAATTCTTTGGCATTCTAAATGTTATTTCATGTTCATTTGCCCGTTAATTTTTTTTTTGAGTTTTAGGGATTTTCACAGTACGTAAATCAATATATTCTCAAGCACCCACCCAAGGCATCTCAACTTCAGTAGTTAAGATCTCTGAAAAGACAAGAAGTGTAACTTATAAAATGTATTCACAGGCTGCCCACAGTAGCTTTTCAATAGGCAGTCTTATTTCCTGTCACATCAAAAGGAAACACATCATGGCTGCACAGTGTCACTTTAATTTATTGCACGGCATCTAGAAACTAAAGTTGTTGCACATTTCTGGTTTGCATCTAAAATTCAAACCTGAACTGGAAATTCTTGGCAGCCAAATTTTCATTAACAAGCCCAGTTTAAGGTAAACTGGCATCTGTGGCTGGATTGACATACAACAGATTTTCTCACCCACTCATAATGATCCGGAGGCAGGACAGAGGAGGTAAGTCTGAATTTGCATACCTGCTTTGCCATGGGTACTCCTATTTCTGTGATTAAAGAAAAATGGTTTGCTTAGTCACCACAGTGAGGAATGGCACTAAAAGAGCAGGGAGGGTGAGGGGAAACCCCACCGAAAACAATATAATGGATCATTTTAAAAGAAGCGATTGCATCACACTGCAAGTACCTATTAGGAAACTCCCTTATACATTTCTAAATGGCTATGACAAGGAAAGTCCATTCATTGTTTTCAGGTATTTCACGAATATCTCCTAAGCTGTCCTTAACATTTATAATTAAATTACAAACAAACATACACACATTCACATGTGGACAGTCACATTATTAAGTTATTATTCAGGGCCACTAATGGTGCTTTTTGAAACAAGTAAAAAGACGAGATTGCTAGCTGACAATCCAACTCATACGAGTACAATTAAACATGCATTGCTATGTATTATATTTATTGGTAATTTCTTATAAAGTAAACACACAAATGAATGATTAATGACACACAAATCTGTACCATTAGGGCATTTTTAACTGTGAAAGCTGAATTGTGCAAATGTACCTAGAGAATGGGATGGAGGCTTTTTTAATTTAAAGAATGGAAATAAATAAAATGCACGGATTTCAAATCAAAATCCAATATGACAAAAAGCAGTGAATCATCAAACCATTAACACATGAATAGAGTTCAATAGACTTGTCATGTTAAGAAAATGAGTGGGGCAGGCTCATTGAGGGTGTAGAAAAGACTAAAAGATCGGCAGGTGATTTTTTTTAACCAAAATTCTATTTGAAGTAAAATCTTATGAAAAGTGCTACATTGACAGTACCGGAAACCAAAGTCATCTGTTCAAAGTTCAGCTCTTGACTGAATTTTTAACAAAGAACTGACTACAATGGTGGTTTTTATGATGTGGACACCTGTCCACTAGAAAGTCGACTGTATTCTCTAACTTGTTTCACACGGATCCTAAAATAAGTATCAGATGATAATGATTTTCTCTCACTAGACAGGAACAAGGATCTGTAGTCCATTACCAAGAACTTGAGAAACGCTAGTGTATTTTTGTCAAATCCCTTTAAAAATAATAGAATATATAAAGTGAGGATATCACACAATCTGGAGGCTGAAGTTTAGGGGGTACTTTCTTGGGAAATGGATAAGATCTTGTGAAAAGGAAAGTGAATATTAGACACTGAGATACCTCCAGAGATAGCAGACAGCTGAAGTGGAAAGCTAATACAAACTCACCCTTGGTTTGGATCAGGGAAAGTGGCCTTGAACTCCTGGATGGACCTGGGCAATCTGAGACTCGTGGTACTATAACAGGGCCTGATCCTGCAACTGGATCTATACAGGCAAACCTTTGCCCCTGCATGAATTCCCCATTGACTTCAGCAGGGCTCTGTGCTGGCACAGAATCTGCTTATTCAGATCTCCTTAAAGGATTTGGCTTTTACAAAGCTAGAAAGAGAAAGCAAATTTAAACCACACGTGTATTCATACAGATGTGCATATGTGACACAGGCACACATCTATACACATGCACACACACACAACAAATAATGAATGATGACTGAGCAATACGATATTGACCTGGGGGGGGGGGGAGGGGAGAATCTGTGATTGTGAATATAATGTCTGAGGCCAAAGGATTTGCATTTCATTGGCCCAGTTCTGCTCTGATTTACATGACCCATAACCCTATGAACATCAACAGAATTGAATGGAATTCAGTGAAATTGTCTGAAATGGGTGAAAAAAAATGGCAGAAGTTGGCCAATGGGCTGTTTATGAACATTGTTGCACTGATTTTAACTTGTACAGCGTATCGATTTTAAGGACATTTCTACACTTCAGAAAGGGCTTTATACAACCTCTAAATATATCTCATAATCTGGGATAAACCGAGGGACAGAAGTTAGTCAATTATCTTATTCAAATGAAACAGTGGAAAGTCTGATAGGCAACGAGCATTAACAAAGTAGTTGTAGAATGGCATCCATACTGCAAGATATTGTAGGTATTTGTAATCAAGCAACCAAATTAATTTACTTATTCTTAGACTAAACAAAATTATCCCTTTCCCTGGAGTGGCAGGGGGAATAGAGATGGGAGGAGGAGGGCTGCATTTCCAAATTTGAGCAATAGTATTTTTTATTCCAAAAGTCAAGTGACTGAGAAAGTCTTTGTAGTAGTTCAAAGACGAACATGGGAGACATGAATATGTAACCAGCAATAACACTACTGCTACGTGTGAGCTACCTGGGCCCCTATTAATATAAAAAGTAGAGCTGGTTTTGTGAATTTTTATGTTTTACATCAGAAATTTTAAATTTACCAGCCAGCCCTAATAAAAACTATAGTCTTAACATGGTTATTGTCTCTGAGCCAGAAGGAGTGCCAAAGGAGAATTAGGGCAGAATGATTGAGGGACCCTTAAATTTCCCTGACTTGGTAGGGCATAGGAGCCACTGTGAATGCAGAAACAGAATCTGAAATGACTCAAGGATGAAGCTGTTATTGCAGGTTATTGTTATTGTTATTGCAGAGGCCATCCTGACTTTGGCAGAAGAGCATGCAAAACCAAACAAGAAGTTCCTTGTGTTATAAACTTCATGGAGAAGTGCACAGCTGCTATAGATCCTTTTGGAGACCATGCAGTGCTTACAGACTCATTCAGACTCTGAGACAAGAACCAGTCGCAAGGCTGAGAGACTCTAGTCAGGCTAGATTACAGACACATTACTTATGTGTTTATTTTCTAAATCATTTCTGGCTGTTAATTAAATAAATGTCTTCCTAAAACCTATATCAGTCTTCATGGAAATACCATAGTCCTTGTCCCAGTCAGAACAGTGTTAATTTGGGAAGGACTATCAGCTCATGGAGGATACTTTTTAGGGGATAACTAGTTTTAATAAGAAGCCATTCCTCTGTAGAGCACTATGCAGCCAAAAAAGCCACCAAAATCATCTCAAAACTCTTAACTGATTAAAGCTAGCTTTAAAATTTAAAATAAAAAAATAAACTTACATCTGGGTACAGTAATGACTCTTTCAACATAATAGCAATGGGACCTTGCATGTTTTACTTGGTATTCATTACAAGTACAGAATAAAATGTTTTTGTATATTTGCTCATATCACTTTATCATAACTAGAGAAGACTTGCTTTTGCTAAACCAGATGAAAGCAGGAACGCCTCCATATTATTTTTAAAACCAGATTATCTAAACTAAATTCATTGGAAAACCGTTGCACGATATTTTTAACTTGCTTGATAGCAAAAGCAACCATATCAGTGCTTTCATACAGCGCCGACTGTTAGTCATCAATGTTTCAAGTGTTGCCAACATCAAGCATTTGTGAGTTAGGCCCCCCAAAATCAAGAGGTTGTCTTAAAATCATCAGATTTTTAAAAATAATAAATTTGCGGTTCTTTTTATTTGCCTTCTGATTTTGAGCTTTTAGGGTTCACATTTTCAAGCTTTTCTCTGCATCTACGAAGGCTAGAAAGTTACTTCTACTTTTAATGAAAGCTGGGATTCTCATATAATCACAGACTCCGGTGGCTGGGGCTTTAAGAAAAACAGCAAATATTGTGAGATTCATAATAAAATTGTGAGAACTGGCAGCACTGCAACACAATATTTGGTCCAGGAGATGTGGAACTTTCAAGAGTGCAGATGTCTGGAGAGTAGCAAGTGGAGTTGAGAGACTATTTGTGAAAAAATCCATTTAGGGTATGTCTACATGGGAATAAAAAAACACGTGACTGGCCCAGTCAGCTGACTTGGGTTTGAGGGCTCAGACTCCGGGGCTGAAAACTTGCCATGTAGACATTCAGGCTCGGACTGGAGCCTGAGTTCTGGGACCCTGCAAGGGTGGAGGGTCCCAGAGCTTGGGTTCCAGCTTGAGCCCAAACATCTACATAGTGATTTTTATCTCTGCAGCCTGAGCCCCATGAGCCCAAGTCACCTGACCCAGGCCAGTCATAGCCAAGCTGCAGGGCTTTTATCCCCTGGTACGCGACCCTCAGACTCTGGTTTCAGGACTTTCATTCTCAGTATGTTCACGAAATGCTGACTGTACTTGGGGTTAGCTGTTATGACTACACTTGTGCAGTTTTTCCACTGACATCCCTTTCATCTGAAAATGACATGAGGGTTGGGAGTTCCTTCCTTTTTCTGCATAGTATGTTTTTCACCCCCAGGGTTAAGAACATGAGAATGGCCATACTGGGTAAGACTAATGGTCTATCTAGCCTAGTATCCTGTCTTCCAACAAGGCTGGTGCCAGATGCTTCATAGCGAATGAATAGAACAGGGCAATTTATTGAGTGATCCACACACTGTTGCCCAGTCCCAGCTTCTGGTAGTCAGAGGTTTAGGGACACCGAGAGCATGGGATTGCATCCCCTGACCATCTGGGCTAATAGCCGTTGATGGACTTATACTCCATGAATTTACCTAATTCTTTTTTTAACCCAGTTATACTTTTGGCCTTTACAGTGTCCCCTGGCAACAAGTTCCACAGGCTGACTGTGTGTTGTGTGAAGCAGTACTTCCTTATGTTAGTTTTAGACCTGCTGCCTATTAATTTCATTGGGTGACCCTGATTCACGTGTTATGTGAAGTGGTAAAGAACACTTCCTTATTCATTTTCTGGGATGATGAGAACCCAGCTCTTCACAGTGGGCCACTAATGAGATACATCAGAATATTCCAAAATGTAGAAGGTCAGAGTGGGTGGAGGGCAGAGGCTGGTAGTAAACATCCATATCAACCCCATAACTGCTTTCCAATGTGCTTGCACAGAAGGACCCACTCAGCATAAATGGAAGCATGTTGGCTTTACCTCATTGCATCCCTCAGTCTGGGGATGTCAGTCTTGGTCAATGAAATGCAAGGTAGTAGGCATCCAACCTAATCTTGCCTTTATGAGAGTGAGGCACACCACGGAGGTGGCAAAGAAGTTCTGAGCCATCCAGCCTGTAAAGGGCATGATGATCCTGGGCCAGTGTGCTCCACAGGACACATTACTCGTGCTCCATAAAAGAGCAGTATGAAGTCCCCACACCACTTCTCCCCACAGCATCATGTACACAGGGTAGCTGAAGGCCTAGCTACATTTCCAAACCAGAGTGGAGCCATGGAATACCATCTATTGTAGCTTGACAGCTGGGTCTTCACCCTGACTGACGCACAAGGAAGCACAGAGACCTGCCCTGCTTCTGCACAGAAAAGAGGCTCCCTACAGTCTCTTCCTCCCCTCCCTGGCATACTAGGCAAAATCCATGCATTGAACAATAGCTATTCATGATAAAGGGTCTTGAACTCAATAAATTGTACACAGCATGTTTTAGGGTATTTCTATATTCTCATTTGGTCAGCTGCAGAGCAACTAATACTTAACCCCCATTTCCACTTTGTACTTAAAATGATCAAGATTCTGTTTATCACGGTGTTTAGTGGTACACTTTGAAAATAAACCCTTTCCTTTCTGCTTGCTCTAGATCATTACAAAGCTCCTGGGAAATTTAGTGAGGCACGGCCAAATATTCATGTTACGCATAACACAATTCTCCATTTTCGATGAGGCCTTGGATGCCTTTTGCAATCCAACTGCATTGGAGGTTGACTCATCGCTGCTGTAATTTAAGGCCAGTCCAGCAATCGCAGGGAAATTTCAGCTAAGCTCCAGCCTGAGACAGCTGAAGGGGAAAGTGATTTCCTTAAGTTGCTTTTCAATGTTTCCTGGCCAGCACTTGCAGAGAGGCTCTGACAAGTTTTAAAGGGAGCCACATCCACCTCACCCACAAAGGAGAGTTTCCTCAAAGTGGGGCCTTTTAAAAGTGGGGGATGAATAAAAGAACAAAAGGATGGAAGGAATAATGGAATAGCTCTCAAAAAGGTCAGGTTTAGTATAAATGCCTATTCAGACCGAGGCTGCAGGCACCCTGATTTTCCTTTACTCTTTATTTATTTATTTGGGAAGTATTAACAGATTTACAAATCCTACCCATGTAAATATCAGAGCTAGAACAACACTCATTAAAACAGTGAGCTTTTCTTTAAACAGACATTATACAGTAATATAGTCATCAGATCTTTCTGTTTAACGGGGTGTACCATATTACAGAATTAGCATCTTTCCAAGGACGCCACTGGTGGAAATTGCTGTCAGGTGCTGCTTGAACAGATAAATGTGAAACCTCTACTTTTGCTTGATTGATCAGGTGATTTACAGGCAGCAAAGTGAAAAAAAATGCTTTGGTTTTTCTTCTGGCTGCTTCTGAAATAGTTAATAGCCAGCTGAAAGAGTTAATAATTAGAACTTAAAATAAACCACCTTTTGAGGCTTGACCATTCACAGCACAGGTCTGGAGCATGGTTCACATGACAGCAGGATAAGAAGTGATGAGTAGGACAGAGTGGTGGGGAGAACCTAATCTTGCATTGAGGAGAGAGTGGCTGTGTCGCCGCCAAGTTATTCCAGCCTTGTGGCAGAAATAGAGTTGTGCAAACTAATTCTGGCCAAACATTTGCTGGAAAAATGTTGCCCCTTTTTCTGTTCCCTGATTGTTCATGACCAGGCTTTGATTTTCACAAATGCTTGGCTATTGACAAGTATTCAATGAATGTTTCATGCCAACAACATTTCAGCAATGCAAACACAAATCTATGGATTGTGCAATTGCTGTGTTCACTGCATGGATTTGCTATTCGGTATTACTAATGTGTGGCTGCTCACCTTAATCATATCTTTCTTCTCGTTCCTGAGTGGAGGAGCATCACTGCAATAGACGGAGTGGGTATAGTCAAGTTGCTGGGTCTTTGATTCTCTCAAGGAGAGGTTAGGAACAGTTTGCAGAGTTAGGAAGAGCTAGGCCAGCAGGATTTGGGAAGTTTTAGATTGTTTTACGCCGTTCCAAGTCACTTGAGCCAGACCTTGCCTGAGACACCATTGCTAGAAATATTAGGTTATTATGATATCATTGGGCAGGACAGATTTAAAGTTAATGTTCTCTTGTAATATTCACACCAAGTAATTGCAGCTGGTATATGCACGTCTAGTCTCAGCTGTAAAAGGTCACCTAAAATGCTGCAAAAGACTAGGATGCAACTCAGGCCATCTCATTTAACTGTGTCAATGTTAGGGCTCTGTCCTGGTGTTCTGGGACACAGCCTCCCCTGTGTTGCACTGTTGGTAAACACCAAGTCTCATCTCATTTGCAGCAATATTTCATAAATTAACCAAGTGCATTTATTGAATTACTGATCCCCAATTTCTGTTCTTTGATCCACAAATAATTGTGGTAAATCTACAACTTTAGTTGGGAAAGACATAGTCCTCTATGTAAGGCTCTGGTCTGGGCTCTGAGGTGCAACCACGGTGTTGTGCTGTTTCATATACACAACAGAATTCCACGTAGAATAAGGGCATTTTGTTCTTTCGATTTTTTGACTTTCAGTTTTTTGTCATCTATCCCTTTTGGCACCTGACACACAGAAATTGCAGCATGAATACATGAATAGTCCTAGCTGGAAAGGGAGTGATTGAATATTCATAACAGCCTTCATGTCCAGGACTGGAGAAAATGTTAGAAGATCTCTCCCTCTGTTGTTGTATTTGTAATTGCTTTTCCTGCTCATCAGCACAATGGGAGTGGAAGTGAAGAGAGAAAGGGATCCACACAAAGACACATTTAGGCCCCGTGGTATCAACTCAACTTGGATACTCCTAACAATTTGACACGATGATATTTCTGTGCAGCAGGTCTGCTAGTACTAGCCAAGAGTAGTCTGTTCTGATCACTTTGTTTTGGAAAAACAAGTGCCGGGGACTGCAGGCCCCAGTTGAGTTAAGAGAATGTGATGCAGGCAGTTGTCCAACCTCAGGATGACGCAGATGAGGTCAGTGCATCTAGAAAAGAGCATTGATCTGGGGGTGGCCCACATTAAGGATTTTCTTATCAAAGAAAGAAAGATGCTAATACTGATAGTAGCCGCCATTTACTCACAGGAGACGGATAACATAAAAGGACTCTGACCATAAATAATATGTGCTCCATTCACAACACCCACAGCAATTGTCTTGTTTACCTGGGAAACACATGTTGCCTTTTTTTCTGGAGAACATTTAATAACTGAATTGATAATTGGAAGGCCAAAGAGAGGGGGAGAGAATCTAAGTGAGCCTGAGACTTCTACCTCAATACGCAGACATTGGCACTTGGCAGGCTGGCTACTCAGAAGACAGCTTAGCACTAGTGCCAGTCATCACGGCACAACTGTTTCCGTCTCCCTGACACTCAAATGTCTTGTTGCCACATATGATGACACAACGGTTGTATTCAATTGTGTCTTTGTTCCTAAGCAAGATCTACTTGCTTAAGGGTGAGTTGGAGTAGCTCCATTTTTCAAATTGAGTTGTCATCCTTGGTTTATATTTTATACCTTTTGCAGAACAAATGTTCTGTAGTAGAAAATCAATTTGCATTCACTTGAACATCTGCAGTCTGCTGTGGACATGGGAGGTATGGTTCTTTACCTTAGCAGGCTGGGTCACACTAGCACTGCTGCTGAGGTTAAATAGTCTGTGTGAAAAAAGCAGTGACTTTGCTGACTTCATCTTCCAGCCACTGGAACTTCTTATGCCTTTGTCTGCTGGATCAAAGAGTCATATACTATCATATCTTCTCCCTGGTTACATAATTATAGAACATGATCAAGTTGTCTCAACTTCTCTGTTATATGCTAAAGAGGCTGAGCTTCCTGAATCTCTATTTGTAAGGCATATTTTCCAGATCACTAATCTTAGAATCATAGCATTGGAAGGGACCTCGAGAGGTCATCTAGTCCAGTCCCCTGCACTCATGCCAGGACTAAGTATTATCTAGACCATACCTGTAGACAATATTATTTAGATCATCCCTAACAGGTGTTTGTCTAACCTGCTCTTAAAAATCTCCAATGATGGAGATTCCACAACCTCCCTATTCAATTTATTCCAGTGCTTAACTATCCTGACAGTTAGGAAGTGTTTCCTAATGTCCAACCTAAACCGCCCTTGCTGCAATTTAAGCTTATTGCTTCTTGTCCTGTCCTTAGAGGTTAACAAAAACAATTTTTCTCCCTCCTCCTTGTAACAACCTTTTTATGTACTTGAAAACTGTTATCGTGTCCCCTCTTAGTCATCGTTTCTCCAGACTAAACAAACCCAATTTTTTCAATCTTCCCTCATAGGTCATGTTTTCTAGACCTTTAATCATTTTTGTTGCTCTTCTCTGGACTTTCTCCAATTTGTCCACATCTTTCCTGAAATGTGGCACCCAGAACAATACTCTAGTTGAGACCTAATCAGCGCGGAGTAAAGTGGAAGAATTACTTATCGTGTCTTACTTACAATACTCCCGATAATACATCCCAGAATAATGTTCGCTTTTTTTGCAACAATGTTACACTGTTGGCTCATATTTAGCTTGTGGTTCATACATGTATGTATCCCTTTCTGCAAAACTTCTTCCTAGGCAGTCATTTTTCTTTTTGTAAGCGTGCATCTCATTGGTCCTTCCTAAATGGAGTACTTTGCATTTGTCCTTATTGAATTTCATCCTATTTACTTCAGACCATCTCTCCAGATCATTTTGAATTTTAATGCTATCCTCCAAAGCACTTGCAACCCCTCCCAACTTGGTTTCATCCGCCAACTTTATAAGTGTACTCTCTCGGCCATTATCTAAATCATTGATTAAGATATTGAACAGAACAGCACCAGGACCTATCCCTGTGGGACCCCACTCAATATGCTCTTCCAGCTTGACTGTGAACCACTGATAACTTCTCTCTGGGAACGGTTTTACTTAATCAAGGTCTGTAGCTCATTCCAGCAATGCTCCTGCAGGGCAGCTCAGAGTGCCGAGGTGCCAATCCAATCCTCCTCAACACCTCAGGCTGAATTTTATGGAGGCTGCAATGATCTCCTCCTCTGTAACCTCTGTGAAGCAAGCCCATACATGTGATGAGCTGGTTCTTCTTTTGACTCCGTCTCTCTTCTTTTTCCTTTATCCCCCTCCAGCAGGATCCCTCCATTCTCTCTACTGCCTACCCTGCTCCTTCACAAAGGTGAATGCTACCCTACTTCTACCTGACACTGTTTCAGTTTCTTCACAAAACAGATTTTGCAAATGGCCTGATCCCTTTACACATGAACATCTGTCTGAAGAAAGCTTCATTCCCACAAATGGCCATGGAAAATGAGTGTGAGCCCAGCAAATCAAAATCAAGCAGATTTCCCCACTGTGCACCCCATTCTAAGCAGGAGTAAGGCCGGAAGTGCATAGCTCAGCACCTCTGAGGAGGATTGTGATTCGGTTCATGTCTCCTTAAACATGCCCATTTTCCACCCATGCCCAGGGACTTTTGTGCCGTACTAATTTTGTGCAAGCAAAAAGTCATACAGGGGGTGAGATTTAAGTACAGCTCAGTGTGAAGGAATATGATCCAAGCTTAACCTCACTTACACCCAAGCACAGTCTCCACTTGCAGTTGTGCTGTAGCATAACCTTGCAGGCCCTGCTCTGCACAAAGAAAGAACCTGCAGAGCCAAAGACTTAATAAAATACGTCCTCACATTGGTAGCAGGATTTCATTTTCTACTGTCACTGAGGCTAGACTGGAAAAAAGAAAATATTATGCAAACATTTCTGTCTTTAAAGAAAGGGCTATTTAAGTTTCATAAAATATCACATTGAAGCGATCATCTTAAATTCTTCAGAGCTCTGAAGAGTCCAACGTTAATCAAAGTGGTTACTTTAAAAGCACACGACAAGTGACTTGACTGTCAAACTGACCCCTTAACCACATGATATGATTTCTTTGCTTTCTGATGGTTTGCAAGAATCTTATGTCTGAGCCACAGCATATACGCTTCGTAAGACTCCACTTCCCCAACTTGTACCAGAATTTCCTTTCCTGCTTGTTCCCAACCACAAACAAACCATTGAAACTTTTCAGCGTACCACGTACATTTTACCTTTAAATGGGGCTGATGAGCCATTTGGAAAATTTCCAGTGCCAGGTTGAAAATGCTTTCGAGGGATCCCTCAACGGTGGCAGGGCTGGACACGTAACCGAGCATCATATTCTGTCACATGGGAGACCTAGTCATTTAAAGGAAACTTTGAACGCTAAAGTCCCACAAACCATATCTATTAATAAAACCAATGAGCATCACATCCTATCTAACACCATCTCATCTTCTAAAACTTGTGAATAATGTGTATTTCTGATGATGAGATAAAAATATTCAACACCCAGGTATAAATACCACCACCAAGACAGATGAAGTTCACTACTCGGCTTTCTTCTAATACCAGACCTGACTGTTAGAAGGATAGCTCATTGCTTTAGGCCTGACAGCCACATTCAGAAACCACTTCAGCATTTTTACTTCAGTGTCTCCACAGCAATGACTCCTCAGATTTATCTCTTCATCCTTCTATCTATCAGCTCTTGTTTTGGATGTTTCTTTTGTCAATCAATTCTTCCTAAAATAGAAGAAGATATAGAAAAACTCAAAGCTGACTTTGTAAGTATAACCATCTAATAATTCATTCTTCTTCCTCTCTTACTGCTTATGCTTTAGACATCATTTGGACTTAAATATTACTGAAAGTTGGCTAGAGTTTGATTTATGACAATCAATGTAATATAGTCCTGTTACAACATGTGTAGGTTTGCTTTTGCAGTTAATTGTTTATTTGAATATAGTTTGATGCTAGACAATGTCTTTGTGCTATTCACCTTTGTCACCAAAACTAAGGTCCTTCCAACTGAACTAATTAAAGTAATGTAGTATTTTGAATCTATCTGGGGAAAATTGATATAACTGTTTATGCTTCATGGTGGGGAACATTCTCCCAGTTCCCTTAGCAATCAATTACATGGAACAATGCATAATGAGAAAATCTTGTAACAGTTAGTATGCAACCTCTTGGATCATCATTAGTTTTACGGTGATAAAGTTACATTTGCCAGAGATAGGGGATTAAGTAGTAGTTAATAATGTAAACAGGAACAAATGAAAATGATAGAGATGAAAGGAGATCCTTTGCTTTAGCAAATGCATCTGGTGCTTTTTTCTTGTTACATTGCTCAAAGGTGGCCCCTAGTGCTTATTCTTTAGTATTTTTGAAACATTGCTACATTAATCCTGCTTTCATAAACTGAGATTATGATGATTGCAAGAATACTAAATCTGCAACATTAGCACATTTCATAGAGATTATGTCAATGTTATGTTAATTAATTTATGATCGCTTAGGAGTCAGTCAGATAACCTGTTGACTTCAACTGGGATTACTAATGGGAGTAAGAGCTGTCGGATGGGGTGGTCATTAATTGTTTTTTTACATTTTAAATTCATTTCCTTAAACGAATGAAAGATGCAGAACGCTCTTGCAGCCAGAGCAAAGACCTGGGGGCTAGGATCACTGGTTTCCATTTCCAGCTCAGCCACTGATTTTGGGTGTTTATCTGTCAGTAGAATGAGTACAGTAGTTACAGTAATAACCATAAAGGAATGTTGTACGGTTTGTTTAATCTTTGTCAAGTGTTTGAAGATTAAATGCAATATTGGTTTTATGTAATACAGTTATTGTGATTATATGTTAGATTCCTATTACAATATACGTGACTATGTAGGGCCAGATCCTGGGAGGTGCTGAGCACTTACTGTTTTCACTGAAGAGTTCAAGCCCACTGCAGGTGCTCAGCACTTCTCAAAATTGACCGATAGGCCCTAATCCTGCAAAGCACTTAAGTATGCAAATTATCCCATTGAAGTAGCTGTAATTACATTATTGAACAAACAACAAATGAATGATTCACATTGTATTGTTAGGATTATGTTTTATCAGGACTAGTAAAAATAACTAAATTTCCCCTAGAAAAAGATTTTTAAAGCTCTGTATTTTCTAACCCTGCAATCATTGAGATACAACATACAGAACACCTGTTTTCCAGCTATGTGAAATACTCTCTAGTCCACAATATCTTTGCATCCCTCAGTCTGAGAGTGGGTTATCGGACTTTCCCCCAGTTTTTACAAACCTCTGATATTACAGGAGTTCTGACTCTCTGAAATGACAGTTCCCCTCTACTAGAACTGGGCTCTTTGCAATTCACCCAAACAGGGAAGGCCTATGTGCACTACTTAAGCCACTTAACATGGGAATCACGTGAGCAGAGATGATACGTGGCGGGGGGAGGGGTGTATGCGGGGATCACGTGCCTCCCCCCCAGATATGCTGCTTGGCGTATACTGAGCATGCTCACAAGGACTGAGCATGCTCACTAACACTGCTGAAGCCAGCTGCCCTCACTTTGCTCCCCTGCTATCGGCAGGCACGGGTCGTCTCTGCATGTGAGAATCACACTGAATGGGCCCTTTGCACTGGGATCTTTACTGACACAAAATTTTCACTAAGGTAAATGAATTCCCATTCCTTCACTAAAGTCAACGGGAGATTTTCCTAAGTACTGTGAAAGGAATGAATGAAGGGTTAGGCCCACTGATTTTGCACTGCTGGCCTTAAATCCCTCAGAAAACAAGATAAAACTAGATCAGACAATTCAAAGAACAATTTGCTGTGTCTATTAGTATTTATTTTTTAGTTGTTAATGTCAGCATCCACAAAGAGCACGGCGTAACAGTTTAGTGAATGTAGTTGTATAATTCCTCCAAGATGAAGGACTTATAACAGCTGAAAATCCTTAAAGCAAAAATAATTCTCGTATGTATTGCACTATTACTCCCATCCATTTCAATGGAGGGTCCTGTTTGTTTTTCAGTAAATCTTGGTGTCTCCTAAGTCATTTCTATGTTCCATTGCAGAATTCAAGTCAGTCAGATGTAGCTGAGGGCGGATCTATTTTCACAGAAAGACTGAAAAGTTGGACAGAGGTAAGCTTACATCCTTAGAACCAGATTTTGAGCACAGGTGCAGCTGCTTTGCATTGTGCTACTTGTGCAAGGTGGCTCCTATGACATTCTGCTGCTTCTCTGCTAGTGTAGGGGACATGGTGGGGAAAAAAGGGGTGTAGCCAGGGAGCTCCTATGTACCATTGATCACTAGGCTGCTGTAATGGCTCCTTGGGATTGCTGGCAGCTGGCACAAGTTACAACAGCCCTCAGGATACTTTAGTTTATGCCAGGTGCTCAGCTTAAGGCCCAGCCAACCCAGAATGAACGCTTTAGGCCATCTTTGCATTCCCCTGTCCTGAATACTCTTTGATCACAGCAGGGGGCCTTCATTTTGATTTTCTACATTTCGCTGTTGATGGAAGTTCATTAAACGCTTTTATGTGCTGTATTTCTAACAGGCAACTGAAAAAAAAATCATACTCAGCCAGATCGTTTCCATGTACTTGAAAATGTTTGATAATATTGGCCCGGCTACAAGTAAATCGCATGTCAAGAACATACACAATGCCCTGTATACGTTGAACGACAGCCTAACTGAAAGCTTCAAAAAAGTAAAAGACCTAATGGAGTTGGCAAGACTTCCGGTAAGGATATTTCTTTTTTTTCCTTTTGTTTTATGAAGGCAAAATCTAGAATTCATTCCCCTTTTGGGGCAACAGAGCCTCAGGTTCTTGACTTTCAGGACAGAGTCTAAGGCCCCTTTACTCTTTTAGGCTTTTGTCTAAGTGGATAGTTCTCTGAAATCATCCACTCTATGTGCACTGGCAGTCAAAAAAAGGGAACAGAATGTTGGGAATCATCAAGAAAGGGATAGATAATAAGACAGAAAATATCATATTGCCTCTATATAAATCCATGGTATGTCCACACCTTGAATACTGTGTGCAGATGTGGTCGCCCCATCTCAAAAAAGATATATTGGAATTGGAAAAGGTTCAGAAAAGGGCAACAAAAATGATTAGGGGTATAGAACAACTTCCATATGAGGAGAGATTAATAAAACTGGGACTTTTCATCTTGGAAAAGAGGCGACTAAGGGGCAATATTATAAAGGTGTATAAAATCATGAGTGGTATAGAGAAAGTAAATAAGAAAGTGTTATTTACTCCTTCTCATAATACAAGAACAAGGGGCCACCAAATGAAATTAATAGGTAGCAGGTTTAAAACAAACACAAGAAAGTATTTTTTCACGCAATGCACTGTCAACCTCTGGAACTCCTTGCCAGAGGGTGTTGTAAAGGCCAATATTATAACGGGGTTCAAAAGGGAGCTAGATAGATTCATGGAAGAAAGGTCCATCAATGGCTATTAGCCAGGATGGGCAGAAATGGTGTCCCTAGCCTCTGTTTGCCAGAAGCTGGGATTGGGTGACAGTGCATGGATCACTTGATGATTACCTGTTCTGTTCATTCCCTTTGGGGCACCTGCCATTGGCCACTGTTGGAAGACAGGTACTGGGCTTGATGGACCTTTGGTCTGACCCAATATGGCTGTTCTTATGTTCTTATGTTCTTAAGTGTTTTCACTGTGGGGAAGACAATCTAGTCATATCCTCCAAGGCAATTCTTTAGTTAATGTTTTTTATTTGTGTTTTTTTAAAATTATGTATGTGTGCTCACAAAGTAGCCCAACTGATGCATTTTAACATCTGAAACATTTTAATCTAAAAATTAATGAATGAAAATAGAGTCAATGAGAGTAACAGACAACCTTAACCTTACGTCAGATTATTACATAGTTAACAGCCATTTGTCTCCTAAACTGGGTTGAGGAAGTAGTAATCAGTTCATAGTCGGATTAAAAACAGCCTCCAAAAGTGACATTCTGTATCAGATTCTACTGTTAATACTGGTTTAACTCCATTGATTTCAATTACAGCCATCAGCATATGGCTCTGCTTTAATAATTTATCCTCCAATACCACAGTAACTCAAGCATTATAATAATATATCATGTTGAGCCACACAGTAGCTCAGTTGCATAGAATGCTGTTGACTTGTACCATATCATAAAGCAGCTTGGAAATTCGACAACAAAATTCATTAGAAGATTGCTCTTCCTTATCTGAACTGGTTGATGGATTGATGGGTTATTGCTATTCTTCATCCATGTGTTACTTTGCCCTATCATGTAATGCCCCGTACAACATCTTAGACCATGGGTTCTCAAACTTCATTGCACCGCGACCCCCTTCTGACAACAAAAATTACTACACAACTCCAGCTGAAGTCTGAGCCCCGCCACCCCAGACGGCGGGGGTAGGGGCAAAGCCAAAGTCCGAGCCCTGCTGCCCCAGGCGGAGGCCACAGCCCAAGGGCTTCAGACCCAGGGTGGGGGGACCTGTAACCTGAGCCCCGCCACCCAGGGCTAAAGCCGAAGACTGAGGGCTTCAGCTTCAGCCTCAGGCAGTGGGGCTCGGGCTTTGGCTTCAGCCCCAGGCCCCAGCAAGTCTAATGCCAGCCCTGGTGAACCCATTAAAATGGGGTCGTGACCCACTTTGGAGTCCCAACCCACAGTTTGAGAACTGCTGGCCTAGACCATAGCGCATGCTAATAGATGTACAGTACCTTTTGAAATGACTATTTTTTTTGTCCTTTGAACCAGATGAATGATAAGAAAATCCAACGCAAAGCTGTTAATGAACTTTTCCCCACCTTACAAAAACTACTACTGGACCATCCAACTACTCACGTAAAGAGAAAAAGGAGCCAAAATCAGAAAAGGAAATGTAGATGTTGAAAGGCTTAGTTATACCTTTTGTTATTCCGTTTTTATATAAATCTATTTATTAATATTTAACTATTTTTCAATCATTATTTATAATGAAATCTATTTTGAAATCAAGAAAGTATTTATAATTCCTACTGCTGCGTAAGAAATGAATATGTATAGAATTCCTGTTTATCTTTTATATGTTTATTAACTGGATAATGCAGAGCTGTGCAACGTTTACCTGATATTCCCTGTGAACTGCATATAAACATACAATGTAGACCCAATACTGTATTTAACAGAGCTTCTGGTACTCTCTTGATAGCTAAAATTAATACGGTTATGACTGATCATTTATTTAATTGGGCTGGAAAGAGGGCACTGAATCAGAAAAGCATCTCAGGAAAGCAATGAAGAATGTCCTTAAAGTTAAGCAGATACTGAAGTCCCACTCAAGTCTATGGGATTTAAATACATGCTTAAAGATGAGCATATGTTGAAATGCTTTCCTGAACTGGGGCCTTGATGGCTGATAGATGCTAACTATTTTTTTAAATCCTGAAATTGTTAGAAGGATAAGGCAACTAAACATTGCCAGCTGTCTAACAGGAAGTGTGACTATATATTGTACATGTATTATGTCTGAATTTTGATCCATTGATTTTTTTAATGTTTCATCTCTGTATTAGAGAATTTAAAAGGTGCCAGATATATTTATTATATAATAAGTAGCATACAAGTACTTTATCTCAGGTGAATATGCAAATAGTTGCACTACAATATTATTTAAGACTTTGATTTTACTCAAATGAAAAAAATCCCCTTATTATTTCTATATTTAATAACAAAAATGTTTGAATAAAAGTATAATTTACATTTATTCATCCTGTGTGATGCTTTTTTGTGAAAGGTTCCCAGCTTGAGAGTGGTACCATTGTTCCATATGATCCCAAGTTATGCAGTTATGCTGATATATGACAAATACATTTTATTTCACCTAGTGTCAGAGGTTTAGTACAAATACTGATAACTTTGTTGTGCTGAAGAAGCGTTACCACAGGGTAACTTAGGGCTCCCACTCAGAGCTGGGCACAGAAAGGTACACCTCTACCCCAATATAACGCGACCCGATATAATACGAATTTGGATATAATGCAGTAAAGCAGTGCTCTGGGGGGGGAGGCAAGGGGGAGGGGGCTGCGCACTCTGGTGGATCAAAGCAAGTTCGATATAATGCGGCTTCACCTATAACACGGTAAGATTTTTTGGCTCCCGAGGACAGGGTTATATCGGGTTACAGGTGTAGTTGTTTCATGGAGGAATTCGATAGTTTGAAATTTATTTGGTTCTGTTCCAATTCATACCAAACCCACAACATTTCAAAATTTTCCATGAAAAGGAACAGGCAGCCTGGGAAACATGCATAGTAAACAGCAAGCATTTCAAGTACCATTGCAAGGTAATAAGTTAATTCAGAACTTCACCTTTGCCATTATTTTTGTAGTGTAACAAACCTTGGGCTAAATAGTGATTGGCCCTGGAAAAGATGCAAAGGGTTGTGTGGAGCATGCAAAGATCTCCAACCAATTCCCCACTGCTTTCACCAGGCAAGAGACTTTGATAGTCACAGTCCTCAGGTTTGGGAAGCTTAGAGACTGCTTTCCCTTCTGCCTTTGGGAGAAAGCATATTGTCTCAAAGGGACAAGGGAGGAAGTAGAGTCATGACCTTGGTCATCCACAGTGGCACAGGGAGAAGCAAGCTGCACCACCATAAGGGATGATGCAGCTTGAGTAATCCCCCCCCATACAGCAGTGAACTACAGGGGGGACAATGCTTTCCTGGGCACATACTCTTTTTGAGCTCTCCTGTCTTCCTTGCCTGTCACTCCTCTCTTCGAATATCTCTACTGCCTCCTCTTTTTCCACTCTCCCAAGCTCAAGATTCCGGTCCTCACCTTCAAGGCCCTTCATAAATCTGCTCCTACCTATCTGCTTTGGTCTTTCTTTCCATCACTCTTTTCGCCTCCTCGATGATGCCAGCCTGGCTTGCTTGTTTGTCCACTTCTCCCACAGCTGTTTCCGAACTTAGCTCCGCACTGTCCCCCCATGCATCAAATAACCTCCCTGAGCTAGTCCACAAAGCCACTATCCTTCAGATCCCTGCACAAGGCCCACTTCTACCATGATGCCTGCCAGAAATCAGCCAACCAATGAAGGCTAAACTGAAACACCTTAAACAGGGTTGAGCCCTTACGTTCTGATAATCAGGTCTCTTTAAGGGGTCTTGAGTTGTGTGCCCAAAATCACTGGTCGTTTTTCAAAATGCAGGCAGTTGTGTCTTGTCTGAAATTAGAATTTTAGCTCTTCAGGACAATGTCTTTGTAAGTGTTTATACAGCATCTAGCACAAAGGGCCCAATCCTAGGCATGACAATATTGTAAATTCTAATAGTGGCATATTAATTCATTGGGAAGTAGTGCTATACACTCAAGTTTCAGGATCTTTTTCTATGCTATAACCTCCTGTGGTTTTTTGTTTTGTTTGTTTTTTAAGAAACAAGGGAGTAAGCTGCTACAGCTGGATTTGCTTCCCTGGGAGCAGGTTTTTTCATTAAGTAATCTCCCATGAAATGATACATACTCAGAATGAGAGCGAGAGCGAGAGAGAGAGAAAGTGCAATGTATTGTGTATGTTAAATACATACATAGGGTTCTCAGGGCTAAAGTCCAAGTATCGGAGAAAACCTCCAGAGCTATTTCCATGAAAATCACTTGTAATGCACACATACGTGTCTGTGATGAGTACAATTGAGAACAGCTGTTTCCTCCAAAACTGGTTCAAGTCTCCAGGTTTACTGAGTCACTTTGTTGTGACTATAAACCAAAGGGCATGAATTTCAGAGCTGTGGCATATGCATGATTCCAGTTGCAGTCAGTGAGAGTAACATTGATTGGAAAAATTCCATTTTTTTTTGTTTCACGGAGCCACTTTGATGTCAATGAAGGTCTCACAGAACACAGGAATGCTTCTAAACCTTCTTAGTTAGCTCCACAGCAGCCTGCCTGACAAGCTGGGGAGGAACCATGAACCCAGAAGCTCAGGGAACTCAGGCTTACGGTTCCTCATCAGCCTAGGCTTTCCAGGGGTCACAGCTGTGGGACAGGCCCCCATACAGTTTGCCTCAGAGCAGGGAACCCCAGGGCTTCCATTGTCTATGGCTCTGGGGCAGCCAGACAAGAAGACTGCCCTGGAGCTGGAGTATGCTGGCTGTTCTGATAATTATATCATCCTCAGGCAGTGTCATAATTTGTCCCTGAGACTGAGATATGTCTTTAAGATAACAAATTTTGACTTGTCATTGAGGACAGAAAATAACATGCCTCAAGAAGTGAGTCAGTAACAGTAATAGCTTTAAAAGTAAAACATACCTCTTAGTTTTTCCCTCTCACTTTTCTAGTGCATCCTATCTTCTCTGTGTCTGTCTCATTGAGATTAGAAGCTCTTCAGACCAGGGTTTATCTGACCATTTATTAACAAGTAAATAATACTTGGAAATATTTTGAATACAGTGAACCCTGCATTATGGACCCATGACAGAATGTCAGGTTCTAGGACTCTGTAGGACAGAGATACAGGGCTCTTTTATGGATTCACTCAGATGTCAGGTGCTAGGAACCTACAAAAAGATAGGGGAGCTATATCTGCTCACTGACCAGATCAAGTGACTCTTGTCACCTCCAGCCTAGAAATAGAAGGATGTAGTCTCACTCTCTGAGGAGGGAATTAGGGGACAGGGATAAAGATGCCCAACAGGAAGAAACCTGGGGAACAAGCCCAGCTCAGGAGAAAATTCAGATTGAAGCACTAGTCCTTTAAATTAGAAATAAAAACAACACCCCGGAAAGTGGGTGTGGATGCTAACATAGTGTGAGCGTGCTGCATTGAGAGAGCAGTTTAGGGATCCTGCCCATTCACAGATGACTTACTTCAGAAAACCCTTGGGTACAAGTGATCATTTGATCCAAAATAACTTTGTGTTTAAAAAGAGACAAAATTACTGACTGCAAGGTTTAAAATGTTATTTCCCTTTCATTATCCCAAAAGTAGAAGCCTACACCTAAGGTTTTCTTTATTAGAGAGTGCAAGTAATTTAATTACGTTTCTGTTTCATCATTACTTAAAATAAACAACAGTCATCAACCTAATCCACATATATATATAATATGCAGGCAGAATAAATTCCAGACTAGTAATATATATACTTGGGGTTTTAATAAGGCCAATTTCACAAAACTGAAAACAATTATGAAACAAATAAGCTGAGAGGAAGAATTTAATCAGAAAATATGAATGATAATTGGGAATCACTTAAGAACACCTTAGTAGATTCCTGAAAAGCCACAAACCCACAACTGAGGAAGAAGGCTGTACTGGTTAAAAAACTGACCTGGTTTAGAGGGGAAGTGAAGGCAGCTATAAATAATAATATATAACAAATGGAAGAAAGGGGAAGTTGATAGTAATGAACATAAATCAGAAGTTCTATTTATCCTGGGGTAGATACTCATAGTGACTTCAAAGGGAGTTAAGGGCACCCAGTACCTCTCAGGAATTGTTCATCACCTCACAGGATTGGGGCCTATATTTAAAAAATCAGATGTAGCAGGACTTTGTACTTACACATTTCAATAAAGAAATGTTTTCATAAAATATAGATTAGCTCTCACATAGGCACACACTCTGTGCTCCAAAGGCAGTTATACTTCAGAAGTAACTCCTCCTAGAAGACATATTTTTACATTATCCACAGAGGTATTAACTTCACCAGAGATAGGGAAATTCCTTCCCAGCCACCTATTCTATGTCCCACTTCAGGTCAAACACTGGATGCTACCCAGACTGACAAACCTCATGAAATCCAGGATAGGGCATATGCTCTGTCCATAGCTCATTCATTTGGCCACCTGCCTTAATAATGAGAGTTACAGTAAGGCTGTAGAGATTGTAGTATCCTTGGATATTCTGTGTTTTATTAATTTATATTGCTATCAGAATGTCCATTTTGTTTTTATGTAACAGGACATGTTTTAAAGATAAAATCTTTTCACATTAATTTTAAATTAATGTGAGCACCTGAAATGAAGAGGCTTCCTTCCTATTTGCTCCACACTTACACAGATGAAAGGTAATGCTGTTCAATTCAGTGGTGCAATTCCAATGATTAATATGTGCATGAGTTGAAAATTTAGTTGCTATAGCCAGGTTATTGTAGTACCCATACCTAACTCTTACATTTAGAATTAAGGTTGCTTAATTTTTAGACTGTATTTCTTCACAACAACAAAAACACTACAAAGTAAGTATGCACTAAACCCATGCACACCCCACTAAAAGTACTGGGTGAGTTAAGACAGCATTCACACTCAGCATAATGCCACTCTCCAAGCACTAGTCCACTGCTATCCCATAATATCCTACCACAGCAGCACACTAATGCACTCCTGTAAACATCCACTTTCAATACAAAAATATTACGATATCAAAGAACTTAAAATCACACTCTCATGGTATCAGGAGAAGGAAGGGAGTTAAGATTGTATAAAGGGAATTTCTTTACTGCTTTTGGATGTCAACTCTAGTGTCTCTGATTTTTCTTCTTCTTCTTTCAAATGCCTATTTATTTACAGTGTTATTTAGTGATTCTTCTGCAAGGATTTTTATTCCTAACAGAACCATCCCTTTTCTAACTCAAGCAGAAAGCCTGCCTTTTGAAGAAGATATTTAACTTGGCTTCAACAAAAGTTCAGAAAAAAGAAATTTCAAGGTTCACACCATCTGCAGTGGCCTTCTGGCTCTTGCATACATTGTATAAGTTAAATATCAGTGCTACCTAAACAAAGTCATTTTCTAAAACTATTTTTAATTGAAGCCTACCATTTAGCAGTATACAGTGATGTTAAATAGGAAACAAATAATCCAGGAATGACTAGTGAATAGGGGATAATGTAAATCCTCAATAGGCAAATACTATGTGTGACGGGTTCAGTCACAGAGACCCTCTTGGGACTGTCACCTGAGGTGCTGAGACTACCTCTGAGCCAGTTTTCTCTGCCAGTTTGGGACTTCAGAACCCTGTCCTGTTGAGCCAAGTATGTTAATCTGCTGCAACACAGACCCAGGGTCTGACCCACGCCCCCAAAGCTGCAGACTTAACTGAAAACGGCTTAGAAAGTGCTCCTGTCTCTAGCACCCAGATACCCAGTTCCCAATGGGATCCAAACCCCAATAAATCTGTTTTACTCTGTATAAAGCTTATACAGGGTAAACTCATAAATTGTCCGCCCTCTATAACACTGACAGAGAGAGATGCACAGCTGTTTGCTCCCCCAGGTATTACTTACTTACTCTGGGTCAATTAATAAGCAAAAAGTGATTTTATTAAGTATAAAAAATAGGATTTAAGTGGTTCCAAGTAATAACAGACAGAACAAAGTAAGTTACCAAGTAAAATAAAGCAAAACACGCAAGTCTAAACCTAATACATTAAGAAACTGATTACAGATGAAATCTCACCCCCAGAGATGTTCCAATCAGCTTCTTTCACAGACTGGACTCCTTCCTAGTCTAGGTCCAGCAATCACTAACACCCCCGTAGTTACTGTCCTTTGTTCCAGTTTCTTTCAGGCATTTCTTTGAGGTGAAGAGGCCATCTCTTGAGCCAGCGGAAGACAAAATGGAGAGCTTTCCAGGGCCTTTTATATTCTCTGTCTTGTGGGTGGAAACCCTTTCTTCTTCTGTGCAAAGTCACAGCAACAAGATGGAGATGGAGCCACCTGGGCAAGTCACTGTCTATGAATGATTCAGCTTTTTGCAGGCCTGATGCCATTGTTTACATGTTAGTTTGAACATTCCCAGGAAAGCTCAGATGTGGATTGGCGTCTCCCAAAGTCCATTGTCGGTTAAGTGTTTCTTGATTGGGCACTTATTGAGAATAGTCCTTTCTCAAGAAGCTGACCAAATGCTTCACTGAGCATATTTAGAATCAAACACATTGAGATACAAGTACATAGCCAATATTCATAACTTCAAATACAAAAATGATACATACATACAGACAGCATAATCATAACCAGCAAAGTACAACCTTTCCATAGGCACCCCATTTGACCTCCTCTGTACAAGACCTGGTGCAACCATAGGACCCTGGTTGCAACAATGATCTATACGGTCACAGTTCATGTCAATAACGTCATACTATGCATGACTTAAACTTTCAACATTTGAATAAAAGACAGATACTTTAATACAGGGGTCTCAAACTCCCGACCCGCAGGCCATCTGCATCCCGCGAATCTCCCCAATGTGGCCTGCAGGGCTCCAGCAGTTTTGGGGCTGGATCTCTCCCTTGGCAGTGGGTCTCTCCCCGGCAGTGCAGCAGAACTGCGTCTGCCTGCGTGCTCCACGTGTCTGCAGCCAATGGAAAGCTGCTGGGGCAGTGCCTGGGGGCAGCAGCACGCAGAGGCCCCCGGCCCACCTCGCCTTGGAGCCCCAGGTAAGTGCCATACCCTCCATTCCCCCCCAGAGCCTGCACCCCCAATTTCCCACTCACCCCTCCCACTCCCAAACTCCCTCCCAGAGCCTGCACACCCCACCAGCCCCCAAACTCCCTCCCAGAGCCTGCACCCCTCCCCCTTCCCACACACCCCTCCCACCCCCAAACTTCATCCCAGAGCTGCACCCCTCCCTCCTTCTCTCTCCCAGAGCCTGCACCCCAATCCTCTACCCCAGACCTCCTCCCACACCCAAACTTCCTCCCAGAGCCTTAGGCAGGTGGGGGGCAGAATTTTGGGGGCGGGTTCTGGGCAGCATGAGTGACATTATTGGCCTGCTGGGAGGATTTGTGGACTGGTACTGGCCCGAAGGTAAATTGAGTTTGAGACCCCTGCTTTAATAGGTCCTGTTGACAAGATCCATTTCATACATAGGAAGCACAGTCATTCTTTTTTTCTACCTTGGTGCCGATTAAGCTGCAGGGGCAATCCAGTGTTCAGTTCTGGAATCAAATTTTTAAAAAATACAGGCAAATTGGAGAGGTGTTTTTTTTTTAAGAAGAACAAATATGATGAAGGGTTCACTAAAGAAGTCCTATGAGGAAAGGTGAAGAGAACTGAGCATGTTCCATTTAGATAACCACTACTAAGAAGAGACATATCTGGTTATAACTGGGTTTCCCAAATGCTTTCTTGACAGGAGCATCCGTTTACCAGCTTAGAACCTTATTATCCCCTTAATGACTCTCACAATACTTGTAGCTAAAAATTTCAAATCATTGGGTCAAATTAAGGAAATCTGTTGCATGGAGGTGGGAAGTAAGAAGACTCCCCAAGCCAGCTAAATCCATAGTGCAAGGGAAGATTCCCTCAGTGCAGGACAACCCACATTCTGATGGTATTTCTCTTCCCTTCCCTGCCCCACTCTGATAGGTTTATCATTATTTTGCAAGTCTCTCTATAACCAGTTTGATTTGTCAGGGGCACCACACACCAAAATAAACTCAGCAGAAAGGAGATGTGGTAGGGAGGGGACGTAGGTTGTGGTTACAAATATAGCAAAGCCCACCCCTTATTTTAGGGCTGACAAACCAGAGCTCTTGCGATGTTAACATCATGGTCCCCACCTAGATCTAACATCCTCTTAACAAAAACAGAGCTCCCTATATCCCCCACATGCACTATGCAAAGTCCTCAGGATTGTTCTTGTAGAACAAGGGATCCAATGGTTGCCATTAAATACTCAACGCATAAGAAAAGTTACTCATGTGGTATTGGGAACTGTGCCTTTAAGGGGCCCAGCTTCCCTTCAAGACACAGTCCCCATACCACCTCCCACAGTTGTTTCTGAGATCCGTCTGCGCAGAATAGGAACTATCCTATTCTAATAACTGTTGGCTGACTTTTTAATGGCAACCACTGGATATTTTGTCTTTAGTTAGTGTTAGGTTTCTGATTATTTGTGAAAATGAAAAATTGACATTATAAAATGTTAATAGGTAAACTCTAAAACTTCCCACTGGGGAGACCCAGCATGACTTCCCAAGTTGTTCTGACCCAGAGTTTTGAAAATGATAGTGTAATGCTGTATGAAATATGACCTTGTGTATCGTTAATATTGCCACTGTTAGACAATTGCAACAAATCTTGTCTCCTCATCTCAAAAAAGATATACTGGCATTAGAAAAGGTTCAGAGAAGGGCAACTAACATGATTAGGGGTTTGGAACGGGTCCCATATGAGGAGAGCTTAAAGAGGCAAGGACTTTTCAGCTTGGAAAAGAGGAGACTAAGGGGGGATATGATAGAGGCATATAAAATCATGAGTGATGTGGAGAAAGTGAATAAGGAAAAGTTATTTACTTGTTCCCATAATATAAGTACTAGGGGCTAGCAAATGAAATTAATGGGCAGCAGGTTTAAAACAAATAAAAGGAAGTTCTTCTTAACACAGTGCACAGTCAACTTGTGGAACTCCTTGCCTGAGGAGGTTGTGAAGGCTAGGACTATAACAGGGTTTAAAAGAGAACTGGATAAATTAATGGAGGTTAAGTCCATTAATGGCTATTAGCCAGGATGGGTAAGGAATGGTGTCTCTAGCCTCTGTTTGTCAGAGGGTGGTGATGGACGGCAGGAGAGAGATCACTTGATCATTACCTGTTAGGTTCACCTGGCATTGGCCACTGTCGGTAGACAGGATACTGGGCTGGATGGACCTTTGGTCTGACCCAGTACGGCCATTCTTATGTTCTTATGTTCTAATGGAAAAATTATGATTTGCTAAATAAGACTATTCTGTGTAAATCCATGTATCATCACTGTATATGAAGTTATGAATATTGGCTATATATTTGTATCTCAAATGTGTTTGTTCCTGGGGTAACACCAATCAGGTAAAATCTACATTGAAGCCAGACAGCTATGTTTTGATGACCCATTAAAGACACATTACTCTCACAATGGCCATAGACCCAGCAAGTCTTCCCGTGGATGCCTTAGCACAGATATGGCCACTGGCTGCCCCTATGAGTCAGCAAGCCATGTAAGGACATGTGATATGCTCATATGACCCTGGACTCCATCTTGGGCCAGTAACTTTCTACAGACAGGGGCTGTGGGCTTTGTTTGGGACAGTAAAATTCCAGGCACATGGCAGAGGATATAAAAGACCCTTGAAACATCTCCATGTTGCCCCTTTCCTGCTCTGATTCTCTGGACTGTGGATTTACAACTAAAAGGAGCACATTGAACTATGGACGGAGGACCTTCCCATCTTTTGGAAGTTACCAGAGACTTTACAAGCCAGCAGTCTATAACATCACTGCTACAAACCTGATATAAGAACATTACCACTATTGTATGTATATGATCTATTAACCATTTTAACTCTCTTCTTCTTTTCTCTTATAAATAAGCCTTTAGATTTTAGTTACAAAAGGATTGGCAGCGGCATGCTTATTGGGCAATATCTGAGTTATATATTGACCTGACTATGTGGCTGATCTCTTGAGAGCAGAAGAACCCGTTGTTTGATTAAATTGGTTTTCAATAACCACTTCATAAAATCTAGTGCAGTGGCTCTCAACCTTTCCAGACTACTGTACCCCTTTCGGGGTTCTGATTTGTCTTGCGTTCCCCCAAGTTTCACCTCATTTAAAAACTACTTGCTTACAAAACCAAACATCAAAATACAAAAGTATCACAGCACACTATTACTGAAAAATTTCTTACTTTCTCATTTTTACCATATAATTATAAAATAAATCAATTGGAATATAAATATTTTACTTACATTTCAGTGTATAGTATATAGAGCAGTATAAACAAGTCATTGTCTGTATGAAATTTTAGTTTGTACTGACTTTGCTAGTGCTTTTTATGTAGCCTATTGTAAAACTAGGAAAATGTCTACATGTACCCCTGGTTGAGAAACACTGGTCTAGTGTCTGGATGGTTAAATAACGGCTAGAATGCCTAATCTCATCTTTGACTTCTTGTTAATCAATGTGGTGTGGAAGTAGAGCTGCACCCAAAAAAGAGAGCGAGAACTCTGTTTTTCTCTGACAGTGGGGAGACAGAAGTTTCCTTTTGTTACTGGCTTGGTATATTCACCAGTTTGGGTGACTCTGCCCTATTTCTCAGCAGTTTGTCCTGAATCTGGTATTCTCAGCTGTGACCCACTGTGGCATGGTGACAGATAGTCTAGAGATAGATGAAATGATGTATACATAAAAAGAGAGGTCACTGCAGTCAAGTGTAACTAAGAGCAATCCTGAGGCTGGTCTAATTTCTACTATGGGCCAGGAGGCCCCAGCCAGGCCCAGGACCAAAGTCCAAAGGAGGCAATATATGATATTTGTCCTTCCCTCCTCCACTGTTCTTGCACCTAGAATAACTCCACTGGAATTGGAGATGTAACAGTTTGCAGGATCAGCCTTTTAAGTTGTAATTAACATAACCTCAAAGAGGCCAATAGCAAGACAGATATTGCCAGACACCCCAGCAGGGATCTAGGTACCTGGGGCAGATAGCATGAAAATTACAGAGAAGTTTTTGTTATAGCTTTGTTTCCTTACGTCAATTTTATCTGGTGAAAATTTTCAGTAATTTTTTTTCACTTAAAAACTGCAGATGGGACAAAGTCATATGAGCTTTTCCTCTAATCCTAAATCTATACTGCCATGTTGTATAAAGGAGTGGGAGTGCGCCTAAAGAAAAACATTCTGATAAAATCCACATCCAGGGTATTTTGGATATGATGTAAAGGAACACTTTTCCTGTTTCTTTACTCCTGTGATTTCATATGATTTATTATTTGTATTCTGGTAGCGGTCACCTTGTGCTAGGTACTAGACACTCAGGCCTGGTCTACACTGGGGGGGGATGGGGAGGGAAATCGATCTAAGTTATGCAACTTCAGCTACCTGAATAACGTAGCTGAAGTTGACGTACTTGGATCGACTTACCATGGTGTTTTCACCACGGTGAGTCAACTGCTGCCGCTCTCCCATCGACTCTGCCTGCGCTTCTTGCTGAGCTGGAGTACAGGAGTTGACGGGAGAGCGCTCGGGGGTCGATTTATCGCATCTAGTCCCGCTGGATCAATCACTGCCCGCCGATCTGGCGGGTAGTGTAGACATACCCTCAGAAAGACAGTCCCTGCTCTTAAGACCCTTATGATCTAAGACAATCTGTTATTAATTCTAGATCTGTCAAAGCTTAATTGATAATAAATCCAGAAGAGAACTTTTCAGCTATTCACTCTTCAGAAAGGACATAATAAAACTAAAAGTAATCAGGTAAGAGGTTTCTGTATACAAATCAGGGTGACAAAAGTGCTTAACAGACAGGCTTGCGTAGCAGCAAAAGTAGTAGCTGTCCATTAATCTCAGCTGTCCATGGAGCTCAAGAATTAAGGATGGCTCCCAGTAATTGCAAAGGGACAGATGGTTTTGTATTTAAAAGAATGAAGCATATATGAAATAAACTTGTGTTCCTAATCTAGAAGAGTAATAGACTCTGCCGCCTTCATCTGTAAAGTCTCTCCTGGTGGGGGAGGAGGGAGGATTTAATTTCAAAGCAGACTGTAAGTAGGAAAGGCTAGATCTATGTGACAGTTACTTTTTGATTTGTAAAATAACTTGTTTTGGTAAAATATTGTTCTCCCAATTTCTACCCTCAGTCTATTCCACCCTGCTTGGTGGAAAAAAATTACTTCAGAGGGTTTATCTCCCTAAATATGCATGTAAACTCCTTAAATAATCCTAACAAAAACACAGTTGGCACTGAAACCCTTACAGAACAGAAGTGGTAATCCTGAGGGCCTGATCTTGTATTCCTGGTTTACCCAAATCATCTGCTGTCTTTGGGAGTTTTGGATGCACAAGAAATCCAGGACTGGACCTTGAGCATTTACCATAATTCCAGATCAGATTCTATTCCACAGGAACTGCTTATTGTAAATGTCCACGAGTTTGGCTTTTATTTTATTTTTGAACAAAAAACTGTGTGCCCCCTTTGATTCCATTTAAAATTTCTGTAGTATGAAAGGTCTCTGAGTGGAGGTTGCCATAATAAATGATCAGTTGCAGAATCTCAAAGCTGCACAAAAAGAGGTAATTTGTAACTGAAATTGATATCAATATTTTATCAAATGTTTGGAGAATAAGAGACTCCGCCATTAACCATATATTGTTGAGGAAAAATTGTCACTTAAGCTGCAGACTAACAGAGCAGAAGTTCAAGAAAAAATTATATTTGAACTTTGGGGTTTCTTAACCAAGACAAATAATGATGAAAATCCATGGACACTATCCAACTGTTGAAGCTTATGTTATGTAACCTACTGACTCTACTTTTCCATAGAAATTTTTCAAAAAAAAGGTTTTTGCACATGGTAGAAAACATCTTGGTATATTATTTTTTGAGACTGTACAAATCAATGGATTTAAAAAGAGAAATGATTAATTTAAAAACTTTGTATTAATCTTTCTATTGATTATCTGAAGTCATCATGTCATCAGTATTGTTACTAATGTCTTTTCATTACGTATGAATGAATTACAGATTTTATATTCAATAGCAACTCCAGAAGAAAAATTCAAGTGTCAGTCTGTATTTCAAATAGAAAGAGCCCACATGTTAAGGGATGAAAGAGGAACTTTTCACCTACATGTAGAGGACCAGAATCTCTAGCAAAAATCACAGTCTCATAGACTCATAGGGTACATCTGCATTACAACTAAAGACCCACGGCACAGCCACAGCTAGCCCAGGTCAGGTGTGGGGGGAGAGTCTCAGAGTCTTGGCTCCAGCCTGAGCCCAAAACATCTACACTGCAATTTTTAGCCCCCATAGCCTGAGCTCTGTGAGCCCAGGTCAATTGACCCAGGCTCTGAGACTTGCTGATTCAATTTTTTTATTGCAGTGTAGATGTATCCATGGACTTTAAGGCCAGAAGGGACCATTATGATCAGCTAGTCTGACCTCCTGCACATTGCAGGCCACAGAACCTCGCCCACCCGCTCCTGTAATAGACTCATAATCTCTGGCTGAGTTACTGAAGTCCTCATTGTGACATTGCACTCTATATGATTTTATAAATCTATGCTAATGAGTGAATATAATGTAACTGGAATATGCTTCATGCAAAAGGTCTCTTGTAAGGTATCATTACAAAGCTTATAATCTACTGAGTGTGGTCATCCTATTTGTATAAATGTATCACTCTTGTATCTGAAACTAGAAATATGAAATAAAACTCTGAGGGCCTATTGTAATTATGCAAAGTGTGGGCCATTAATGGTGGTTTGGAATCTTGATGGCTCCCAGCAACCAGGACAATTGACTGGATGGCTCTGTTTGCAGGCAAGCCTTCCTGTGACTCAGGCTGGGAGGAATGAAGGCTTGAAGTCTTACAGTGACGTGTGATCATGTCACCTGAACTGGAATCCATCTTTAACCTGGTGTCTTTCCATTGAGAAGGAGGGGGTGGAAACCCAGAGTGGGACAAAGCATTCCCGCCTTATGCAAAAGATATATAAATGAGTGGAACAGAACAAAGGGGGGGAGCAATCATGAAGAATCCCCTAGCTACCACCTGAGCTGGAACAAGAGCTGTACCAGGGGAAAGAATTGTGCCCAGGCCTGGAAGGTGTCCAGTCTGAGGAAAAAAATTACTGAAGCATCTCTAAGGGTGAGATTATCTGTATTCAGTTTGATTAGACATAGATTTGCATATTTTATTTTATTTTGCTTGGTGAGTTACTTTGTTCTGTCTGTCACTACTTGGAACCACTTAAATCCTACTTTCTTTATTTAATAAAATCATTTTTTACTTATTAATTAACCCAGAGTATCTATTAATACCTGGGGGCGGGGGGCAAACAGCTGTGCATACCTCTCTATCAGTGTTATAGTGTTATAGAGGGCAAACAATTTATGAGTTTACCCTGTATAAGCTTTATACAGGGTAAAATGGATTTATTTGGGTTTAGACCCCATTGGGATTTGGGCATCTGAGTGTTAAAGACAAGAACACTTCTGTTAGCTGTTTTCAGGTAGCCTACAGCTGTTAGGGGATGTGATTCAGACCTGGTCTGGGTTTGCAGCAGGCTAGCGAGTCTGGCTCAAACCAGGCAGGGCACTGAAGTCTTAAGCTGCCAGGGCAGGAAAGCAGGGCCAGAAGTAGTCTTGGCATATCAGTTGGCAGCTCCCAAGGGGGGTTCTGTGAACTAACCCATCACACTCATATCTTAATTTAATGACATCAAGTTACAGAGAATCCACCATTTACTCTAGTTCAAACCAGCAAGTGATCTGTGTCCAGGGGTGAAAGTAACTGAGGACACTTACCGGTACGGGGCCGGGGTGGCTCCAGCCCCCAGAAGGGGCGGGGCCTCGGGCAGAAGGGGCGGGGCTAGGGTGGGTCAGCATCGCCCAGCCAGCCCTTCCAGGCCGCCTGGCCTGTGCCACCCTGGGCTCCCTTTTAAATCGTCAGTGGACAGGGGTGTGTGTGGGGGGGGGAAAGGGGCAGGAACGTTAAAGCGCTGCAGGGCCGCTGACGGGGGGAAGGGGCAGCGATGTTAAAGCGTTAAAGCGTTGCCGCGGCAGCACTTTAAGGACGGTCCTTTGCCGCGGCAGCACTTTGAGGATCCTTAAAGCTGCCGCAGCAAAGGATCATCTTTTAAAGCGCTGCTGTGGCAGCGCTTTAATGTTGCTGCCCCTTCCCCGCCCCCCATCGGCGGCCCTGCCGGTACAAACCCTACCAGCAGGGCCGCCGACAGGGGAGGCAAAAGGGGTAGGGACATTAAAGTGCTGCTGCGGCAGTGCTTTAATGTGGGCCGGGTATGGGCCAGTGCGGGTTCTTACCGGTACGCAGTACCGGCCTGTACCAGCTCACTTTCACCCCGTCTGTGTCCCATGCTGTATAAAAAGGTAAAAAACCTCCAAGATCTCTACCGGTCTGACTTGGGGGAAAATTCCTGCCCAACCCCAAATATGGTAATTTATCAGAGCCTTAGCATTATAGGCATGGGAACTAAGGATGTGAGGGGTGCCGTAGCACCTCCAGGTTTTGTGTGGGGTCCCTGCCACTGGCCCCGCGCCCGGGGTCTCGGCTCTGCTGCTCGTCCCGGGGCTCTGCACCCTGCCTCCCGAAGCCACGGCCCTGCTCCCGGCCCCAGCTCTAGGGGGCAGTGAGGGGCATGGACAGGAGTAAGGGGGTGTGCAGCTCAGCACCCCACTCTAAAAACTGTTCCAGCGCCACTGCTTCGCATGTGGCTGAGACCCACCAACCAGACACCTGGGAAAGAATTCTTTGTAGTAACTCAGAATCCTCCCCATCTAGTGCCCCATCACCAGTCATCAGAGAGATTTGCTAATAGCAACCATGGATGGGCCATATGCCATTTTAGGCAACCTCATCATACCATCCCCTCTAGGAACTTATCAAACTCAGTTTTGAAACAAGTTAGGTTTTTCTGCCCTCACTGCTCCTGTTGGAAGGCAGTTCCAGAACTTCACTCCTCTGATGGTTAGAAACCTTCATCTGACTTCAAGCCTAAACTTGTCGATGGCCAGTTTATAGCCAGTCATTCTTGTGCCAACATTAGCTCCTCCTCTCCCTTCTGGTGTTTATATCTCTGGTGTATTTATAGAAAGCACTCATATCTCCCCTCAACCTTCGTTTGGTTAGGCTAAACAAACCACACTTCTTAAAGTCTCCTCTCGTAAGGTAGATTTTCCATTCCTCTAATTATCCTAGTAGTCCTTTCTGCATGTGTTCTAGTTTGAATTCATCTTTTTTAAACATGGGAGACCAGAACTGCACACAGTATTCCCGATGAGGTCTCACCAGTGCCTTGTACAATGGTAATAACACTTCCCTATCTCTACTGGAAATACCTCATCTAATGCATCCTAAGATTGCATTAGCTATTTTCCTGGCCACTTAAACCAATTTACCTCTATCCACTGATAAACACTGCTTCCAACTACATGCTTTTCATACAGTAGTTCTGCACTTTGGTTCAAATTTTTGAACATTTGTGCATGTAAGTGTACTTGCATTGACATGTTTGATAGGAACATAAGGAGAAAAATTCCCATACTGGACCAGATGTGAGGTCCATGTAGTCTAGTATGCTGTCTCAGACAGAGGCCAGTACCAGTATTAGGTATCATCCTACTCCCTAATAGTTAAAAGTTGGCTTAAGCACTGAAGAAGCATGAAGTTCAAGATCCCTTCCATAATTTCTGATATAACACCAACTCTGGATATTCTTATTATCCATGTAAGTGTCCAGTCCCCTTTTGAATCTTGCTAAATTACTGGCCTCAACAAGGTTCTGGTGGCAGTGAGTTCAACAGTGCTTATTTCACACAACATTTACATAGATTTCCTATTAATTTTGAAGAATTTACAGCTTTTAATTTCATTGAATGTCATCCTGTTCTTGTGATTCTAAGGCATAAGAATGCAGGTGGGGGCAGGGGACGGGAGGAGACTTTGGGATGGAGCACACCCATTGGAGTGTGTTGCTGAACGCCATCCCCCAACCTCCATGAAGAACCTTATTATTCACTTGCCCTAAATGTTTAGCCATTGAACAAGTGCTGATTTACTTTAACATTAATAATTTTGTAGGCACGGAAACTGGACTGTTTGAAATTGGTACGTTGCTGACATAGATATACTGTGGGAACATGACCAACAGACAATAGCAGCAAAAGCACTTCATCCATTGAATGAGCAAAACCAAGGACTCATTAATGAAGCTTTGTTAACTGTATATATAATATACATGATGTTGTAATTGCTTTTAAGTACAGAATTAAGGCAATGTGTTCTAATAATAACAGCATGCATTGTATATGAGGGGTACATGCTATACAAAGTAAAAGTGGCCTTAAGAGATATGGAGCAAGAGAACTTCACCTCATGTATCACCACAGAAAAGTTACAAATTTGGCAAAAGAGAGGTGACACTAGTTGGTGCAGGAGAAGAAAATTAACAAGGGTCCAATATCATGAAGTTAAATGTCAAACCACTGCAGCCCTGAGGAAGAAGTTTGTTTTCCCTTCTCAAATACCGTTGCAAGACAACGCAAAGGTCTGGAAAGCCCCACACTTGTTCTGCTGTTTGCAGGTGGGAGACACTTACATAAGCAAGTAAAATGTCTTACAGACAGAGTTGCTGGCATGTGGATTCATTCTGGGGGAACCGTCCTCAAATTGCACAGTATGGTTGAGATGCTGGTATGCTGGTAAAGTAAAAACTGCCTATACTGGGGATAACAAGTATTGTGTGGTGGCTGCAGAGAGTCACTTCCGGTATGGACCCAGGAAATGTTATTTTAATTGGCCTATGTTCTGTTTCACACCTAACTTTCCTGTGGTAATAAATGGAAAGGTTTTTTTATTTTGTACCACTTGTTTATAATTAAAATAAAAACAAAATTAAAATTACACAAGGATGCTTTAAAGGCAGAGCAAGCTTATAATGTGGAATTACACCCTAGTATGGGAGGAGGTGAGCTTGCACCCCCTGGTTCGTACCTTGAGTCAAGCATTAATGGTGATTCAAATGATTACAACTACTGTAGTCTTGGGAATGTATTGCTGGGTAGTGAACTTAAAAAAAAGCCCAGAAAGTAAAAAAAATATAAAGAAAATAAAACAAATGCTAATATAAAAGAGAAAAACAAAAGCAGCGGCATGTAGGCCTGGCTTGACATGAGTAATTGGACACAGGGGAAGCCTCATTTCTTGGGAGACACGATTGGGGAGGTAAATGGAGCCATAGGCTGGAAACAGAATGTAAGGGGGAACACCCAGGGAACCATTTACAATGATCAAGAAAACAATGGAACATAAGATGAGGTAAAGAGTAAGTTGTGCATGGACAGTGTGTGCCGCACAGCAATTGGTTCCTACGAAGTGACCAAACCAAACCCAAAGCATGTGATGCAATGTATAGTAAATGCAATACAATGTGTATATGTATATAAAGGAAGAGGTTTGCTGTGTAACTTTGGATGTATAGTACACCATATACCCATGCCTGATGCTTGAGTCTGATCAACTCAGCATAATTTTGCTGTATGCCAAATAAAGGAACCTGAGTGACGAGACTGGAGTCAAAGTGAATTCTTGAGGAACTGAGTGGAAGAAGTCTCAGAGGAACCCCAACAAATTTAAACTTATTTGAGGCCTTTCACCTTGAAGGATCCCAAGTGCTCTCCTGGCTGCATGCACATAGCAGTCACTCACCAGTCACTGGAATGAAGTCACCCCTGAGGGGAACACAGTAGTAGCACATGATATATTCTAGAAGGTGAAGGAAAATATGACTTCTCCAGTTTAAAAGGACAGACAACAGCCACTCAAATTTGAATTTAGCTAGGACACCCAGATTGACCCTACCCCTAGCTTCTGCAAAAGGGGCCACTGAATCTTCCAAACATTGCAATGGGTTAAGGCTTCGATATTATGCCTCAGCTGAAAGGGTTCATCTCCAGGAGCTCAATGTCTCCTAGAACCACAATGGGGCATTGATTCAGAGGACAGTTGCTGTCCAGTGAATCATTGCTTTCAATTTGCATGTGGAGCTTGTTGTTTTTTAATCAGAGGTTGGGTAGAGTCCCGGTTTAAAAAATGAAAAGAAAAATCAAATATCTGTGCAATAGTATATAGGAGGAGATTTACATGCCAGTAGTTAGATGGACTTTTCCACCTTACACAGTGAGAACTAAAAAAAAAGGGGTACTAGAGCATTTGCCACTTTGAGACTGCTTTTCCCAGAGAATTCTCAAAATCATTTGCAAATGTAAACCAAAGTGGCTACCAGTTCCCAACCAGCATTTTAACCAGTTTGACATTAAGCACAGGCAGGGCTGGCTTTAGGACCTGCGGGGCCCGATTCGAATACCCGTGGTGGTCCGGGTCTTTGGCAGCACTTCGGTGGCGGGGGGTCCGCTCCGCGTCTTCCGCGGCACTGAAGGACCCCCCGCTGCCGAAGTGCCGCCGAAGACCCGGAGTGGATCGCCGCCGGGTGAGTAAAAAAAATCAAAAAGGTGCCTAAGGCGCGGGGCCCTCTTAAGCGTGGGGCCCGATTCCGGGGAATCGGCCTAAAGCCGGCCCTGGCAGGACTTATTTCTGTCACCCTTTGAAGTGTTTCTCAGCATGCTGTGGCATTTTATGGACGATCTGCTTAGGTCTCTCACCTGGTCACACTGTTTCCCATAGAACAATGGGTGGATGTGTCAGGACCCATTTAAGTTCTAAATCAGGCTCTGTATGAAATAGAGGATGCCTCAAGCAAACGAGACATCAGGCCAATGACAGCATCCCCCCGCCCCACACACACACACACTATAACCATAAGGAATGTTCCATTTCTTATGGCTGCCTTAACTCTGCAGTGTGGACATGCTACTCAGACTGAGAAGGTTAGGGCTGAACTTCTCTGTAGTGCTTCCGAAAGGAGATCAAGCCTGTTTGAATTGCCTGTCTTCGGAATGATTCTAACCCTGAGTCTTCTTTATGTGCTTCCTTCTATACTTTTGAACTCTGGTCAACTTCTTGTGTCTTCTTTGTGACTACTTTTACTTTCTCCATCACTGCTGCAGTAGCTGTGTTTATCCATTTTTATCTCTTATCGCATTGTCCCCTAATCCTTCTCTGCCAGTGGTGTCCTCCTTTACAACCCAGTTTTTCTGGTTCTCCCAAAAGAGGTCTCTGCTTTGTCCCATGCTTCATCTTTCACATGGAACACCCTTCCTGAGCAGATCCATAAGGGCAGTATCCTTCTCTTCTTGCAGATCCCGTCTCCATTTCTGCTGTGATGCCTACAAAAAATCAGCCAGCTAATGCTGGATAGTTGAGGGGCAGGCAGTATTATTTGAGGATTTTTTTTCCTGCTCTTAACCTGCTCTCTCCTTCCTTATTCTCACTCTCCTCTTCTTTCCTATTGCTGTACTTACTTGCTACATATTGACTTAAATCAGACTACAAGCTCTTTAACGCATGGACTGTGTCTCCCTATGTGTTTGTGCAGCCTAGTATAATGAGTCTCCAATCTTGAGTGGAGTGTTTAGGTTTTTCTGCAATACAAATAATTATCAAGCATGTCACTCATTTAATCTAGTATGCTGCTGCTGTTTTCTGGCTTTGTCTTTTCTGGTTTCTGTGGTACACATGAAATTGAGAGAACCTTCCTCACCCACGTAAGAAATAATGAGTTGAATGCCAACTGGGATAAGATGACATTGCTGTGGGTTCTCTGTGCCTGTGGCTAATGTGCTTTTTTAATGGAAATTTTGTGGTCTTTGAGTGGATTTTTTTAATTGGTTGTTTTTCCTTGGCCATCATTTGCTCCTCTCTATATGATGGGACTTTCAACCCCTCCATTTTAACACTTTTCCTCCCACAGGAATACATTAAGACACATACAACGGAGTCAGTGTCCATGTATTTTTGTATACATTTTGTTTTAAGTCTTCTAAACTATTGACGGGAACAAATTCCGTTCCAGCCACCTCCAAGAAGCACTGTTTGTGGCTGATCATATGTGTTAGACTTAGCCTAAGAGGCAGCTGAATTCCTCCTTCTCCGTAACCCCACTGCACCTTCATACACACTTAAGTAGAACATTTGATCTTGCCAAGGGACACTCTTTGTTTGCATAAAATATTTCTTGATTGTTGCCTAATTCAAGCAATCCTACTTAGTACTAAAATACATAAATAAGTGAATTTTTCCTATCCTATTATACAAAACTGCAGAGAAGGAAATTTTCACTTTCATCTTTTTGGGGGGAAAATCTGTAATGAAATGCACAAAGTTCCAGTACACACGAATCACCTGCTATTTGGCAAGATTTTGTATTGCCTCATCTCAGTTCATTCAAGATATGTAAACCATTTGAACACAGTGCAATTTTCTTTCTTTTTTCTCGTCAGAGACATAGCCTAAAATGGCTGAACTGATCTGGCTCTCAGTTTGAAATCAAGGATGGGAAATTTCACACTTAGCAGAATTTGTTTTAGAAAATTATGAGTAACTGATGAAAGAAGACTATACTTAAATATGGACCCAACCCTTGCCTCCAGCATGCACTCCCTGTGGCTACTATAACAACTGAAAAACTGCGGAGCTCATGAAATGGAGGGATTGCTGCCACGGTTTAGAGTAAGGCACGGTTCAGGCAGCACTGCCTCCTCACTGAGCTTGAACAAACAACTATAGCATTACATACCTGCTATTTCTGGGCCTCTTGCAAGCAGAGATGGTCAAATCAACTGTGACAAATTATAAGCTGGACAAATTTGTATTAGGGAACGAGAGTAATCCCTTCCCGCTCATTTTCACTTGTTATCAAAGCCAAGAAGAAATACTAGAGCACAAATGCAGGGTACTACTGTAGCGCCTAAACAATCTTAATTATGTGTTCTTAATTTAGCTCTGCTTACAGAAAAGTGCACACAATTAGTCACAGATCTATTGAACAAGATGCATGGCTGACTCATAAGAGAAAATGACTAGTGTACAACTGATAAGAATACGGGGGCTCAGAGTGATCAGTGGTTAATTTTCCAGGACATTAGAGAATGCCAGTGAATGGGAGTGGCTTTTGTTGAAGTCAAAGATGACTATTGTTAAACATGACATGAGGTGTTTCCACATGTGACTGAAAATGATCTACAAGAAAAAATTAGCTATTCATATTGCATTTAGACCTCTAAATAAAATTAGGATTATATTTAATTTGCATTAAAATGACAATCACACACTATAATTTAAAATTTCCTAAAACATTCTACAATAGTCAGAAAACTGTAGGTACAAGATGGGCCAAAAGAAAACAAAACTGGTCTGCAAGGACATACCACCACCTGAAAAATAAGAAAAGAAAAAAAAAGATGGAGAGCAGAGGTGGACATGTTGCAGGTGGATACCAGAGAGCCAGGTGTGAGCCCAGGTTAGAAAATTCTCAATGTAGGGTTAATAATCAGTGTAGACACTCAAGACATGGGTTCTCTAACCCAGGGTCAGCTGACTCGAGTCCCACTAATCCTGGGCTTACATTGCAGTGTAGACATACCCTGCAATTCATTGTGATCACCTCCACAGGTCTGACTTCAGTTCAGCACCTGCAGTTCTGTTCTCTAAGAGGCAATTACAGGATTATCTATCCAGCTTTCATAAATCAAGGTATTATTTATTCAGAACAGCAGCATTTCAGAGAAAACATATCTTGTGAGAAGAAATTGGAAGAGCTTGGCTCCTTTAGTCTAGCAAAAAGAAGGCTGACAGGGGATATAATTGCTCTCTATAAATACATTAGGGGGGAAAATACCAGGGAATGTGAATAGCTATTTAAGCTAATGATAATGTTGGCACAAGAATAAATGGATATAAATTGGCCATGAACAAATTTAGGCTGGAAATTAGAAGGTTTCTAACCACCAGAGAAGTGCGGTTCTGAAACAACCTACTGTTAGGAGTTGTGGGGGCAAACAACTTAATTATTTTTCAGAGAATGCTGCACATATTTATGAGTGGGATTGTATGACAGGGTTGTATGTGATCATGGGGGTCAGGGCTCAGCAACGCTGGCGCTCACTTCTAGTTTATGTCTTATATTCCTAAAAGCTCATGCTTCAAGCTTTCACCTGGTCATCTGCAGGCAGAGAATACCTCCCCCCATCTATTTTTAAAAAAAATCTCCTTCCTCTGAAGTGTCCGGGATGGTGACAGCTGGAGATGGGACACTGGACAGGGAGGACCCAGGCCTCTGAGGTGGTACCAAGCATTGTCTCTGTTAGGTGCTTGGCTGGCTGGTTCTTGCTCCCATACTCAGGGTCTAACTGATCACCACATGTGAGGTCAGGCAGGAATTACCCTCCAGTCATACTGGCAGTGACCTTGGGTTTGTTTGTTTTTTTGCCTTCCTCTGCAGCGTGTGGGTGCAGGTCACTTAATCGTTTCCCTGCTATTGCAGGGGCCTCGGGCATTTGTGCACCTCAGTCCCTCCTATTCTCTGCCTGTAGCACATAATAGTCTCCTGTGGACTGAAATACTTTGGTCTAATTTCAGTTGCTGGGTTTTGGTGCTGGGTGGTTTTGGTGGCCTGTGATATACAGGAGGTCAGACTGGATGACCTGGGGGTCCCTTCTGGCCTGAAGCTCTATGATTCTATATGACAAACAATAAGCAGCTTATATGCATGTCTACCTTATTGGGCAATGACCCATCTTCCACAAGGAGATATGGGTAGGTCTAAAATATTTCAGCTCATTGTGATCCAGGAACCCCTTGATGCCAACTGGCAGAGGGCACAGAGGAGGCAAGGGTGTTTACAGGGATACCCTGGGTCGGATCTATGCATAATAGTTTACCAAAGAGTGGCATGTGAGGTCTCTACTGAGATTCAGTTGCCCACTGGTCATCATAATCATTGTGAAATGTGTATACAGTATGGATAATCTTTAGGATAGATACACAAATTCTTAAATATTATGTTTTTTAAGGTCTTGGAGTTAAGGCAGGCCACCAGGAGGTGACGATTCTCTGAACAACACACTGAAAGAGCTATTAGAGAGGTATGAGAAGAACCAGAAGAGGAATGAGTCATAAAAAGCAAGGGAGGACAAGATATCAAGAAGAAGAGGGTAGTCCACAATAGTGAAAGTTTCCAATGGGTCAAGGAGAATGAGGACAGAGTATGAGTTCTGAGCTTTGGCCAGAAAGAGGTCATTAGAGACTTTGGTGAGAACCATTTCAGGGTACACCAGGACAAAATATGACACAATACAGACGAGATTTTCAAAACAGACTAGGCGATTTATGTACATATGGTATCTTCCCTCAAATTCCCTAGTCTGCTTTGAAAGTCTTAATCCAAGTGTATCAACCAACAGGGAAAGTAAATAATGTGATATTAAGCAGCACACAGAGCATGACTAAATGACTATCAGGTAAAGGGAATCTGAGAATGAATGATAACAATCTCCTGAGGTCAGAGTGAAAATGAAAGTTAAATGGGGAGGGACAAAAACATTGACATTCCGAATGGCTATAATCGGATAGGCTGTCTAATTTCTTAACTCTTGCTCACAATGGGTAAGTCCTGAAATTGCACACTGGCCTTTGGTATAGAGCCTACCATGGTTCTGGCTCAAGTCCTTTTAAAGCATTATTTTAAATCCACAATTTAAAAGTAAACATTCTTTGACTTAACAAGCTCCAAAGTGTGTGAGCTGTTTACAGAGCATGAGGCAAACTGCACAACAGCACAGCATTAGTTTGAAACAATGCTCCTGTAAGATTCTGCACAGTGCAATTCAAATCACCTGTGCTCTTCACTATTTGTTGCTCTACCAATCTAAAGTAAATGACTTTGTTGTTATACACCTCTACCCCGATATAACGCTGTCCTCGGGAGCCAAAAAATCTTACCGCGTTATAGGTGAAACCGCGTTCTATCGAACTTGCTTTGATCCGCCAGAGCGTGCAGCCCCGCCCCCCTGGAGCGCTGCTTTACCGCATTATATCCAAATTTGTGTTATATTGGGTTGCATTATATCGGGCTAGAGGTGTATTTATATTTAATATATTGGGGAAAAGAACAAAGAAGGCTTCAAGCATGCTATAATTAATCACAGGAATATACAATAACTATGTAGTGTGACAAAGTTCCTCCTCTATCTTGGTGGGTCCTGCGCTTATTGGTGGATTTTCTTGCCTCAGAGATTCACCATGTGGGTTGGGGAACAGCCCAGAGACCTTCCCCTCTGGAAGAACCCACAGTCCAGGTCAATTGGGAGGTTTGGGGGGAACCCGGGCCCGCCTTCTACTCCGGGTTCCAGCCCAGGACCCTGTGGACTGCAGCTGTCTATAGTGCCTCCTGTAACAGCTGCATGACAGCTACAATTCCCTGGGCTACTTCCCCATGGCCTCCTCCAAACACCTTCCTTATTCTCACCACAGGACCTTCCTCCTGGTGTCTGATAACGCTTGTGCTCCTCAGTCCTCCAGCAGCACACCCTCTCACTCTCAGCTCCTTGCGCCTCTTGCTCCCAGCTCCTCACACTCACACCACAAACTGAAGTGAGCTCCTTTTAAAACCCAGGTGCCCTGATTAGCCTGCCTTAATTGATTCTAGCAGCTTCTTCTTAATTGGCTCCAGGTGTCCTAATTAGCCTGCCTGCCTTAACTGGTTCTAGCAGGTTCCTGATTACTCTAGTTCAGCCCCTGCTCTGGTCACTCAGGGAACAGAAAACTACTCATCCAGTGACCAGTATGTTTGCCCTCTACCAGACTCCTGTACCCCACTGGTCTGGGTCTGTCACATATCCCTCCCCCCTGCTCAACGCCAAGGGGTTGGGCAGCTTGGGACGCCAGACAGTGCACACGTGACAAGCCATCGGCATTGCCATGACGGCTCCCTGCTCTGTGTTGCACACGGAACTGGAAAGGTTGGAGGGATAAGAACCATCTGGTCACCCTTGTGTTCTTCTCCTTGTTCCGCTGCATCCATTGAAGAGGGGCATGGTCGGTCACGAGGACAAATCTGCGCCCGAGCAGGTAGTAGCGCAATGTTTCCATAGCCCATTTTACAGTGAGGCATTCTCTCTCCACTACTGCATATTTTTGTTCCCTTGGAAGGAGTTTCCGACTGAGGTATAGAATTGGGTGTTCCTCCTCCCCGACCATCTGTGATAGAACGGCCCCAAACCCTACTTCCGATGCATCCGTCTGCAGGATAAACTCCTTGGTGAAATCAGGGGCTATCAGTACGGGGTTACTGCAGAGGGCAGTCCGTAGGTCTGTGAATGCTTCCTCTGCTGCGTCAGACCATCTCACCAGATCAGGTCCACGGGCTTTCACTAGGTCTGTCAGGGGGCTTGCCCTTGTGGCAAAGTGGGGGATAAATTGTCGGTAATACCCCACCACACCTAGGAACGCCCGGACTTGTTTCTTGCGACTTGGTCGGGGCCAATTTTGGATGGCCTCTAACTTGTTCACTTGGGGTTTTACCAGACCTTTTCCCACAATGTAGCCAAGATATTTGGCCTCTGTAAACCCTACAGCGCACTTGGCCGGGTTTGCTGTAAGGCCAGCTCGCCTGAAGGTATCGGGGACTGCCTCCACCTTCTCCAGGTGGGTTTCCCAGTCTGGGGTATGAATGATCACATCGTCCAAGTAGGCAGCAGCATAACTGTTATGCGGGCATAATAGCTTGTCCATGAGGCGCTGGAAGGTAGCTGGGGCCCCATGTAGTCCAAAAGGGAGGACAATATATTGAAAAAGACCCTCTGATGTAGAGAACGCACTCTTTTCCTTTGCGTCTTCTGCAAGGGGAATTTGCCAGTACCCCTTTGTCAAGTCTAGGGTAGTCAAGTACCGGGCATTACCCAGACAGTCCACTAGCTCATCTATGCGAGGTATGGGGTACGCGTCGAACTGGGATACTTCGTTTAGTTGCCGGAAGTCGTTGCAAAATCTTGTGGTGCCATCAGGTTTGGGCACCAGCACGATTGGGCTGGACCACTGACTGTGGGATTCTTCGATGATCCGCAACTCCAGCATTTTTTTTACTTCTGCTTTTATTTCCTCCCTTTTTGCCGCTGGCACCCGATAGGGCCTCATTGTTACTCTGGCCCCAGGGTTCATGACGATGTGGTGATATGTCTCGGTTGTTCGACCCGGTTTTGTCGAGAACACATCTTGGCTCCGGAAGATCATCTCAGACACCTCATTCTTCTGGTCTGGTGTTAAATCGGGAGACACTCTCACCTGTTTGGAAGGCTTGTTTTCCTGGGTTAGGTCTTTTTGGACCATTGTGCATGCCTCTTGTGCATGCTAGGGTTTCAGAAGGTTAACGTGATAAATCTGTTCTTGTTTTCTGCGTCCTGGCTGCCGCACCTTGTAGGTTACTTCCCCCACGGGTTCAACCACCTCATAGGGCCCCTGCCATTGGGCCAGAAGCTTGCTTTTTGCCGTGGGTACCAACACCATAACCCGATCCCCTGGTTGGAACTGTCGCACTTTTGCCTGGCGATTGTAATGGGTTCGCTGGGCCTCCTGTGCCTTCTCCAAATGTTCCCGTACAATAGGGGTAACCCGGGCTATCCGGTCTCGCATCTGCATTACGTGCTCTATTATATTTCTCCCCTCACTGGGTTCCTCTTCCCAGATCTCTTTGGCGATATCTAGTATGCCACGGGGGTGACGCCCATATAATAACTCGAAGGGGGAAAACCCAGTTGAGGCCTGTGGTACCTCCCGGATAGCGAACATAAGGTAGGGTAGTAGGGTGTCCCAATCCTTCCCATCCCGACTTACCACCTTCCTTATCATAGCCTTGAGGGTTCGGTTAAACCTTTCTACCAATCCATCAGTCTGCGGATGGTAGACCGAAGTTCTCAGGGTATGTATATGGAGCAGCGTACAGAGGTCCTTCATTAGCTTCGACATAAATGGGGTTCCTTGGTCGGTTAATATCTCCTTCGGTAGCCCCATTCGGGCAAAGATCCCCACCAGCTCTTTGACTATAGTTTTAGAGGCCGTGTTCCGCAGGGGGACGGCTTCTGGGTAGCGAGTAGCATAGTCCAAAACAACAAGTATATATTGGTGGCCTCAAGCCGTCTTCTCCGGGGTCCCACTAGGTCCATGGCTATTCGCTTGAAGGGGATCTCTATGATGGGAAGGGGTACTAAAGGTGCCCTCAAGTGGGGACGGGAACTGTGTAGCTGACACTCCGGGCAGGAGGCACAGTACCTCCGCACTTCATGTACTCCGGGCCAGAAGAACCGTCGTAGGATTCGTGCCAGGGTCTTCTCTACCCCGAAATGCCCCCCAAGAAGATGACTATGAGCAAGACTTAATACAGCGTTCTGGTGTTTTTGAGGTACTAGGATCTGCTGTACCTTCTGCCCCTGTACTGGTGCAACCCGGTATAAGAGATCCTTCTTCATTATGAAGTAGGGTCCTGGTCCCTGGGTTTTCCCTTCCACGGGGACCCCATCTATTTCAGTCACCTCCTTCCTAATGTTGTCATACCTTGGGTCTTCTGCCTGGTCCCGTCCAAAATTTCCTCTCCCGGGGCTAATATGCCCAAGATCTAGGGGCCCAATCTCTGTTGCCTCTACTGGTTCAGAAGCATTAGGGTGGGGGTCAGACTCAGGTGCTTCTCCCTCCTGCGTGGCCTCCTTTTCAGCTGCGCGGGTCCGCCTACCTACAAGAGTGACCCTCTGGCTTTGGGTCAGTATTCGGGTTCCCAAGGCCTTAGCTGCCCTTCTTTCCCTTTTTGTCTTTCTACCCTGTCTGGGAGTGGAGAACAAATCTGGGGATATTTCAGAGAAGATTGGGGGTTGACAGTCTGCTGTGGATGCCTCACCAATTTTAGGGTCCCCATCTTTCTCCAATCCCCCTACTGGGAGTAAGTTTCCAAATCCTGGGAAGTCCCTCCCTATGAGCACCGGGTATGGGAGTTTAGGGACTACACCTGCTGCTACCTCAGTAGTGTTCCCTTGGAACTCGATTTTTACTGGGATGGTGGGGTAGTAACTAACTGTCCCATGGACACATGTTATCCCCGTATGTTTAGCCTGCAGCAGCTGACTACGCTTCACGAGCTTCACTGAGATAAGCGTGATAGCACTCCCCGAATCAACCAGTGCCGTGGTCCCTACCCCATTTAGTTTCACTGGTCTGGTATACATATGTGGGGTTAGTGAGGCCTCACAAGGTGGATTAGGGAGCATGGATCTGCCCAGTTCCCCAGGTTACACTGCATAGGCTCCTCAGCATTGGGACACTGTGCAGCTATGTGTCCCCACTCCCCGCAGGCATAACATCTGTATGGAGCCCTAGGCGTTCCCCGGTCTCTTGGTTTGGGCAGTCTAACATCACGATCCTCTTCTCCCTCAGTGCTCCGACTCTTTGTGGCCTCTGATGGGCCTTCAGCCTCTCTCTTTTTCCACCTGGGCCCTCCTGGTGGCCCAGTCACCTGAACTTTAGGGCTTGGTGCTGCTAGTTTAACCCGGGGTGCCTCTTCCTTAACTGGTCGGGTCAGCTCCCTCGCTGTCCTTCACCTCTCTATCAGGGCGACAACCTCGTCATAGGTGGAGGGTTTGTTCTGGCTTACCCAGGCACGAAGGTCTGGTGGTAGTCCCCTCATGTATCGGTCGATGACCAGAACCGCTAGTATCTCTTCCGGACTCCAGGACTCTGTTTGCAACAACTTTCGTGCAAGATGGATGAGGTCATACAATTGGGACCACGGGGTTTTGTCTTCCACCATGGTACCTCCAACCGTGATACTGCTGGGCCAGCACTGCTGTCGTTACCCCAGATCTGGCCAGGATCTCTGCTTTCAGCTGGGGGTAGTCTGCCGCAGCCTCTTCAGGCAGATCATGGTAGGCCTTCTGGGCCTCCCCACACAGGAATGGGGCAAGGATGCCAGACCACTGATCTCAAGGTCAGGCCTCCCGTAGGGCTGTCCTCTCAAAGGCCAGAAGGTATGCCTCTACATCATCCTCCCATGTCATTTTCTGCAGCCAATGGCTGGCCCGTATGAGCCGCGTCCCATCATGGCCGCGATTCAGCTCTGTAAGGGACTTTACCTGGTTTACCAGTTCCCGCAAGATAGCTCGGTCTTGAGCAGCCTGGTCCATCAGCAGGCGATTAGTCTCTTGCTGCAGCCGCACTGCCTCCTGTTGGGCGGCTGCCTGGACATGGGTAGCCTCCTGCTGGGCCGCCGTAGCTTGTATCAGTGCCCGCACTACGTAATCCATTGTGGTGAAAAAAAAATAACCCCCCTCCCTTTTTTTTGTTTTGTTGTTGTTGTTGTTGTTGTTTTTTTAAATCACCCGCCTTCTTCCGCCGCGCTGTGCACCCCAAGATCCCACCCCTGACACCAGTGTGACAAAGTTCCTCCTCTATCTTGGTGGGTCCTGCGCTTATTGGTGGATTTTCTTGCCTCAGAGATTCACCATGTGGGTTGGGGAACAGCCCAGAGACCTTCCCCTCTGGAAGAACCCACAGTCCAGGTCAATTGGGAGGTTTGGGGGGAACCCGGGCCCGCCCTCTACTCCGGGTTCCAGCCCAGGGCCCTGTGAACTGCAGCTGTCTATAGTGCCTCCTGTAACAGCTGCATGACAGCTACAACTCCCTGGGCTACTTCCCCATGTCCTCCTCCAAACACCTTCCTTATTCTCACCACAGGACCTTCCTCCTGGTGTCTGATAACGCTTGTGCTCCTCAGTCCTCCAGCAGCACAACCTCTCAGCTCCTTGCGCCTCTTACTCCCAGCTCCTCACACTCGCACCACAAACTGAAGTGAGCTCCTTTTAAAACCCAGGTGCCCTGATTAGCCTGCCTTAATTGATTCTAGCAGCTTCTTCTTAATTGGCTCCAGGTGTCCTAATTAGCCTGCCTGTCTTAACTGGTTCTAGCAGGTTCCTGATTACTCTAGTGCAGCCCCTGCTCTGGTCACTCAGGGAACAGAAAACTACTCATCCAGTGACCAGTATATTTGCTCTCTACCAGACTCCTGTACCCCACTGGTCTGGGTCTGTCACAGTAGACAGTGATCACAGGAGGCAAAGGTGGGAGATCCAAAAGAGATTAGGGCTACATTCTAATCTGAGGTACGGAGGAGTAAACCTGGCTTCAGTGGAGTTACTCTGAATCTATACTGAGCTTGGAATCTGGTTCTGTCTAGGCTATAGTACTGACTCCCTTCACCATAGCACTAAAGCATCTCCCACAAATAAGAATGACAACAATTACCGCTTTCTTTTTTACCTCCTGCTGGTCAGGTGCAGGCTTGGTGTATGGGCTTCCTTCCCCCAATAAACAACCCCACTTTAAAATGCATGGAGGGAAATAAATTGATCAAAAATCTCTGCTGATTTGTCAGTGTGGCAGTTGGCCTGTCTTCTCCACGCACTATGGGACCGGTGGGGCTGTGAAGGTATGTGGCAAAAAAAAAGCTCAATCAATAAATGAATAAAAACAAAACACCTCCCACCCCAAAACCAGCAGAAACCAAGGATTCCTAGCTCCGTTGCCACAGCTATCTGCCCAGATGAGTGGAATGTCTTTCTCTCCATACACTGCTCATTTCCAACTCCTCCATAGGATGGCAGCACTTCTAAATTGCATGCCATGCTGACAGCAATCTGTGTCTGTCATTCTGCGAACCTTCCAGTGGACTTCAGCTGAATTTAACTTTCCTGCAAACATCTCTTTAGATACACTTCACTCTCATAAAAAAATCTATTCACTATTCCAATTTACCGTATTCCTTTGTATTCCTTTACTGCACAGTAAAGAAACATGCCTCATTAGTTTCTCTAAACTCCTAACACAAGTAACAGAAGTGGTGCTCTGCAGCGAATGGCCAAGTTTTTTTAGAAAAATCCCTAAAACTCTTCAGTTTTGCAAAGAAGAAAATAGTATATAGCCTATTATTTTAGATGTGACTAGTGCTTTACTTTAACAAGATTGGGACAATTGCCACCTCACTAAGATCGTAAGTGATCTCAGCTGTAGACTTTGGCTTCTCTGCCAGAGTGAGTTACCTCACATATACCATAAATACCTGTTGAGTTCCCATTGAAGTTGTGTAGCAGAAAAGGCGGGAAGTCTGTAGTTCAGATTTCACAGGCTCTTGAATGGAATTTTGTCAAAATTCAGCATTAATTATATTATTAAACAGCCATCTTCATTTTCCCATTTGAAATTTTACAAACAAGTTTTAAATCTTTACTGAAATGTTTAGAGAGCTACATAGGCGACAACTGCATATCCAATAGAGCATGGGTAGCAGTACAAACAGCTTAATAAAGAATGAGGAAGACTGCTCCCTAGTGGTGGTGCCCATGTCATCAATAGCAGCATATTTTCTTTTCTTAGTTTGTTAGGCAGCTGTATACCACTATGGTGACTGGCAACAAATACCAGACTGTGTGTATTACTTTATGGTCAGACCTTGAAAGGTGCTGATCACTTGCTGCTTCCATTGATGACAGTGGGATCTGTGGATGTTTAGCACATCTGAAAATCAGGGCCCGTTTGGATTTGCAGCCAAACTATATGTACTCGATATTCTTGTTTTGAACTCAGGCCTATTTATCCACTTGTAACATTTTTTGTTCAGTGGCTAGGAATCCTATTCCATGGAAATTTCATGAAGGTTTCCTTGATGCCACTTTCACTGGCTGAGTTATTAATCCACATTGATCAAGAGCCACATCTAATACTATCTCCAATACAGAACAACTCAGCACATGAAGACTTTGATATGTTACTGATCTCATCCCATCCTGGAATACTAATCCTGATTTACCATAGCCAAAGTTCTCAGTATTGCAGTTACTTTGGGATACTGGGTTAAATCATATTTTCACAATAAAGCTTCTCACCACTATCTACAGCCTTCAAAGCCAAAGAGACAGTTATTTAGACATTGTTGGATGGGAATTAAGCCTTTAGGGTAGACCTGCAGTTAGTGTAATTCAGCATAGCTCCATTGACTTTAAGAGCATGTTAATCTACATCAGCACTCTGACCCCTAACGGTCTAACTATGTTCATGCTTGCTGGCTGGTACTGCCTATATTTCTGGCTGTCTATTCAGGTGGCGTTCGTCATATATTATGCCAGTTTCAATAAGGCTTGTGTTATACAGGAGGTTAGTCCAGATCATCATAATGGTTCCTTCTGGTCTTAAAATGTATGAATCCAACCAAATGTAATCATAGCTGGCAGAGTGCACCAATGGAATCTCTTTGGTAAGCAGTGCCAAACGAAAGCCACGGCATTATACGGGGAAATTTGCATGTGAGCTTCTGTCCTCTATCACTGAGCATTTTGATAGGTATAGTGCAAGTGCTATTATATTAACTAAGCAATCCTTCATTGAGCGATCCTTAAAACACCCCCTGCAAAATAGGAAATGTGCACATGCCAGAATGGGCATTTTCACTAGTTGCCATAAAAATTTACAAGTTTGGGCATAGTTGAAATGTCACAATTTCCAATGACCATTCTTTATAGGAAATTAACTTCCCTACTACACCATTCTTATGATCCAATATTAAAGTATTTCTGTGTTGTTCCACATTAATTATTATTCAGTGCATTGTGCACATGTACGTTATAGTGTAAGTTCTTCAAGGCAGAGAGCTTGTCTTTTTAGGTGATCTAAAACACCTCTTCTACCACATACATATTATGCTGACAGCACTCTATCACAGGGGTGGGCAAACTATGGCCTGTGGGCCGGATGTGGCTTGCAAGCCATCTTAAGCCCGCCTGCGAGCTCCTGCTGGGGAGCAGGGTCTGGGGCTTGCCCCGCTGCGGCACTCCGGCCAGTGCCCCGGGTCGGGGGCCACACCACATGGCTCAGCCCCGCTCTGGCACTCCAACCGGGTCGCCGGGTCGGGGGCTGCTTCGGCGCTCGAGCCGGGTCGCCGGGTCTGGGGCCACACCACATGACTCAGCCCCACTCCGGTGCTCCAGCAGGGGCGTTGGCTGCACCACGTGGCTCCCGGAAGCAGCCGCATGGCCCCGCTCCGAGGGTCAGGGGCTGTTCCACGCGTAGGAGACAGAGAAGGGACATGCCACTGCTTCCGGGAGCCACTTCACGTAAGCGCTGCTCGGAGCTTGCAGCACTGAGCCTCTCCCCACACCCCAACCCCCTGCCCCAGCCCTGATCCCCCTCCCGCTCTCCAACCCCCTTGATCCCAGCACAGAGTACTCTCCTGCACTACTCATCCCCAGCCCCACCCCCGAGCCCTCACCCCCTCCTGCACCCAACCCCAATTTTGTGAGCATTCATGGTCTACCATACAATTTCTATTCCCCGATGTGGCCCTCAGGCCAAAAAGTTTGCCCACCCCTGCTCTATCACATACAGCTATTAGTTTAAGTAAGCTAAATGTCAAGGGTTAGATTAAACAAGGTTCTTCTGTATCTCTATGGAAATGGGTGACATGTATCAATGTCTTCATTTAGCTTCATTAAGCTTTCATTTAGGGTATGCCTGGACATACCCAATCTCATCTTATCACTCAGAAAAATAAGCTCACAAGCAGTGTGCCTCTGAATAAGGGCTCCCTCATATGTCCCAAGGTCTATCTTTTTTAGCCATTGCCTGTGTTGGAAGTGGTGTAGACACTCTGCCCCATCCTGAAGCATCCGGGGCATTGTGCCTCAGGGAAGCACAATGCCGCCAAGAACTTAGGAAAAGGTAACCCATTGCTACAACCTGTAAGTGGGCGCAGCACATGCTCTCTCCTATGCAGGCAGCCAGCTTTCCTGGCTGGCATGGACAAGAACATTGCAATCAGCTCTCCTAGTTCTGCATGTCCATTCTTTTGGGGTTGCCTGTTGCCCAGGTGGGCACGAGCATGGAACAGTCACTGCACTTAACAGAGGGCAAGGACTGCAGTTATGACTTGCCTCTGCATAGGGGCATAAAGTGGAGGAAAATCCTTGCAACCTCTCTCTCAAATACCCACATGGCGACTTGCCAGTTTGTTCCTACATTTGGCCAGCCCCTTTGAATGCTTCCCTTGAATACATCACTGTCCTAGTGGCACATGTGTTCGCTTGAGACCCTAACATAGTATACATATAACTCACCTATCATATATGGATGTACAGTGGAAAGAAGTGTGTCCTCATCTTCCACAGCAGCCCTGGCCAAAGCCAGAACCAAGATATCCAAAGTTAAGGAAGAGGCTTTTTTTTTTTTTTTTTAATATACTCGAACGGGGCCAAGCTGTGAAGATGTCTATATCTAACAATGATAAATGTTTACCCCTCCCAGTGCATCAGCCTCTATAGTCTCAATTACCATTTATCTGCTGTGGACTGTGATATGTGAAAAGCTGGGTGTCAAAAGGTCAAGATGGAAATATTAAACACAAATCAATAGTACTGTACAGTAGAACAGATATATCACACGCCTTCTGATGAAAAATACATTCTGTGGTTTTTTTTTGCCACCCTTAGGTTTGCTTAAAAAGGTCGGTGTCTAATAATGTCCACACCATGTCATTTCCTGTTACCCTAGGTTGCAGAAACGTCACTCCAAACAGGCAACATTTGACGATCCAAGGCACATTTGCACCGCAAGACTCATATCATCTGATAGGTCTGTTTTTCTGAGCAGAAGCAAAACTGTTCAGTAGAGGTTCAGGGCGCAACTGTGCACTGCCTGCATCTCGTGTCATCATTGACACCTCTGCAATAGGAGTACAAAATGCATGTAGCATGTTACCAGATTGGAATGGTAGTATTTTGCAGCCACTTTGCACAGGTGTAATGGTGACAAAAGAACCAGAACAGTATGGAATCAGGCCCTCAACTTCCATTAAACAAGCCGACACCAAAGCTACTGATCCCAAATGCTCTGTCTGGATATTGCAATACATACAGTACAGGCTGTATGTCCGTTCTGTAATTCCGCAGCTGCAGATTGCATCCCTGTTTTTGTACAATTTGCCTCCATCACAGAATCCCACAAGTAGTTGTTATCCTACTCTGCTTGGTCATCTAAAAGTCAGGTGGGAATGGAGGGGTAGGTGTTAGTGCTGCATGTAGTCTGGGAAGAACAACTCTTTGAGCACTTCCTGGCTTGACGACACAGTGGATAAGAGAGTAAAAATGTGAAAGCCTCTCCCTCAGCTGGATCACGTAGGGGGAATAGAGGGGAAAGTATTAATGTCCAAATGGGACTCAGCAATATGGGTGTCCTTCATAGATTCATAGATTCCAAGGCCAAAAGGGACCAATGTCTAGTCCAGGGGTGGGCAAACTTTTTGGTCTGAGGGCCACATCGGGGAATAGAAATTGTATGGCGGGCCATGAATACTCACAAAATTGGGGTTAGGGTGCTGGAGGGGGTGAGGGCTCTGGGATGGGGCTGGGGAGGAGGAGTTTGGGGTGTAGGAGGGTGCTCTGGGCTGGGACCAAGGGGTTTGGAGGACAGGAGGGGGATCAGGGCTGGGGCAGGGGTGCGGGAAAGGGTGTAGGTTCCGGCATGGGGTGCGGGCTCTGGGGTGGGGCTGGGGATGAGAGGTTTGGGGTGCAGGAGGGTGCTCCGTGCTGGGATCAAGGGGTTTGGAGAGTGGGAGGGGGATCAGGGCTGGGGCAGGGGGTTGTGGTGTGGGGAGAGGCTCAGTGCTGCAGGATCCGAGCAGCGCTTACATCAAGTGAATCCCGGAAGCAGTGGCATGTCCCTTCTCCGGCTCCTACGCGTGGAGCGGCACCTGACCCTCAGGGCGGGGCCATGTGGCCACTTCCGGGAGCAACGTGGTGTGGCCTGTGCCCCGGCTGGAGTGCCGGAGCAGGGCCAAGCTGCATGGTGTGGCCCCTGACCCGGCGCCCCGGGTGGAGCGCCGGAGCAGCTCCCAACCCGGCGACCCGGGTGGAGCGCTGCAGCCGGGCAAGCCTCAGACCCCGCTCCCCAGCGGGAGCTCGCAGGCCGGCTTAAAACGGCTTGCGTGCTGAATCCGGCCCGTGTGCCGTAGTTTGCCCACCCCTGGTCTAGTCTATCATCTAGTCTGACACGCTGTATAACAAAGGCCATAGAACATCCCCAAAATAATTCCTAGAGCAGCTCTTTTAGAAAAACATCCAATCTTGATTTAAAAAATGTCACTGATGGTAAATCCTCCACAACGCTTGATAAATTGTTCCAATGGTTAATTACTCTCACCATTAAACATTTATACTTTATTTCCAGTCTGAATTTTGGCTAGCTTCAACTTCCAGCCACTGGACTGAAGAGCCCTTTATTAAATATGGTTACCCATGTAGATACTTATAGACTGTGATCAAGTCACCCCTTATCCTTCTCTTAAACCAAACAGATTGAGGTCCTTGAGTCAATCACTATAAGGCATGTGTTATAATCCTGAATCGTTCTCGTGGCTCTTCTCTAAACCTTCTCCGATTTATCTACATCCTTCTTGAAATGTGGATCCCAGAACTGGACACACTATTCCAGCAGCAGTCTCACCAGTGCCAAATATAGAGGTAAAATAACCAATCTATGCCTACTTTAATTCCTATCCCCTCCCTCTTCCCCACAGAAGAGAAAGAAAATGCCCACTGGTGTTCCTCCTCCACCAGTATTATTTATATTTGTATTACGGTAGCTCCAAGAAGCCCTGATCAGGGTTGGGGCCCCACTGTGCAAGGCACCAAACACACAGATTAGAAGTCCCTGCCTCAAAAATATCTTTCTACAAAATATAACAAGTGGGTTTAGGTTGAGCACCACAGAAACCTATACTTAATTATCACACATATCAAAATAGAACCTGCAAGTTCTATTGAATTTATGCAGCACTGTGTAGAACTGGCTCCATAGAGCCCATCACATTTAGTTGCTTGATGACAGAACAAAAGGTATCTAAAAAAATAATTACAATATACTCTTTTCACGCTTGCTAAAGCTTGCGCGAGTTAGTCAGCAGTCAATCCAGCTGCTGCAAAGTAAAAGATCATCTTTTAGAAGCTGTCTAATTGGTTTCATTTTGTATTGCTAGCCCACAAAAGGTTTACAGGAAATTTAAACTGGTAAATAGTAAAATTTACGGTAATTGGGTATTAGCATCACATGCAGCTGACCACAGACTCAGTTCAGAAAAAAGAAAAGGTTGTTCATAGTAGCCGGGCAATAAATGACAGGAAACAAACCTGTCTGATTATACCACAGGCTTTTAAGTCTGTGACTCTGAGAAAACCCTATACTGTACCCCCCAAAGAGTGTTCTGCAGTCGAATGACATTCCCACACGAAAAAATGCTCATGCTAGAGAGATGCATTGCAGGAAGCAATGGTGCTTTTCTATTAACCTTCCGTGGTTGAAGCAAATCCTCTTACTGGCATACAAGCAAAGAGCTGTGCAGTGGGAAATCCCCAGCTGCAGGTGTTCAGAGGTGCTGTTACCTATTTCAAATACGTCTATAGATTGAATAAGCTCCATTAACGTGGGCTAACAATGACATGCAGGAGAACCAAGTTCTGTTGTAGAGGTAGGCCTGAAACAAAGCCTCAGATCCCAAACTATTTTCTAATGTTGGGATTGGAATAGAAATCTGGGTCCAGATTTAGATGTTATGGGTGGCTCCTCTTTAATGTCCATAATGGGCTAAACAAAACCCAAGATCTAAACAACTTTGACTTTAAGGAAGTTGAAATCCAGATCTAACACTGCATTTCAGGCTTGTCTCATGCTGCTGGTGAGAAGCATCCTACTCTACCACCTCAGTGATTCTGTCCCTCCTTACTTGGATCTGTACTGCCTCCTGTGTACTGAACCACATTCAGACTCTCCATTGTTGCCTTCAAGGCTCTTTAATGATTCTGCCTCCAGTAAGTTGAGCTCATTCTAATACATGTGCCATTTTTCATTGTTTTTTCAGAGCCTCCCTTTGAGTCAAGTAATCTAATCCAGCTTGAAAAATCAGAGAGGCATTTTAGGTGGGAGTGCCCCTTCACGGACTGCAGCTATGAGCAGGTATGGACGGCAGGCACCAGAGACCAGAAATGGAGCTTGGCCAAGATGCTTCTGTCAGTATGGGTCAATGGTGCCAAAGTGACAGGCCCGGTAGATTCTGGGTGCAGCCAGACCATCATACAGGAAAGCTTGGTAGAGTGCCCTGACACAGTGCGGACCCCGATCTACCTCTAGTGTATCCATGGGAACTTGCACAACTCGGTTCTGTATAGACTTCAGAAAGGTCAATGCGATATCATGCTTTGACGCTTACTTAATACCCCAGGGGGATGACCTATTAGCAACAGAGAGATATCTAGTTCCTTTTGTTTGAGGTTTTTATCCCCCTCCTGCCATGTGCTCTGAGCAGCAAACTCAGCTGACGGGAAGAGTTCATTTGCATGACTCATCTTCACAGGGAGGAGAGCAGAACAATAAGGGGATGTCTACACTTAACACTGCAATTAAAAACCCATGGCTGGCTCAGTTTCAGTCTGAAGAACTATTTAATTGTGGTATAGTTGTACGGGCCCAGGCTGGAGCCCGAGCTCTGGGACCCTCCCCAAAAGGTCCCAGAGCGCGACATCTAGCCCAAGCTTGAATGACTACACCACAATTAAACAGCCCCTTAGCCCAAGTCCCATGAGCCTGAGTCAGCTGGCACGGGCCAGCCGCCGGTGTTTAATTTCAGTGTAGACATACCCCAAGAGTATTTCGTCATTTAATTGATTTAGGTAGTTTCCAGTTGTAAGATGCAATCAGGGCCCATCTGGTATCGATGGGTCCCCTCTTTTGGGAGGGACATAACAATTTCTCTAGAAGAGCAGCTCTTCACACTAATTAACATCCCTCTCCTGTATGGTGACTCATACAGTTACAGAGGCTCACAATACTAATGCTCAAATATTACATTACGGAACACAGCTAATACAAGTAAGATTAATGCATACAGCAACTCACACGCATTCAATAGAGTCTAAACACTATAAACACTTTCTTATTCCAATACCTATTTTATCACATATTATCCCACAAGTGAGTCAGACAGATTCCAGCTGTCAGTATCCAGTTGAAACATGGGGACCTGTGCATGAGCTGGCACCTGGCCTGACACGATCAACAGAGGAATACTGAGTAGGAGCAGGACAGTTATATGACCTCTGTATTTTGCATTGATGCAACTGCTACTGGAATACTATATCCAGTGCTGGTGTCCACAATTCAAGAAGGATATTAATAAATGGGAAAGGGTTCAGAGAAGAGCCATGAGAATGATTTAAAGATTAGGAAACATGCCTTATAGTAATAGACTGAAGGAGTTCAGTCTGTTCAGTTTAACAAAGAGAAGGTTAAGGGTTGGGAAGGAATTTCCCCCCGGGTCAGATTGGCAGAAACCCTGGGTGGGTTTCGCCTTCCTCTGCAGCATGGGGGCTGGGTCACTTGCAAGTTTAAACTATGTAAATAGTGGAATCTCTGTAACTTAAAGTCTTTAAATCATGATTTGAGGACTTCAGTAACTCAGCCAGAGGTTTGGGATCTATTGCATGAGTCAGTGGGCGAGGTTCTGTGGCCTGCAATGTGCAGGAGGTCAGACTAGATGATCATGATGGTCCCTTCTAGCCTTAAAGTCTATCAGCCGATGAGTCTATAATCGATCATTGCAACAACTTACCAAGGGTTGTACTGGATTCTCCATCACAGGCCATTTTAAAATCAAGATTGGGGATTCTTCTAAATTGTCTGCTCTACAGGGCCGCCCAGAGGGGGGACTGCAAGTGGGGCAATTTGCCCTGGGCCCCACAGGGCCCCCCACGAGAATATAGTATTCTATAGTATTGCAACTTTTTTTTATGGAAGGGGCCCCTGAAATTGCTTTGCCCCAGGCCCCCTGAATCCTCTGGGCAGCCCTGATGCTCTAGCAGAAACAGGAATTAATTCGGAGAAGTTCTATGGCCTGTACTGTGCAGGAGGTCAGACAAAACAATCACAGTGGTCCCTTATAACCTATGAACCTCTAACATTCTGCCTGATCATATGTGACAGGCTCAGCCAATTAAGGACACAGAAGAAATACTAAGACTGAAATTTTCAAAAATGGCCACTGCTTTTGGAAGCTTCCTTTTTTGGTTCACCAACTGGATACTTCAGTCTTGATTTTCTAAAGTGCTCAGCACACACCTCCTATTACTATCAGTTTGGGCACTGACAATTGGAAACACCTGCAGTCAGTGGCCACTTTTGAAAATATGGGTGACTTTCATCCTGTCTTGCCCCCATACAACTCTTCAGAGCAAACTAGGCTCAGACCCAAAATATACAGCAAACAGCAACCTGGCACAGTTCATAGGAAACCCAACATTCCCAAAAACATTTACAAAAAGCTTCTTGGGACAGCTCATGAACACAAACAAAATTTGAGCTACTCACTGCCGGTTCACAGACGTGGTTTGAGCTGAGTTTGAATACTTTGTCATTTCAAAACAAATAGCTCATACAGCTCCAGTAGCGACAGTGTGCTGTACCAGCAGTGAACTTGTTTTGCGCTATGTTTGTAAAGTACGGTGTAACGTACAGCATTCTATAAATGACTAGAAATAAATAGTGCCGTAGGGGAAGTGCATTTCCCATTGCTCTTTAGATACTCTGGATGGGCAATTGGGCCGCACCAGTGAGAGTCCGGTCCATTGCGGCTGGATTTTGCAACTTACAATACAAAGACTTGTGAGAGAAGGGTTTTAAAGAGGGAGAAACCAGAGCTTCCTCTAAAGCAACCTTAGTCATAGCAGGAGGGGGTGCAGAACAACCACAATAAAGGGTATATGTGGGAGTTACTTAGTTTTGCTGTTTATCTTTTGCACAGGCTGGAGTGAATCTTTTACGCTTGCTAAGTCAAATGGGGCCTGATCCAAAGCCCACTGAAGCCAGGGGAAGGATCAGGCTCATAACTAAGGGTGTGTCTACACAGCATTTTGGAGCCCACAGGAGCAAGGGTCAACAGACTCAGGATAGTGGGGCTTGCACTAGCACTCTAAAAATAGCCATATGGACAGCACTTCGAAGTGGTGGCTCAGGCTGGAGCTCGGGCTCTGAAACCCACCCTCTCCCTAGGCTTCAGAGCCTGAGCTCCAGCCCAAGCTGTAACGTCAATGCGCTGCCTATACAGCTATTTTTAGAGTGCCTGGGCAAATCCCACTAGCCCACATACGTTAACCGAGGCTGAGAGGCTTGCTCCTGCGCAGAGGGGATGCATAACTATTGATAGTGGGGGGGGCACAATTTAAAGATCCGGGGAAGGGGGGGTATGTGATTGCCCCATGCGTCGCCTCTGGATCTAGAACAGAGGTTTTCAAACTGTGGGGTTGCACCCCTTAGGGAGGTGCAGAGGAACGTTCAGGTGGCTCGGGCCAGCCCTGCATGGTGGAGCTCAGGGAGGGAGTGCCATCTCCACCTAGGGTGACCAGACAGCAAGTGTGAAAAATCGGGACAGGGGGTAGGGGGCAATAGTGCTTATATAAGACAAAGCCACAAATATCGGGACTGTCCCTATAAAATCGGGACATCTGGTCACCCTATCTCCACCCCCAACTCCTCTTAGAAGCTGTTGCTAAATGGAAGGCAGGGCAAGCCCGGCTGCAGTGCGAGGGGAGCAGTTTCCCGTTGGCAGCATCCCTGCTATAGGAGTGGGACAGCGGCTTCTGCCCTGGGAACAGGCACGGGGCGTTCACCCAGGGCTGTCTGCAAAGCAGGCAGTGGGAAACGCTGGGGCTGGAAAGGAGAAGCAGCCCCATGTAGGGGGCATAGGGTGGGGCTCAGCAGACAGCCACCCTGCTGCTTCCTCCCTCCCCATGCTGCACCAACACATGGTCACCAGGGGAAGCTGCTGCCTCCTTGCTGCTGGGCGTCCCAGAGAGACAGCCCGAGGCCTTGCCCACCCCATTGCCCTGTGGGGCACCGTCTGCAGCAGTCCCTCTGGATGCGTCCCTTCGGAACATTTAGCTGTTGCTAAATGGAAGGCAGAAATATGGGGGGCACATGACTCCACGTGACAGTCCCCCACCCATGTGTCGCCTCTGCTCCTACGGGCTCCAAAAAGCTGTGTCGGCATGCCCTGAGATATGCGAGTGTGATGTCTCAAAGGTGACATTTACGTGAGCAAGTGACGTGAAAAGGGAAATGGGACTTTTTGGTTTGTGTAATGCAGGGATCGGCAACCTTTGGCATGCAGCTCGCTAGGGTAAGCACCATGGTGGGCTGGGCCGGTTTGTTTACCTGCCGCGTCCACAGGTTCGTCCGATTGCGGCTCCCACTGGCTGCGGTTTGCCGCTCCAGGCCAATGGGGGCTGCAGGAAGCAGCGCAGGCCGAGGGATGTGCTGGCCGCCGCTTCCTGCAGCCCCCATTGGCTTGCACACTAACATGCAGCGCTGTAAATTCCCCCATGTGGATGCTGTTGAAATGAACTAAAAGGTACCTAGCTCAGGGGTTCTCAATCTTTTTTTTTCTGAGGCCCCGCCCCCAACATGCTATAAAAAATCCAGGGCCCGGGGCAGGGGGACTTGGGGCTCTGGCCGCCAGCTGCGGGGCCCTTGGGCATAGGCATAGTTTGACTTCTATTTTGGGGGGGGGGGAAGCTTGGGCCTTGGGCCAACTCTGCAGGGCAGGGCCAGGCCCGGGAAGGGAGCGTCGCCTGCACCCCCTGACTCACCTTAGCAGGCCACCCAGCCTGGTCTGGGTTGTGCTTGGGGGGCGGGAAGGGAGGGGCAACTAAAAATTATAACTCAAAGGGCGGGAACTTAGCTCAAAAAGTTTGAAAACTGCTTGGGGTGCAGGCAGGGAGTAGCCAGGGGCTGTGTGCAGTGAGGGGTGTAGCTCAGGGTGCAGGGAGAGGGCTAGGGGCTGGGTGCTAGGAGGGTTCCCCCTATGGTGGCTGCTCCCCAAGGGCTCTGCCAGCCCCAGAGCTGGGTCCCCGCCACCAGGGCGGCTCTTACCAGCTGCCCAAGCTGTCAAAGAGGGCTGGGAGCTGAGGAGCAGCCGCAACCCTGGGCACTAGCAGCAGGAGACAGGGGAGCTCTGCGGCTGCCAGCTTCATGGCACCGGCCAGAACAGCAGCCTCCCCGCACTGCCTGGATCCAGCTTCCTGCCTCTGACCTGGCCGGGGGGAGGGGCCTCGAGGGGGCTGGGGAAAGAAGGAAGTAGAGGGAGGATGTGGAGTTGTTCCCAGGACTGCCACGCTTTGGGTAAGGCACTGCAGTTTGGAGGGGAAAACACCCCCAAGCTCCCAAGCTCTGCCTGTGCCCCCTCAACTCCACCCGGGGCTCCGTGCTTTAGCCCTGTGGGGAGCACCGGGGCTCAGGGCTTTAGCCCCACAGCTTTGCTCCCAGCTTCAGCCCCAGGGGAGCACCAGGGCTCTGGGCTTCAGCCCTGCAGCTCCTGGCTTTAGCCCCATGGGTGCATGGGGGCTTGTGGCTGTGGGCTTCAGCCACACAGCTCCCGTGGCTCCCAGCTTCAACTCCACAGGGGCTGCTGGGGCTCAGGGTTTCAGCCCCATGCAAGGCACTGGGGCTCAGGGCTCCACTCGTCAGCCGTGGAGCCCCCCCGAAACAGCTCACGGCCCTCCAAGGGGCCATGGACCCCCAGTTGAGAACCACTGACCTAGTTCACGTTAACATAGCCCTGTTTGAGAGAGGACTACATTAACATGATCTAGGTACCTTTTAGTTCATGCCAGCAGCATTGATACAGAGGCGGTACAGCCCAGCATGCTAGTGTACACTGCAACTCACAACCCTTTAGTCTGAACTGTGGCACCATCTAGACAAATCCAATGTTTCAGTTGCCAATTTTGGTTGGACATATTTCTGGCGGTTTCCTCACATGACATAATCTTTAATTAAAGATTCATATTTAATTCCTGGAGACTCCAGGACAATCCTGGAAGGTTGGCAACCCTAGGGGCCAATCATGTGAGGACTGGACTTCCTGAGAGTTGGGAGTGCCCTGTAATGCCACTTAAGTCAATGGAAGTTGAGAACACTTAGTACATCACAGTCAGGCCTGGTCTACACTAAAAAGTTAGGAGGACCCTACTATATTGCTCCAGGGTGTGAAAAATCCACACCCGAGTGACACAGTTAAGCCAACCTAACCCCCGGTGTAGACAGCGCTAGGTCGACGGAAGAATACTTCCATCAACCCAGCTGCTGCCTCTCAGGGAGGTGGATTACCCCCACGGACATGAGAACCCCTCCCATCACTGTAGGTAGTGTTTACACTGAAGTGCTACAACGCTGTGCTGTAGTGGTTTAAGTGTAAACAAGCCTTCAGGTCCTAATGAGGTTATATACACAATGGTTAGAACACCCTGTGCCTGATTCCACCAGTTTTGATTGCACCATTATTGATTTCAGTGGATACTCCTCACTTACACTGGAGTAAGTGAGAAGACAAGCAGGCCCTAGGTAGCTATATCTATTCCCGTAGCTGAAAATGTTGCTTTTTAAAAACAAGCTTAACGAAAGACACCCTGGTTGATGCTACTATCTGCAAAACACCAAGGTGTTAAATAGGAAATTACATAAAAACAAATGAGGAGGATTGCAGTCAGGATCCAGCTACATCAACCAGGTGATTGCAACAGAAAAAAACCACATTTTTTAAGCTGAGGTGTGAAAATTCTCATAAACACAAGAGTAGCACATTCGGTATCCCTGAAAAGGGAAGAACTTGACTTTCTTAATCAAGAAATCGGACGTTGTGATTGATTTACTGCCAATTCATTTCCTTCAAGGTGAACCACATAAAAATTCCCCTGAGGTTTGGCAATTCTTTATCAAACACTAAATCTACCGTATGATTGAAATGGGTTTCTCAGTGATGCTCTGTAAGAAATAGAAATACTTTACTTACATGGCACTTGTCATCAGTAGATCTCCAAGTGCTTGCCAAATATTATTATTGGGGTTACTCTGTACCTCAAATCCCTAGAGTGCCAGTAGCATGCCCCAAAGGGGAAGGTTGCAGATACCCTAGGTACAGAGACATAAAAAATTACAGTTCAAGGGGAGCAACAGCTATTCTTGTTAGGGTCCCTGGGGCTGTGCAATTGAGAGTCAGGACTCTTCAGGCCTAGTACCTGGGGTGCCTTCTCCAGTCCAATCTCTATTCAAGCTAATAACCATTTGTGGACTTCCAAGCTAGGCTAAGTTAGTGTCTTTCATTGGATCATTTTGCACTGGTTCCCTATGCAACCACTGCTGCTCCCCCATAAGTCCCACACAGACCTGCACCTGATGTGTTGTGGGAAGCCCCAAACCCTTCACCTTCCTTGGGCGGCGTGCTCCTAGGGGGTGGGGACACAGGCTGGGGGCTGCTCTCAGGCCCCCTGACCTACCATCCAGGGCAGGTGGAGGGTCTGGGGCTCCCCACAGCCGCCTGGGCTCCCTGGGCAGCTCTTACCACAGCCTGGCTCCAGCTTCTGGCCTGCCCAGGGGGTGGGGCCTCAGAGGGAAGAGGAGCATGGAGTGAGGGCTCAGGGGAAGAGATGGGACAGAGGCGGGGCCTTGGGAGTGTTACCGAAATATTGGGTTTACCTAGCTGAGAGCCAATAACAGCCAGACAGGGATAAGGAAAAGGTTGCTTTATTTTGCAGAAGAAAGGAGAGCTTTGCACCTTGGTACAAAGACTTTGTTTTACACACATTTTACAGGTTTTTTATACACATTTAGACAAAGGCCCTTGCCATGTTAACACTTGATTGGTGGTTGCCAGACCTGTGCTTTTGCTATTTGGTTAGTGAAAACTGGCTTGGAACTAGTTTTCTGTGCCTTAAGGCAGAGGAGAGAAGACAGTTTAAAAGTTTAGGCTACTGTGTAGTGAGGTATTTGCTTTTTTTTAATGGTTACTGGTTGACATAAAGGCTGCTAGCTGTTAAGGGGGGTTATTAGTAACTTTTACAGTTCCCCCTTCAGGCCTGACAAACCCAAATTGTTAGGCCCGTTGCGCAATTTGCGATTAAGCTGGAGGGACAGATACTGTTTTTTTTTATGGACAGCAGAGCTTTTGGTTATAGCATTACACAGGCATTTGGCACATTGTGTTATTATTTAAATAACACATAGAAAGAAAAGAAAGAAAAGAATTTATTTAACAATTGTTTGAAAGAGCCCCGTAAACCATGACCCAAGGTTTGGAAGGAGGTTTTTAAAACTAAAGGTGTGATTAAGAGATACAGCATGGAAAACAACAGCAGCATTTTTAATGGCTTGTAAATTTTGCTTAATTAAGCCGGAATGATTAACATAGAAACAACATTTTTTTGATGCGATCACAAGCCCCCTCTAATTTAGCATTTATAGCATTTAACATACGCCTATTTTGCAAAGCTATTTTTGCTACCTTATTAATTTTTTGTTTTAACTTTTGGAAAGCGTTTATTGATGCATTAGCTGTTTTTTTTAGTTTTGCAGAAATATTTACCACTGCTTTTTTTAGCTTGGCTACCCCCAACCCAGGAATGAGCGCACGAACAAAGGCATGAAACCCCGTTTGTTTAACTATTAAGGGATTGTTGGCGCGTTTTGCTTGAGTTTTTATGGGGGGGGAGGTGAAAAACTTATGGGAATAGCTGCCCAGGTTGAGGATTTGGCTGGAGTTTAATGTGTTGTTTACTTGGACATTTGGTAACACCCGGGCCACACCACACCGACCTTGCCAACCTGGAGGGAGAGCTTTGTAGACACTGTGGCCACAGATAAAATACAAGCCAGGGGTTTTTAAATAGAGGGTAAGGGTATTACCCGCAACTTGATGGCGCCAGGCCATCCATTTATTTTAGCACCAGGAGTTACCCACTAGGCGGTTTTGGCACCTTTAATGGGAAACATTTAAGTTTTTTAGGGCATGGGTATTATTTAAAATGACCCCACAATACGTAACCCCAAATATGTTAGCTGTGAAACTTGCAAGTGATTTTATGGACTTTGGGCATTTAGACATTTTTTTAAGGGATGTGTGGGGCAACAGAATGCCAGAGTAAATATTTGTATAATACATGTGTGTTTTATTTATGGGGCCTAACAGGAGGAATGAGGGAAACCACTGCCCTTGATAACGAATGCCTGTTGGTTTTACAGTAAAGGCCATGTGCAGGAGACAAGGGGGGGTTTGGGGCGTTTTTAGGGGTATCTAAAGGGTAAAGGGTTTTATTTTTGACTTCAAACCGAAGGGTTTGGTTACAGGCCTTTAGGGGAAGGTAGCCCACTTTTTTTTTAACTTTTTTTAGCATGTTTTAAACAAACGGGCAGGTTATACCCGATTTTAAGAATTTTAAAAAGAGGGACCCTCTTAGCTGCCCAGTAATAATGCCAAACTTTAGACCTTTTTTTATATTTGTTATATTGATATTTTTTAACCCATGCCCATTTAGTTTTTTGTACTACCTGTAAGGAGAGTACTTTAGAGAGATTTGCAAGTACAGCCCATAACCCTATTTTTTTTTTTAGAGCGGGTTTTGTGACACAGCCAAAAATTAGACAAGTGTTTTAACGTGGCCATTTGCTGAAGAGGTTTAGCGGCTGGGTGTGGGTTAGCTTGTACAAGGGGCAGACCCAAAAGTAATAGCCACTGCAGCACCGTTTGAGAACCCATAGTTATAAAGTTTTAGGACTTTGTTTGCCGGAACAGAAGTTTTAGTTTTTTGAGAGGTTTAGCTTTTTAGGTATTGTTTGCTTTTGGCTTTTTTGGGTTGCGGTGGGAAGAGCTGGCGGTGCTTTTTTGAGGTTTGAAGTTGTTTGCTTTTGGCTCCGTTTTAGGGGCTAGCTTGACTTGGGTGTGGTGTATTTAAGTGTTTTGCTTTTTTACTTGAATGGTAGTGTGAGAGGTAAGAAGGACTTGGAAAGGGCCTGCCCACCGGGGTTGGAGAGGCTTGTGTTTTTACTTTTTTACATAGACCCAGTTTTTTGGAGCGATTTGGTGGGCAGGAACATTAGCGGGTAGGGACTGAAATTGAGCCACGTACCTGTGGAGAGATTTGAGAGTGGTTTGGAGGGAAACAACATATTTGGTTAGCTTTTTGTTACCCCAAGTGGCTAACAGATTTTGGATTAGCAAATTTGGTGTATGGCCTGCCAAATAAAAGTTTAAAGGGTGAGAGACAGAGCCGGCCCCTAGGGGCAGTTTGAACTGCCAAAAGGGCCAAAGGCAGAGCCTGAAGCCATTTTAACCCGGTTTGAACACACAGCTTAGAGAGTTTAAGTTTTAAAGTTTGGTTTATTTTTTTTACTTGTTTTGAAGATGGTGGTTTTTAAGGGGTGTGTAGAAGCCAGTTAATACCTAGGGCTTTTGCAATGTTTTGAATAACCTGGGCAGTGAAATGAGTTTTTTGATTAGAGTTAATAGACCTAGGGGGGCCAAACCTAGGAATGACATGGTTTAATAAGGTTTTTTTTACTTTTAAGGCGGTTGCTTGTTTAGTTGGGAATGCTTTAGTTTAACCAGTTAGTTGGCATACGATTACAAGGAGGTACTTGTAGCCCTGGCACTTAGGCATTTTTGAGTAGTTAATTTGAAGTTGCTTGAAGGGTGTGTATGCCCATAACCTGGCTTTGGGGGGGCCTTTAGAGTTTTTTTTTTAATTGAATTTTGCATAGATGTTACAAGTAGCAAGGACTTGTTTGGCTTTTTGGAACACTCCAGGGGCATACCAAAGTCTATTTACAGTAGCTGCCATGGCCTTTGCGCCACCATGTGTTTTTTGGTGTAGTTTAAATAGGGCAGGCCACAAAGCAGCTTGGGGCAAGGCTCTTCTTCCATCTGGCAGTTGCCACTCCCCCTCTGGCGTCTTGGTGGCCCCCATGCTTTTTTAACGCTTGACCTTTAATGGCTTAGGGGTAAAAGGGGCTGGGACTTGAGTTGGTGGGGTGGAGGTTGTGAGTACCATTTGGTTGGTAACATAAGGCTGTAGGGAGGCTGCTTTTGAAGCTGAATTAGCCAGCCGGTTTTTACAGACGGTGAGATTGGGTTTTTTTTGATGGGCCCGAACATGGACGATGGCAACCTTAGATGGCAGATGTATGGCTTTTAATAATTTTAGGATTAGGGGCCCATGTGCCACCTTAGTGCCACTGGAGGTAATAAAGCCGCGCTTTGCCCACAGTTGGCCTGTGGCATGGCAAACACCAAAGGCATATTTTGAGTTAGTATATATGTTTACCGACTGACCTGCTGCCAACTTACATGCTTGGGTGAGGGCTATTAATTTTGCCGCCTGGGCTGAGGTGGAAGGTTTTAGGGGAGCAGACTGTAATACATTAAACTGAGTAGTTACTGCAAACCCAGATACCTGTTGGCCCTTTACGACCCGTGCAGAACCATTAGTGTACAGCTTTAGTTTAGCATTTGGACTGGGCACATTTGAAAGGTTTACTTGAGGTTTTTTTTGATGTTGCACTACCTGAAGACAATTATGTGAGGGCTTGTGATTGTTGTTTGGGAACGGTAAGAGGGTTGCAGGGTTTAAGATATGGCACTGTTTAATTTTTAAATTGGTTTTGGATAATAAAGAAACCTTTAAATGCGTTAATTTTTGAGAGGTTAAATGTTGCGTGCCCTTTTGGACTAACAGTTGTTGGGCTGCATGAGGGGTTTGTAGGGTTAGTGGAGGGCCCAAGGTAATTTTTTTTGCTTGGGGTACCAGGAGACCAGCAGCAACCACTGCTTGGAGACAGCCAGGAAAGCCCTGTGCAACAGCATTTAATTTTTGGGAATAATAGGCCACAGGTTGTTTTTTGGGTTTAAAAGCCTGAGTAAGGACACCAGAGGCCACCCCAAGTTGCTTATGTACATAGAGAACAAAGGGTTTGCGATAATTGGGGAGTTTAAGGGCTGGGGCTGAGGCCAAGGCTGTTTTAATTTTTTGGAAGGCTTTGACGGCCCCAGAGTTTTAGTGGAGGGGCTTTTTAGCATTATGGGTGATTTGTTTAAAGAGGGGTTTTGCCATTTTTTTAAAGCCTGGAATTTAGGAATGGCAGAATTTTGCAAGGCCTAGAAATTTTTGCATTTTATGTTTTGTTTTTGGTTGGAGAATATTAAGAATTGACTGAATACGGGTACTGGATAACGCTTGATACCTCGGAGTGAGCACATGACCAAGATAGGTTACCTTGTTTTTGGCAAACTGCAGCTTAGAAGGAGATACTTTATGTTTTTTGTTTGCCAAGCAATTTAGCAAGTAAATAGTGTTTGTTTTACATGTTACCTTGTTTGGAGAACAAACCAGGACGTTATTTATATACAAGAGATACGTAGACCCACCCGGTAGGCTGATATTAGCTAAGTTACGTGTTAGGATAGAGGAAAAAATAGTTGGGGACTTAACATATTTTTGTGGGAGTTGAGTTTAGGTTAGTTGTTTTGCTTTTTTAGTTTTTGGGTTTATTTATGTAAATACAAAGATATTTTAGCTGTTTTTATTTAGAGGAATACTAAAAAAAGCATTACACCAGTTTATTACCGAATAACAAGCAGTATTTGCTGGAATGGCAGTTAGGATTGTGTGGGGGTTAGGTACCACATTGTGTTTAGCTTGTACAACCTTACTTACTGCACGTAAGTTTTGTACAAATTGGTATACCGTTTTTTTTTTTTTAGTTTATATTAGGTTTTTTGACTGGCAGAATGGGAGTATTGAAAGGAGACTTGGTGTGAACCACCACTTTTAACCGCAGGAATGTGGTGATAAGACTTTGGAGGCCAAACAGAGCTTTTTGGGGGATGGGATACTGACAAATTTGAGGAATGTTAATGCCTGGCTTTAAGGTTATATGCACTGGCTTTGTTTGGAGAGTACCCAAGTCTGCCTTTGAAGTGCCCTACAGGGAGATGTTTACCTTTTGTTTGAGTTGCTTGGGTAGGATTGGGTTTGCAGGCAGGATTGGGTTTTTTGAAACTTGGGTTAGAACAGCACACAGCTGGCAGGGCCGGCTCCAGGCACCAGCTTAACAAGCAGGTGCTTGGGGCGGCCAAGGGAGAGGGGCGGCACCTGCTGCAATTCGGGGACGGCAGGTCCCTCGCTCCCTCTGGGAGCGAAAGACCTGCCGCTGAACAGCCGCCGCCGATCGCGGCTTTTTTTTTTTTTTTGGCCCGGCTGACCGCCTCGGGCCGGGCCTGACAGCTGGGGAAGTTGGGTTTGAGGCAACCGAAGAATGATTTTGTTATGTGAAAAGAAAATTTGAGCACGTAGTTTACACAACAGATTTTTGCCTAAGAGGTTAACTGGGGAATTCGGGGCTAGCAGAAAGGCATGGGAGGCGGAGACACCAGAGATTTTTACAGCAGCCTCCTGTAATACAGAACAGTTAAATGGCTTTTTGCCTATACCCATTACCGGAATGCTCTTATTTGTGAGGCTTTTTTTTTTTTTTTATACAGTAACAGTAGAAAGGGCAGCCCCTGAATTTAAAAGACAAGAATAGGCGGGTTTTTTTAATGTTAGGCGAACCTGGGGGTCTGTGGAGGAACAAACATAAGTGGTAAAATTATTTGAATAGGTGACAAGAGGACCCCCTGGTTGCCATTATTTTTTATTATTAACAGCATCTGTTTCTGCCACAGCCATCTGTTGTTGAGGTTGGTTTGGGCAATGGGGTTGTTGTTTGGTAGGTTGGTTTGGACACTTTTTTTGTCCAAACCAATTTTGGTTGTCACTTGGGGGGTCCCTGCCGCCCTCCCTGTTTTTTATTTTTAGTGTTTACAAGGGCTGCTAGCATCCTCACCTGTTTGGTTTTTTGAACTTTTTTTTTGGTATGATATACCCGGGTGCCCACGCTTACCAGTTTTTTTAGGGATTTTTTTTTAGCGCCTTTGAGCTGCTGCAACCGCTTTTTGATGTTTGGGGCTGACTGGGAAATAAAAATAAGCCTGACCATGGACTGTGTGTTTGTGGCCTTGGGATTTATATTAGTATGGATACAAAATGCTTTACAAAGTATTTTATAAAAATTAGAAGGGTGTTTTTTTTTGCACAGTATTATGGAACTTTGTTTAATTTAAATTTTTTCCCCCCGCTTGTTTTATGCCTGTTAAAATATAGTTTAGGAATTTTTTTAGATTTGATTGTTGGGTTAAATTATTTGGGTTTTAATGGGGCGGATTGACGAGCCTTATAAAATTGCGACCGTCATTGGCGGCCTTTGCAGCCTTTTGGGCCCCCCTTAGTACCCGCTCTTTCTCTTCCGTGCGCAATAGGCAACTTAAAAGTTCGCCCACGTCTTGCCAATCAAGATTATGAGACTGGAAAATGGCACGGAATTGCCTGTGAACGACGTTCGGGTTGTTCCTAAGGCGAGGCGTAGTGGTTTGCCAGTTTATAAGGTTTGCAGTGGTAAAGGGGACATGAACATAATGGTTTACAACATTTTTATTTGTTGTAGGGACTGGGATGGTTCGGAGGGGTGCTTGGATATTAACTACCTTGTTCCCATAGAGTGCCCCCTTCCTTGTATGGGACAGACTAAGGATGGGAACAGACAGGGAAGTAGTGTACCCACTGCTGGTGGCTTTACTAGCTGATTTGCTGACCTGCATTGTGGCGTTTTTAATTTTTGTTGGCGGGATTTGTTTTGGTAGAACTGCTGCCCCAGGCTCCGTTGAGGAGGGTACCGGGTTTGCCGCAATTGGTAATGCTGCCGCCGGGGGTGGCCGTGGTTTAGGGCAATACATGGGGGGAATATCCTCCCAACAATCAGCTTTGTGAGGGGCAGAAGCTTTTGGGAATAGAGGGGCCTGAATTTGTACCTTTTTTAAGCGACGATGAGCCTCATCGTCCCACAAAAAACAACAGTTTATTTGCCCCGGCGCTTGGTTTTCCAATGTCAGGCGCAAGGGGGTTGTTAAATGGGTAGGAATATTAAAGGAGCCATACTCGGGCCATGCAGCCCCCTGGGCTGGCCAATTCTGGGTACAGAGTTGTAAAAAACGCTTTTTTGACATCCCTTTTTGAACACCGGGTAAGGGCCATTTGCTTAACATATAATTTAAAGGACTATTTTTAGAGGGTTTTACCAGAGACCCACCCATTTGCCTGCTGACACTTTAACAGAGCATTACACAGAGAACAGAGGGAATTATGGCCTAGTAGGATTTTATTACAGGAATTTTTACTAATACTGACCGCTACAGGGGACGGGACAGAAGGATTTTAATTTGACCTTAGAGCTTTATTGCATGCGATGGCTTTTACTTTGAGGAATTACGAATGAGAGGCTTAGTTTTGTTTACACACCTAACGCCCAAATGTATAAGACAGAAATTCATTAACCGGTTAACCAGAACAGAACCAAACCAGAACCAGAACCAGATAGTGTTTTTTTATTTTATTAGGACTTATCTTATTGGAACACGAACCCCAGGGGCCGCGGTTTAGCAGAGAAAAGGGGCGAAACACCCCGTTGGCGCCGTTTTTAGTTTGCCGCAGCCGTTTGGAGTTTAATGTCCGAGCTAGGAGAGTCCCGGCGGAGTCGCCAGAAACTGTTACCGAAATATTGGGTTTACCTAGCTGAGAGCCAATAACAGCCAGACAGGGATAAGGAAAAGGTTGCTTTATTTTGCAGAAGAAAGGAGAGCTTTGCACCTTGGTACAAAGACTTTGTCTTACACACATTTTACAGGTTTTTTATACACATTTAGACAAAGGCCCATGCCGTGTTAACACTTGATTGGTGGTTGCCAGACCCGTGCTTTTGCTATTTGGTTAGTGAAAACTGGCTTGGAGCTAGTTTTCTGTGCCTTAAGGCAGAGGAGAGAAGACAGTTTAAAAGTTTAGGCTACTGTGTAGTGAGGTATTTGCTTTTTTTTAATGGTTACTGGTTGACATAAAGGCTGCTAGCTGTTAAGGGGGGTTATTAGTAACTTTTACAGGAGGAATAGGAAGTGCAGGGGCGGGGCCACAGAGGGAGGGCCAAATTAACTCTTCTGTGGGCCCGGGGCTATTAGATTTTGTGGGGCCCCTGTATACAAGTCTTTTTCCTAATTTAAAACAAAATGATCACAATTATGGCATTGAGGCTATTAACACTATACTAAACTTGCCTTTTAATTTACATAAAGCCATTCTGTGGTTACATTTCAGACCCAGGGCAGGGGGTTGGGGTGCAGGAGGGGGTGCGAGGTGCAGGCTCCGGCTGGCAGGCACTTACTACAGGTGACTCCCGGCCGGCGGCGCAGCAGGGCTCAGGCAGGCTGCCTGCCTGCATGCCGTGCCCCCACGCTGCTCCCGGAAGCAGCCAGCTGCTGGCACGTCTCGGCCTGTCCCTGGGGCAAGGCGGACAGCTTGTCTCCATGCGCTGCCCACGCCCGCAAGCACCGCCCCCGCAACTCCCATTGGCCAGGAACCACCTCCTCCCCCCAGGGGCCACAGAGACGTGCCAGCAGCCAGCCACTTCTAGGAGCTGTGTGGGGCCACGGCATTCAGGCAGCCTGTCTGAGCCCTGCTGCGCCACTGGTCTTTTAGAGGCTTGGACATTGCAATCGACTGGCAGAGGCTTCAGGATTGAGAGCAATCGATGGGTTGGTGACCACTCAATTGTATATAATTATGGATTTATTTTTGCAGGGCCTCCCTTAGCCCGTGGCCCTGGGCTGCAGCCCTTAAAGCCCCTGCATTAATCTGGCCCTGCACGGAGGGGGTGGGCTCCTGCATGTGTCACACTTTTGCCTTTTGAAAAGGTGGTCGCCTAGTCTAGAGAGATACTGACAAGGAGCCCCCCTTCCTTCCCCTCAGAAAGTCTTTTTAACTCTTTAGTGTCCTAGCCCTGGGGAAACAATGTTTGTAGCCTTTTGGAGATGGGATTCTTGAAACCAACAGCTTGTCCATTGTCTTTCAAGCATGTACCTAGATGCATTTATCAGAGAAGCCATTGGGTTGTTTCCCTGTTTGCTCTTCTAAGACCCTATTGAATTCAAGCATGATGGCATTTCATAAACATTCCACTATCCCCAATATAAGTTACAGTCTCTCAATAACTAGGGAGCATATCAATATTCTTAGGTTCTTACATAGCAACTCCTATCATATTCATAATCTTATTATATAACAGCTCCACTTCTGTCACAATAAACCCAGGAAACAGGAAACAGAAGCTGTCTACCTCCCTCCTTAGGTGAAAATGGAGGGTGCTTTCCTACCTGTTGCCAGGTTACTTTCCATTTGAAGCTCTCTGGCTCCCCCATGGGTAAAAAGGGAAAACTGAGGGGCTTTCTATCTGCTGCCAGGTGTAATTTGCATATGCTTCAGTGGAGTTCCATAAAATGCTCACATTTGTGTTACTCTGAGTTTCTTCATGTTAAAATAGTTTACTGTAGATTTATTTAGAAAATGAAGCTATATCATAAAAACCAAAAGTAAATTGCCATACTAACTTTGAAAAGTATTGAAATAGCAGCATACTGCTCCATCATCTTCTCCTCCAGCACTAGAGAAGTCTGTTAAGAGGGCCAATAGCTCTGAACATTTTTCATTTATCTACAGCATACTCGTATTTTTGGGTATCAAGATCTAGTTGATGTTGCTTTAGGTTTTTGTGGAAAATAGGAGCAAAATCCCAGTTCAGTATTGAGATGTAGGGGAATCCCTGCACCTACACAGAGCCTTATTGACTTCAGCGGGTCAACTGCAGGGTGAAGGCCTCTGTGTGTCCAAAGCGGCCTGATCCAAACTGCACTGGGATCAAAGGAAAAAAAAACCTCCAACTGATTTAAATGGTCATTGGATCAGGCTCAGAGTGAACAAGCTGGAGGAATATTTGCTGTAGGCTGCTGACTTTCAGTCAGCAGCAGTGGTGGAAGTGGAATCCATTTCTTACCGTGTGGGGGGCAACATGGGGGGGCACGTTACCTCCTCACGTGACCCTCCATGTGACTCCTCCCCACCCCGCCCCCAGCCTGGGGCCCCCACACTCTCCTCATCCCCTCCCCATGATCCACCCCCCCTTACCTGGGGGGAGCTCTGACCTCCTCCCACTGCCCTGGAGACTTTGGAACTGCAGCAGTGAAAGGAGCAGAGCATGGGGTCGCTGGGAGGCCCCACGCCCTCAGTTCTTCCAGCTCGGCTCTATCGTCCCAGCCCTTCCACGCAGGGTCTCCTCCATCCGTACAGCAGCCCCACCAGAGGACAGGACTGGGGATGGTACAGCCACGCCGGAGGAGCTGTGGACGTGGGGCCGCCTGGTGGCCCCATGTTCTGCACTTCAGGGCTCTCCCAGGAACCGCAGCAGGGAAAGGAGCAGAACTCCAGCCCCGCTCCTTGCTCTTCCTTGGAGCTGCATCTCCTCCAGCTCCGTCTGTACAGCGGCAGCCCCACCAGAGGATGGGGTTGGGGGCAGTACCGCTGCCGGAGGAGCTGCTGGCGTTCTGCTCCTTTTCCCACTGTGGTTCCCTGAACCGCAGGGCTCTCCTGGGAACCACAGCGGGGAAAGGAGCAGAACGTGGGGCCACCGGGCGGCTGTAACCCCCCAGCCCCGTCCCCAGCCCCATCCTCCAGCGGGGCTGCTGTACAGACGGAGGAGACCCTGTGTGGAAGGGCTGGGGACGGTGCAGTATAGCTGCGCCAGAGGGAGGAGGTGCCGGCACATTCTCCACCTGTGTCTTTCCTGTACGCCGTACCAGCTATAAATATCTTGCTGGTATGGCATACTGACCCAGACCGCCCTACTTGCACTGCTGGTCAGCAGTCTTATTTTTCCTTTAAAAACTATTATTAAAAAATTGAATTAAAAATCATTTCCCTCCAGTGTTTGTCAATATTCTTTCGAACGTTGGCAAATTTTTTCTTTTCTACAAAAAGGAGCTGAAGTATTGTCGTGGATAGAAATTTAAATTTTAACTGCAAGTTAACGTACACACAAAAAAAGTGCATATGCCTTTTTATAATCAGGATTTCTAATCTCTGCTTTATTGTAAAATAGGACCTATTGTGAGAAGGATGGCTCATGCCTTCAGTTTCTCTGTTCTTACTGTGTGTCCCTTATTGGTAGAAGAATTCAGTCTTAGTAGTAATAGGTTTGGTTACATTTCTTTCAAAGAGAGAACTTTTAACATGAAATGATGCACATGCTTCCTGTGGTTGTGGATTTCTCTTTGAGAAATGCAGCTAAGTCATTTTTACTTTGGTCAGGGGTGTTTCCTTGAAAACTGTTGCTTTCAGCTTACTCATCATCGGCTTGTATGAAAATTAGCTGCTGCTAAATCATCATAATAAAATTACCCGTGAAAACTTTAAACAAAAGCTTTTTGGATTAAAAACTACCTAGTGGTTAATCCTTGAGAAAGCAAATAATATTATGGTCCTTGCCAATGAAGTGCCCAAGTAATTAAATGACATGCTGAAAAATAAATTACTTCTATTCTTTTTTTTTTTTAAACTACTAGATCTGAGGACTCTTGCATTAAATTTAACAAGTCCAAGGCTTTCCTCGATTGATAACAGAACTGTCTACTCTCTTACACAGCCTTTTATTTATTAGTAGAGTCAGGTGATCTTGTGTCTCCATTAGGAGAATGCCTCCATCAAGTGGTGCGTTAGAACCTTAAAGGTGGTGAGACTCAGCCAAATTTCTATGTGGAACCCTGTTCCACAAATATAGGCTGTCCATCAATAGGACTCTATCCCCCTGTGAGAAGTGGCTGATTTCTAACATGACGTGTCCCAACTGAGGCCCCCATTGGCTTTAATGGGACGTAAGCACGTGTGTAGGTGCTATCCTGAACTGAGGCCTGAATGGAGGTGCAGAGGGAGGGATGGTATCTGAAACAGGAGGGCCTCGGCACATTTAATGCTTTGTAATGAGGAGCAGGACCTTGAATGAGTCTCAGAAGTGGCTAGACAGCGTGAAAGGCTGGTGTGATATGTTCCCAATGGTCTCTGCCTGACTTAGTAGGTGGCCGGCTGCATGATGAACCAGGGTTAGCTGTTGGTGAGTTGGGACTTAGATGTATAGTGCATGTTTAACTAGAAAACCAAAATCCCACTCTGGCATTAGACTACAGCTTTGCTGGATATCCTCTGGGCCAGTTCCTGTGCAGTTTAAGTACATGGCCTATATGCAGGGGAGCACTGCATGAAGGAGTGGAATCCCCTCCACAGGCCACCCAGTGGCAACAAAGGTGCTCTACAGCCACCACTGCAAGGGAAATGGGGGCAGATGACCACTGGGTTCTAAGTCATGGGTCCACCAATCACATCTCTCTATTGCCCCGTCCCACAGCTTTCCTGTGTGAAAGCGCTGCCTCCCCTCCTATTGGGATGCTATTGGATCCCTGGCAGCACCACTCCATCAGAGAGATGCTACCTGGAACTATTTCCTCACTATGACAGCTCCCCAGGGACACGAGGGCTAGGGCGCTGTAAAGAAGTAATCTAGCCTGAGACCATATTGACTTCTGTGGGTAAATTCTGTGGGGTTACAGGCGGATAATTTGCATTCTCTCAGCACCTCCTCCCCCTCAGTTTGCCCAGTTTTAGTCTCCCCCCCGACCCCCGACAGCTTTACTGGGTCTTGGGGGGAGGGGGATGGGAAATGGTGGCATGAAAGTGCTTAAGCCAAATCCTGTGTGAAAGGGAATGCTAATCCATGGATGAAGGATCTCTCATTATGTGGATTGAGGTGAGGTATGATCTGGCCAATGAAATTTAAGATGCATCATTGCTCTTTAGTCTCTGATGGTCTATTACAGAAATGAATATCAGAATTTTCAAAATGCATGATATTTACATCATAGAACAAAACAGGTCTAATGGGAAGAAAGATTTAAAATGTACACTAAAATGAATATTATTTAGCAAGGAGATTATAATGGTGCCAATACTCGGCACATAATAAACGTCCTTTTATTTTTAGAAAAAAGTGTCTGTACATAAACAGATGATTTTTAGAATTTAGTATCCTTGTTTAGTTTATTTTTCAAAATTAACTATTATGTAGTAATCGTGTGTCAAACTTTATATTTCACAATAACCATTTTGAAGTCAGAGAGCTCTATAAAACATTCAAAAACTGGACTTTATTATAAACACATAAACCTTTTAGTGAGGATTGTGGCTCTTTAAAGATCAGTCCGAGACGCCTTTCCAAACTAGCATTTTCTACACCTATAGTCAATTTTTGCAGCTGAGTTTCAACGCCTTCCAAGTAATAATAATAATCATCATCATAATAATCTGCACCGATTTGTCACACACACAATGCTACTGAAATATGCTCATTGGGAAGTAATGCTGACATGGTGTTCAGTAAAATCATGCAAAGAGGTGGCGTGTGCATAAATCAGGCTCAACTTGGCCCTATATTTTCCTCTCATTTAATATTTATGGGATGTTATTACTCCTGAAAGACAGGATTTTGTAAAACTGCTGCAGGCAGGCACTGTGCAAGTTGTCCCACCTATGGAACATATGACTCACCTGTAACTAGAGCTGGTCAAAAAATGGACTGTTTGCCACAAAAAATTTAGCAAGAAACTTTGTTTGTTTTCATTGACACTTTTTGGAAATATTGAAAACCCACAAACCAAGAAGTTGTTGGTTTCTTGATGAAAACCCCAAAAATGTTGATGAAGATGGAAATGCTTGTGAAAATTTGTGTTTAATCAAAAAGCCATTTTTCAAAGAAAAAAGTTTTGATTGATGTGGTCAACCAGCTCTGTTTGTAACACTAATTGGTCTAGATACACAGGAAATAAGACATACATTGCAGGAACGGGTTTAATGCAGCAGGCTGCAACTACACCAAACCAATCCCAAATCTGTGGTGACCCCCCAGACACCTTAATTACCAGGCAATTATTTGGATCAAGTGCAGGAAGAATAAACCAATTAAACCAAGAGAGGGAGTAAAGAGAGCACTCAGCCATGTCTCCAATAAACCTCAAGCAGGAATTCAGCAAGTGCTAGAATGCCTTGCACCCTCTGCCCATGTTGAAGATGAGGTTGTCTATGAATATGACGTACAATACATGTGACTTAAGATCACTTCTGTCCTGTAACCAACAGAGCTGATGCCAGTAACCTCCTGGGTCCCATGCTTAGGTTTACCGCAGGAGGCAGTCAACCACACTGTGACGGGGTCGGCTTACCCCGCAGTAGCCCAGACAGGGTTAAGCCCATGTTATTGACAGCGGAAGTCCCGCCTCCCTGGCAAGACTGGACATGCTCCAAGTGCTCTAGTAGTATAAAGGGAGGGAACCCAGCTCATTCTGGGCTGGAGGCTGCAGGGGAAGGACCTGCCTGGGAAGCTCCTGCGGAGGGCCAGCCACAACCCCTGACTGCACCGGGAATCGAAGCTGTCCACGGCCTGCCTGCACCCTGGCGACTGGAGGAACCCTTGGAGACGACTGGCCCTGCCGAACACAGAGGACCCGACATCTTATGGGAAACCCCAACACAGACTCTGGTATGAAGTGACCCAGGGAGTGTGACTGAGTGGTACACGCCCCGGGAAACTCAGCGTGTTTTGGTAGGACCCCCCTGCTGAGTCAGTGGCAAGCTGCTATGCCACTGTTAGGGCTCTGGGTCGGGGGCCCGGTGGAGTCGGGTGGGCCCAGGCCCCCCTACCGGGGCTGCCACACCCCATAAGGGGCGCCCCAATGCTATAGACTCCGGCCACTAGGCCATGCTGCCCTGCACCAAAGGGCTGCTTTATAGACTCTGGCCGCTAGACCACGCTGCCCTGCACTGAAGGGTGGTGCTACAGACTCTGGCCATTAGGCTGCGCTGCCCTGCATCAAAGGGCGGCTCTATAGACTCTGGCCTCTAAGCTACGCTCCCCTGCACTGAAGGGCTGCTTTATAGACTGTGACTGACGGGCCACGCTGCCCTGGCCCTAGGGGCATGGACCGTCACACACACACTATGTCTACTTGCACAGGACAGCAACTATAAATCATGCCAAAGTTTGGATGGGATGAAGGGAAAGGGTGCCTATTATCCACCAGGACCCAAGAGTCCAACCACTGAGACATTTTTCCTTTGCAGCTCCTCTTCTGAGCAGTGATGCCAGCAGTACTAAATTCTGCCATTTGTACCATATATGGTGTCATGGATGTGGAAAAAATGTGAATAAGGACAAGACTGCCAAATTCATTCCACTGGTGATCTGATCCATATTCAGAATCAGATCTCTTAAGCAGCAAGATAGTTACATTCACCAATTGCACTTCTGAGCCCCTCCCCCCCAATGCCTCCACCCCAAACCTTAAAAACAATACAAAATGCTGACTTGAGAGATTACTGGACTCATTGACTTTAAGGCCAGAAGGAACCATCATAATAATGTAGTCTGACCTCCTGCACATTGCAGGCCACAGAACCTCACCCACCCACTCCTGTAATAGACCCATAACCTCTGGCTGAGTTACTGAAGTTCTCAAATCATGGTTTAAAGACTTCAAGTTAATGAGAATCCAGTATTTACACTAGTTTAAACTTGCAAGTGATCCATGCCCCATGCTGCAGAGGAAGGCAAAAGCCCCCAGAGTCTCTGCCAGTCTGACCCAGGGGAAAATTCCTTCCTGACCCCCAATATGGCGATCAGTTAGACTCTGAGCATGTGGGCAAGATCCACCAGCCAGTCACCTGGGAAAGAATTCTGTTTAGTAACTCGGAGCCCTCCCCATCTAGTGTCCCATTACTGGCCATCTGAGATATTTGCTGCTAGCAGTCGCAGATTGGCTACATGCCATTGTAGACAGTCTCATCATATCATCCCCTCAATACATTTAACAAACTCCATCTTGAAGCCAGTTAGGTTTTTTTGCCCCCACTGCTCCCCTTGGAAGGCTGTTCCAGAACTTCACTCATCTAATTTCAAGCCTAAACTTGTTGATGGCCAGTTTATAGCCATTTCTTCTTGTGTCCACATTGTCACTTAACTTAACTCCCCAGGTATTTATCCCTCTAATGTATTTATAGAGAGCAATCATCAGCCTTCGTTTGGTTAGGCTAAACAAGCCAAGCTCTTTGAGTCTCGTCTCATCAGGTAGGTTTTCCACTCCTCTGATCATCCTAGTAGCCCTTCTCTGGACCTGTTCCAGTTTGAATTAATCTTTCTTAAACATGGAAGACCAGAACTGCACACCGTATTCCAGATGAGGTCTCACCACTGCCTTGTATAATGGCAATAACACTTCTCTATCTCTACTGGAAATCATAGATCATAGAAGATTAAGGTTGGAAGAGACCTCAGGAGGTCATCTAGTCCAATCCCCTGCTCAAAGCAGGACCAATCCCAACTAAATCATCCCAGCCAGGGCTTTATCAAGCCGGGCCTTAAACCTCTAAGGATGGAGATTCCATCACCTCCCTAGGTAACCCATTCCAGTTCTTCACCACCCTCCTAGTGAAACAGTTTTTCCTAATATCCAACCTAGACCTCCCCCACTGCAACTTGAGACCATTGCTTCTTGTTCTGTCGCTTGCCACCACTGAGAACAGCCTAGTTCCATCCACTTTGGAAGGCTGCTATCAAATCCCCCCTCACTCTTCTCTTCTGCAGACTAAATAAGCCCAATTCCCTCTGCCTCTCCTCATAGGTCATGTGCCCCAGCCCCCTAATCATTTTTGTTGCCCTCTGCTGGACTCTCTCCAATTTGTCCACATCCTTTCTGTAGTGGGGGCCCCAAAACTGGATGCAATACTCCAAATGTGGCCTTACCAGTGCCGAATAGAGGGGAATAATCACTTCCCTCGATTTGCTGGCAATGCTCCTACTAATGCAGCCCAATATGCCGTTAGCCTTCTTGGCAACAAGGGCACACTGCTGACTCATATCCAGCTTCTCGTCCACTGTAATCCCTAGGTCCTTTTCTGCAGAACTGCCACTTAGCCAGTTGGTCCCCAGCCTGTAGCAGTGCATGGGATTCTTCTGTCCTAAGTGCAGGACTCTGCACTTGTCCTTGTTGAACTTCATCAGATTTCTTTTGGCCCAATCCTCCAATTTGTCTAGGTCACTCTGGACCCTATCCCTACCCTCCAGCATATCTACCATTCCCCCCAGCTTGACATATCCTAGGACTGCATTAGCCTTTTTCATGGCAGCATTATATTACTGGCTCACAGTCATCCTGTGATCAACCAATATACGCAGGTCTTTCTCCTCTCTGTCACTTCCAACTAATAACTCCCCAGCTTATAACAAAAATTCTTGTTGTTAGTCCCTAAGTGCATGACTTTTCACTTTAAAATTTCATCTAATTTCTATTACTCCAGTTTTCAAGGTAGTCCAGGTCTTCTTGTATGATATTCCAGTCCTCCTCCATATTGGCAATACCTCCCAAATTTGTGTCATATGCAAATTTTATTAGCACATTCCCACTTTTTGTGCCAAGGTCATTAATAAAAATGTTAAATAAGATTGGTCCCAAGACTGATCCCTGAGGATCTCCACTAGTAACCTCCCACCAGCTTCCCTTTCAGAATGACCCATTGTAGTCTGCACTTTAACCAGTTTCTTAGGCCTGGACTATACTACGAGTTTAGGTCGAATTTAGCAGCGTTAAATTGAATTAACCCTGCACCCGTCCTCACAACGAAGCCATTTACTTCGACGTAAAGGGCTCTTAAAATCGATTTCTGTACTCCTCCCCGACGAGGGGAGTAGTGCTGAAATCGACATTGCCATTTCGAATTAGAGTTAGTGTGGATGCAATTCGATGGTATTGGCCTCCGGAAGCTATCCCACAGTGCACCATTGTGACCGCTCTGGACAGCAATCTGAACTCAGATGCACTGGCCAGGTAGACAGGAAAAGCCCCACAAACTTTTGAATTTCATTTCCTGTTTGCCCAGCGTGGAGAGCACAGGTGACCATGCAGAGCTCATCAGCACAGGTAACCATGCAGTCCGAGAATCGAAAAAGAGCTCCAGCATGGACCGTACGGGAGGTACTGGATCTGATCGCTGTATGGGGAGATGATTCCGTGCTAGCAGAACTACGTTCCAAAAGACGAAATGCCAAAACATTTGAAAAACTCTCCAAGGGCATGATGGAGAGAGGCCACAATAGGGACTCACTACAGTGCCGCGTGAAAGTTAAGGAGCTCAGACAAGCGTACCAGAAAACCAAAGAAGCAAACGGACGGTCCGGGGCAGAGCCGCAGACATGCTGCTTCTACGCTGAACTGCATGGAGTTCTAGGGGGGGCTGCCACCACTACCCCACCCCTGACTGTGGATTCCAATGAGGGGTTACTCTCAGCCATGCCTGAGGATTTTGCGGACGGGGAAGATGAGCAGGAGGAGGACGAGCTTGCGGAGAGCACACAGCACTCCGTTCTCCCCAACAGCCAGGATCTTTTTCTCAGCCTGACTGAAGTAGCCTCCCAACCCTCCAAGGTGGTATCCTGGACCATGAAGCCATAGAAGGGACCTCTACTGAGTGTACCTTTGTAAATATAAAGCATGGTTTAAAAGCAAGCATTTTTTAATGATTAATTTGCCCTGAGGACTTGGGATGCATTCGCGGCCAGTACAGCTACTGGAAAAGTCTGTTAATGTGTCTGGGGATGGAGCGAAAATCCTCCAGGGACATCTCCGTGAAGATCTCCTGGAGGTACTCCAAAAGCCTTTGCAGAAGGTTTCTGGGAAGGGCAGCCTTATTCCATCCTCCATGGTAGGACACTTTACCATGCCATGCTAGTAGCAAGTAATCTGGTATCATTGCATGACAAAGCCTGGCAGCGTATGGTCCCGGTGTTTGCTGGCATTCAAGCAACATCTGTTCTTTATCTCGCTGTGTTATCCTCAGGAGTGTGATATTGTTCATGGTAACCTGGTAGAAATACAGGAATTTAATTAAGGGGACAGAGGTGGCCGTTCCTTTGGGCTGTTTGCCTGTGGCTGAAAAGAAATCCTTCCCTGCAGTTAGCCAAGCGGGGGAAGGGGGGGGGCATTGGCGCTGAGCTGTTCGTGTTTGGCTAGCAGGGATCTTCCCTGATACCAGCCACGCGGTGGGGGGAGGGGTAAAGCGATCATCCCAGAGAATTGGATGGGGGGGAGGGTTAGTTTGGTTTCTGCTGCTGCACGTTAACACGAAAACCGCAGCACTCAACGGGCTTTGCTTGGTATGGGAAAGGAGGGCGCTGCTTTTATGAAGGTTGCAGAAGCCGAAAGACAATAGCTTACCATGGCCGCATGCAAGCCGAATTCTGTTGCCCGGCCCTGCGTCCGTGATCTCTAACACCAAAGCCGCAGGCACTCAATATTAAGATGCAAAATGCGACCTTGTACCAAAATCACATGTGCTATGTAATGTGAATAGTGTTGTTCACCATGAGAGTATAACCATTGTTCTGTAAAATGTATCTTTTTAAATACTTCTCTCCCTTTTTTCCTTCCCGCAGCTGCAAATTTTTCAAGCCTCCCTCCTCCCTCCCAAAGGCTATCTCAGATAAGGCGGCGAAAAAAACGCACGTGAGATGAAATGTTCTCTGAGATCATGCAGTCGACCAGCAATGAAAGAGCTCATCTGAATGAGTGGAAGAACACGGTATCACAGTACAGGAAAGCGGCCAATGAACGTGAGGACAGAAGGGATGCTCGAGATGAGAGGTGGCAGCAGGAAGATCAGAGGAGGCAGGATGCAATGCTCGGGCTACTGCATGATCAAACGGACATCTGGTGGAGCTTCAGGAACGTCTGGTGGAGCTTCAGGAATGGCAGCAGGATCACAGAGTGCCGCTGCAGCCCCTGTTTAACCACCCTCCCCCATCCCCAAGTTCCATAGCCTCCTCACCCAGACACCCAAGAACGCGGTGGGCGGGGGGGAGGCTCCGTGCACCCTGCCACTCCACCCTAGTGGACAGCCCAAGCAAAAGGCTGTCATTCAACAAGTTTTGAAGTGGCCTTTTCCTTCCCTCCTCCCACACCCCACCCGGGCTACCTTGTCAGTTCTCTCCCTATTTTTATAATCAATTAATAAAGAATACATGGTTTTTAAATGATAATGACTTTATTTCCTTTGAAAGCAAGCTGTGATCGAAGGGAGGAGAGTGGGTTGCTTACAGGGAATGAGTCAATCAAGGGGGCAGGTTTTCATCAAGGAGAAACAAACAGAACTTTCACACCGTAGCCTGGCCAGTCATGAAACTGGTTTTCAAAGCTTTCTCTGATGCGCAGCGCTTCCTGGTGTGCTCTTCTAATCGCCCTGGTGTCTGGCTGCATGTAAGCCGCTCTCATCTTGGTATTCTGGTGCTTCAGGGCAGGGGAAAGCAAGTCACAAAGTTCCAAGAAAGTGCCCTTACGCATGCAAAAGTTTCGCAGCCACTGGAAATCGTCCCACACCTGCAACACTATGCGGTCCCACCAGTCTGTGCTTGTTTCCTGGGCCCAGAATTGGCGTTCCACGGCATGAACCTGCCCCATTAACATCACAATCTCCAAAGTGCCAGGGCCCATGGTTTGAGAGAATTCTGTGTCCATGTCCTCATCACTCTCGTCACCGCACTGCCGTCGCCGCCGCCTCCTCGCCTGGTTTTGCAGGTTCTGGTTCAGCATAAACTGCACGATAATGTGCGAGGTGTTTACAATGTTCATGACTGCTGCATTGAGCTGAGCAGGCTCCATGGTTGCCGTCTGGCGTCTGCACAGGTAACCCAGGAAAAAAGGCGCGAAACGGTTGTCTGCCGTTGCTTTCACGGAGGGAGGGAGAGGGGAGGTCTGATGACATGTACCCAGAACCACCCGCAACAATGTTTTTTGCCCCATCAGGCATTGGGATCTCAATCCAGAATTCCAGTGGGCGGGGGAGACTGCGGGAACTATGGGATAGCTATGGGATAGCTACCCACAGTGCAACATTCCGGAAGTCGACGCTAGCCTCGGTACTATGGACGCACACCGCCGAATTAATGTGCTTAGTGTGGTCGTGTGCACTCGACTTTATACAATCTGTTGCCAAAAATTGAATTCTGTAAAATCGGAGTAATCCCGTAGTGTAGACATACCCTTATCCTTATTCACCTTTACTACTAGTGTTATTAACAGTTTCTGTATGAATTATAAACATTCAATGCTATGTTCCTAGTAGTACTGCTTTGTCTGAGACCTTTGTGTAGTGTGGACCTGTGGGAGGTTTTAAATCACAGCATTACAATTCTCAATTTAGAAATAGAAGAATATCTAAAGTTCCCTATTAATTGTGGTTAATAAAAATTTACATAATGCCAAGGAATGGATTTTTTTGGTGTATTCTGCATGTGTTCTTGTATGTTTACCAATTCATCTAAGAGTCATTGATGGCCAAATTCCCCTCCTCCCTTACAAAACCTAAATTCATTGATTGAGATTAATTCAGGGGGACTTCTTCAATACTGACTTCAGAGCATGGTGCCACTGCACCGCACTCCATGAGCACTTCTGCAGCACCTGGACAGACCCTCTGTGTCCCCATACAAAGGAATTTTGGATAGTCAATTCACAGAGCTCATGGACTCACTGGCCACATCCTTCCCCAACACAGCTTTAGTTCTGTCACATAGAGAGCTACAGTGGAGCAACTTTCACGGTGACAGGTGGTGCCTCTCCACACTCTGCCTCCCCACCCATGCAGCAGGGGTGTTGCATTGTTTGTGTAAGGAAAGAGGAGGACTGACCCCTAACTCAGGAAAGGATTGTCACCTGAGCTCTCACCTTTATCTTCCTCCAAATGATTAATTACCATGCACTCCCTGATCACCCATTTCCCCCAAGATAAATCCCCTATCAGGAAGGGTCCAAGTCAGAGTTATTGGGTTTCCTTCATCTAAAAGAGGAAAGAATTAAACTCCCTTAATCAATGTCATTCTTTAATCCCTCAGAGGGTTTGCTTTTATGTGGACATGATGTATCCCCTGGCAGTAGCAGAGTAGTTTCAGCAATCAAACCAAATGTCCCATGTGGTATTGTTATTATTAATAATAATTGTATTAGTAGGAGCCCTAGTCACAGTGCAGGACCCTGTTGTGCAAAGTGGTGTACAAATACAGAACAAGAAGACATTCCCTGCCCTAAAGAGTTTACAATCTAAGTAGTGCAGGATTTTACCATTAGGCTGTGACTCAATTATGGAGGATTTTAAATTATACACAAAAAAGTATGCTAAAAGAACATTATTAAGGTCGTAAAGTTAAGCATTCAGAAGTTACGAAGTGCCAGAATTAAGGTTGCCTGTGCAACTAGCTCCATCTAGAATACAGTTCCTACACCCATATGGAATTGTCTCATTTTTAAACAACAGAAAAATGACTATTCAGTTACATATATAATTCCACTAACGTAAAAAGGATCTAGTGACATTTCTACTCTGGGAACTAGAATTTTAAGGCAAACAAGTTGCCCAATTGGATTACTGTTTTATAATGGACAATGAACATCCAGTAGTTGGGAGAATTCACTTCTGGTTGTAGGATAACAAATAAAGTAAAAACAAGAACGATTTTTTAAAATAAATGATGATATAGTTTGTAATTCCCAAACTCCTGCAATAGGTGCAGTTTCTTGATACTGAGAGTGTTGGTTAGGGTGTCAAAAGTGTGGGTGCATATGTGTGAGACAGATGTTAGAACACTCGTATCGGAGGTGTGAAAATATATGAAAACTTAAAAAGTATATATACTAAATGTAAAAGTGCTTGGTAGAAAAAAAAAGGCTAGTTTCACTATAGATTAATTGTTTGCTTTGAACTAGCTTAATATAGAACTAGGTGGTATGCTAATGTTTTAGCAGTTAAGGTTACTTACCTAGGAAACATTCAATTATGAGATGATTAATAGTGCAAGATTTATAAATGTCACTGTGCCCATTTTAATGGCGTAGGATATTTCCAGGTACAATACAGTTCTGATTTTCCATTTTGTGGGTGTTGTTCTTCAGCCTCAGCCACCATCATCTGTAGATAAATTTGTATGATAGGCTTTTTCCGAGGAGGCTTAAAGTCTTGGCGGTCAGTTATGAAACCCCTGAAAGCACTATGCTGGTAAACACGTTATCTTTCTTTTGTACACTGTAGAAGCACTGGAAAACTTCATCATGCTTTCAGGCAGAAGTCTGAAAAAGTATCTCTTTCACATTAGGCCAAACAGCTGCAATACTTAGGTAACTGCTACCTTATGTTAAATAAAGGCGTTATTTCTTATTTGAAGCTGGTAACATAGTATCACACGCATGTACACTTTGAGTGAGCTACTAGCACAAAACCTAGAGCCGGGGTCAGTATATGAAGCTACTAAAGTGCTTCTGGAGGAGTGATTGTACCTACAATTAAAAACACAGACCAAAATAAGAAATTGTAAGACTCAAAACTCAACTTTTGTGAGTTTTAAACTGTTTATATTTTTTATCCTATTCCTGGATAGGTAAATAGTATGGATGGGATTTTCAAAAGACTTTAAAGGATTTAGGTTCCGCCAAGCTCTTTTGAAAACCCCAGTCTGTGGTAATCAGAGCTGGTTAGGAACAGAGTTTCATTAGAAAATGTGAATTCGTCAGAGCCGAAAAGTTTCATGGAAACATCTTAGGTTGGACAAACTTTCATCAAATGACAGCTAGGATTCTGACACATCCCTTTGTGCCAGGCAGGTTTCTTAGTGAGTGGCCTGGATTTCTACAGTCTGTGGTTCTGGGGCAGCCTCACCATGTGGACTAAAAAGGGCATAGATTCATAGATTCATAGATTCTAGGACTGGAAGGGACCTCGAGAGGTCATCGAGTCCAGTCCCCTGCCCGCATGGCAGGACCAAATACTGTCTAGACCATCCCTGATAGACATTTATCTAACCTACTCTTAAATATCTCCAGAGATGGAGATTCCACAACCTCCCTAGGCAATTTATTCCAGTGTTTAACCACCATGACAGTTAGGAACTTTTTCCTAATGTCCAACCTAGACCTCCCTTGCTGCAGTTTAAGCCCATTGCTTCTTGTTCTATCCTCAGAGGCTAAGGTGAACAAGTTTTCTCCCTCCTCCTTATGACACCCTTTTAGATACCTGAAAACTGCTATCATGTCCCCTCTCAGTCTTCTCTTTTCCAAACTAAACAAACCCAATTCTTTCAGCCTTCCTTCATAGGTCATGTTCTCAAGACCTTTAATCATTCTTGTTGCTCTTCTCTGGACCCTTTCCAATTTCTCCACATCTTTCTTGAAATGCGGTGCCCAGAACTGGACACAATACTCCAGCTGAGGCCTAACCAGAGCAGAGTAGAGCGGAAGAATGACTTCTTGTGTCTTGCTCACAACACACCTGTTAATACATCCCAGAATCACGTTTGCTTTTTTTGCAACAGCATCACACTGTTGACTCATATTTAGCTTGTGGTCCACTATAACCCCTAGATCCCTTTCTGCCGTACTCCTTCCTAGACAGTCTCTTCCCATTCTGTATGTGTGAAACTGATTTTTTCTTCCTAAGTGGAGCACTTTGCATTTGTCTTTGTTAAACTTCATCCTGTTTAACTCAGACCATTTCTCCAATTTGTCCAGATCATTTTGAATTATGACCCTGTCCTCCAAAGCAGTTGCAATCCCTCCCAGTTTGGTATCATACGCAAACTTAATAATCGTACTTTCTATACCAATATCTAAGTCGTTAATGAAGATATTGAACAGAGCCAGTCCCAAAACAGACCCCTGCGGAACCCCACTCGTTATGCCTTTCCAGCAGGATTGGGAACCATTAATAACAACTCTCTGAGTACGGTTATCCAGCCAGTTATGCACCCACCTTATAGTAGCCCCATCTAAATTGTATTTGCCTAGTCTGTCGATAAGAATATCATGCGAGACCGTATCAAATGCCTTACTAAAGTCTAGGTATACCACATCCACAGCTTCTCCCTTATCCACAAGACTCGTTATCCTATCGAAGAAAGCTATCAGATTGGTTTGACATGATTTGTTCTTTACAAATCCATGCTGGCTGTTCCCTATCACCTTACCACCTTCCAAATGTTTGCAGATGATTTCCTTAATTACTTGCTCCATTATCTTCCCTGGCACAGAAGTTAAACTAACTGGTCTGTAGTTTCCTGGGTTGTTTTTATTTCCCTTTTTATAGATGGGCACTATATTTGCCCTTTTCCAGTCTTCTGGAATCTCTCCCGTCTCCCATGATTTTCCAAAGATAATAGCTAGAGGCTCAGATACCTCCTCTATTAGCTCCTTGAGTATTCTAGGATGCATTTCATCAGGCCCTGGTGACTTGCAGGCATCTAACTTTTCTAAGTGATTTTTAACTTGTTCTTTTTTTATTTTATCTGCTAAACCTACCCCCTTCCCATTAGCATTCACTAGGTTAGGCATTCCTTCAGACTTCTCGGTGAAGACCGAAACAAAGAAGTCATTAAGCATCTCTGCCATTTCCAAGTTTCCTGTTACTGTTTCTCCCTCTTCACTAAGCAGTGGGCCTACCCTGTCTTTGGTCTTCCTCTGGCTTCTAATGTATTGATAAAAAGTCTTCTTGTTCCCCTTTATTCCCGTAGCTAGTTTGAGCTCATTTTGTGCCTTTGCCTTTCTAATCTTGCCCCTGCATTCCTGTGTTGTTTGCCTATATTCATCCTTTGTAATCTGTCCTAGTTTCCATTTTTTATATGACTCCTTTTTATTTTTTAGATCATGCAAGATCTCGTGGTTAAGCCAAGGTGGTCTTTTGCCACATTTTCTATCTTTCCTAACCAGCGGAATAGCTTGCTTTTGGGCCCTTAATAGTGTCCCTTTGAAAAACTGCCAACTCTCCTCAGTTGTTTTTCCCCTCAGTCTTGATTCCCATGGGACCTTACCTATCAGCTCTCTGAGCTTACCAAAATCCGCCTTCCTGAAATCCATTGTCTCTATTTTGCTGTTCTCCCTTCTACCCTTCCTTAGAATTGCAAACTCTATGATTTCATGATCACTTTCACCCAAGCTGCCTTCTACTTTCAAATTCTCAACGAGTTCCTCCCTATTTGTTAAAATCAAGTCTAGAACAGCTTCCCCCCCAGTAGCTTTTTCAACCTTCTGAAATAAAAAGTTGTCTGCAATGCAGTCCAAGAATTTGTTGGATGGTCTGTGCCCCGCTGTGTTATTTTCCCAACATATATCCGGATAGTTGAAGTCCCCCATCACCACCAAATCTTGGGCTTTGGATGATTTTGTTAGTTGTTTAAAAAAAGCTTCATCCATCTCTTCCACCTGGTTAGGTGGCCTGTAGTAGACTCCTAGCATGACATCACCCTTGTTTTTTACCCCTTTTAGCCTAACCCAGAGACTCTCAACACTTCCGTCTCCTATGTCCATCTCTACCTCAGTCCAAGTGTGTACATTTTTAATATATAAGGCAACACCTCCTCCCTTTTCCCCCTGTCTATCCTTCCTGAGCAAGCTGTATCCATCCACACCAACATTCCAATCATGTGTATTATCCCACCAAGTTTCAGTGATGCCAACAATGTCATAGTTGTATTTATTTATTAGCACTTCCAGTTCTTCCTGCTTATTACCCATACTTCTCGCATTTGTATATAGGCATCTAAGATACTGGTTTGACCTTTCCTCCCGGTTTTCTCCTGACCCTCCTTTCTCTCTGCCAATATAGCCCACACTCCCTCTCATTTCCGACCCATCTCCCAGGTCTCCATGTTCCCCACTTACCTGCGGGCTTTGCTCACCTGTCCCCGTCGAACCTAGTTTAAAGCCCTCCTCACTTATGATTCTTATCAGTTAGCCAGAGTGAAACTGATAGGCATCGTGTCAATTTCAGTCAGCAGCTGTGGTGCCAGGGAGCATATTTTGTGTCTGTTTCCAATATGAACATTTCATGGAATTTCTGGTTCATGAGAAATTTCTAAAAAATTAATTTTGGTCCAAATCAGAATGTAACCAGATTTCAAAAGGTCAACATTTTCTGCCAACTGGAAATCCTATGTTTTGGTTGGCTTTAGTATTAATTATTCAATACTAAGGGCCAGATTGTTCCCAGCCCTGGAGAAGATGTGACAGGGGAGGAAGCCTCAAGGAATCTTCTTCTCACACTTACACACACTGCACAAGGGCTGAGGAAACTTGCAGTCCCTGTTTCAGAAGAACACAGGGACTGCTCCTTCTCTTTCTCTGGTGCACATGTAACCCACATACCCAGGAGTGCGTGGTGTTCTGTCCCATCTAGTGGCACCAAGACCACTAAGAGAGAGAGATTAGTCTTAGCTAACAGTCTTAGCTAACAGCCAGTTGGCTTTTAGCTCATGCAGTTGAGGCTCACTTAGCTCCAGAGGTCCCAGGGCCAATCCCGCCCGCTGCCAACCGAGGTCTGTTCCGTGTTACAAGTGAGGACTCGTCTGGGATTTCAACAGGGAAGTCTCTGAAGCTCAGTATGCACTTCCTCAGCTAGAGGACGTTTGTAACCCACACATCTTCTGGGTGTGGTGTTCTTCCCCATCTAGTGGCACCAAGACCACTTAGAGAGTTAAATGAGTCTGCTCTACAGCCTTAGCTATCAGCCATATGGCTTTAAGCTCATGCAGTAGAGCAGGGGTAGGCAACCTATGGCACGCGTGCCGAAGGCGGCACACAAGCTGATTTTCAGTGGCACTCACACTGCCCAGGTCCTGGCCACCGGTCCGGGGGGCTCTGCTTTTTAATTTAATTTTAAATGAAGTTTCTTAAACATTTTAAAAACCTTATTTACTTTACATACAACAATAGTTTAGTTATATATTATAGACTTATAGAAAAAGATCTTCTAAAAACATTAAAATGTATTACTGGCACGTGAAACCTTAAATTAGAGTGAATAAATGAAGACTCGGCACACCACTTCTGAAAGGTTGCTGACCCCTGCAATAGAGGCTCATGCATTTAGCTCCAGAGGTCCCAGATTCTATCCTGCATGCTGACGACCGGGGTCTGTTGGCATTACACACACATAGTCACAAAGCAAGTGGAGAGGGTGAGGGGCTATGTACAACCATCATACCACTGACCTGAAGAACAGGCTGCACCATGCTAAAGAAAAGCACTGTCTGGCACTTCTTACTGTGCACTGAGGATGGATTGTGCCTCATTAAAACATAATGCCTTTCTATGCTTCTCTGGGATGGTGGGCTCTGTACCATCCCTACCCAGGGCTGTGGTTAGACCCACAATCTAGCCCTAAATGGAGCCAGCCTGGTGCCTCAGAATGTGAGCCATATTCTACCTTCATAACCATTGCCTTCAAGGGGGTCGCATGGGGGCATCCGAGGCCAGAATTTGGCTGAAAGGGAGATAAAAAGAGTATGATTCACACATCTGAGAAACTCAATTCACAAAGTTTTTTCAAAGAGGGGAAATTCTGGCTATTATAGGGGGCTAGAAAAATCATAAGTGTCATGCCTGAAGTTTCCTTTCTATAGTCCTGTCGGGTGGTGCGTGTGTTGTGTCCTTTCCACTCTCACTTAACAGGGAAGGGCTTGGGCCTCTACACCTGAAATGTCCTGAGATCTGCAGAAGCTGAGGCCATCTGTAATACTTCACAGCCCACACACTGCAGGTCCCAATGGTCACCTGTCACAGAAAGCGTAGATCGTTTCTCTTTCTTGCTGGTCGGGTTCAAGGAACAAAAATAACATATGTTTCTTGTGACTGCACAAAGATAGAAGCAAGGCAGAATGTTTCCTGGAACAGTTCCTCTGATGGAAAAATACTTTAGCTAGTGCAAGTGTAAGTCAGCTAGCTATGGGTATTGTAGTTAGTCAGATATTGCAACAGCATTGGCCACTAAAGCCATAAGAATGTGCCACAATTTTCGAAGCTCCAGTTCCCGTAGTTGCTGCTTCAATCAGCATTTTCCCTTGCAGAAATGTACTGGAGATGGGCCTGAGTCAAGAAGTTTGAATCCAGATCAAAAGGTTCAAGATCCACTCTGGCACATTTCTAATCACAGTGAACACCATTAAGGTTTTACACCATAGATGCAGGACATTTTTTGAAAGTAGTATCATAAAGGGTTATCATATTATAGGCAGTGCAGGTAGTAATGCCTAGACTCAAGGTGGTCTGTCACTTTCCATTATAAGACCCTGTTTCAGTGGCTTATAACACTGTCAAACATTTGCTCTGAAATTTTCCATGCTGGGTGTCTGCCTCAAAGGTGTTTTTTCTTGGTGTTGTTTTTATTTTTAATTTCAACAAAATCAGATCAGCCATTTCTCAGAATGAGGTTAGAGAAGAAAATGTTGTTTTGCACATGTTAAAAAACTCCAGAAACCATTTCAGTAAGGCCTGGTCTACACTAGAAAATTAGGTTGGTTTAACTACGTCAGTCAGGGGTGTGAAAAATCCACACCTCTGAGAGGCATTGCTAAGATTACCTAAGTCTCCGTATAGACAGTCCTAGGTCGACGGAAGAATTCTTCCATCAACCTAGCTGCCGCTCCTCGGGAGTTGGATTACTAAACTGACAGGAAAACCCTTCCTGTTGGTATTAATGTGGCAAAGTCTAGCACTCAAAAGTTAAGAAATGCCAGAATTAGGCTGCCTGAGCAACTTTAATTCACCCCTTTGTCTTATGCATTATACAGTCTTTAATTGAATGCCTGGCTGCAAGATGGTGTTGCCAGGAGGGCTTTGGCTTCCTTGACCACGGGATGCTATTACAGGAAGGACTGCTAGGCAGAGATGGTGTTCACCTTTCGAGGAGGGGAAAGACCCTATTTGGACACAGACTGGCTAACCTAGTGAGGAGGGCTTTAAACTAGGTTTGATAGGGACAGGTGAGCAAAGCCCACAGGTAAGTGGAGAACATGGAGACCTGGGAGATGGGTCAGAAATAGGAGGGAGCGTGGGCTATAATGGCAGAGAGAAAAGAGGGTCAGGGCAAAACTGGGAGGCAAGATCAAATCAGTATCTTAGATGCCTATATACAAATGCGAGAAGTATGGGTAACAAGCAGGAAGAACTGGAAGTGCTAATAAATAAATACAACTATGACATTGTTGGCATCACCGAAAATTGGTGATATAATACACATGATTGGAATGTTGGTATGGATGGGTACAGCTTGCTCAGGAAGGATAGACAGGGGAAAAAGGGAGGAGGTGTTGCCTTGTATATTAAAAATGTACACACTTGGACTGAGGTGGAGATGGACATAGGAGACAGAAGTGTTGAGAGTCTCTGGGTTAGGCTAAAAGGGGTAAAAAACAAGGGTGATGTCATCCTAGGGGTCTACTACAGGCCACCTAACCAGGTGGAAGAGGTGGATGTGGCTTTTTTTAAACAACTAACAAAATCATCCAAAGCCCAAGTTCTGGTGGTGATGGGGGACTTCAACTATCCAGATATATGTTGGGAAAATAACACAGCGGGGCACAGACTATCCAATAAGTTCTTGGACTGCATTGCAGACAACTTTTTATTTCAGAAGGTTGAAAAAGCTACTAGGGGGGAAGCTGTTCTAGATTTGATTTCAGCAAATAGGGAGGAACTCGTTGAGAATTTGAAAGTGGAAGGTAGCTTGGGTGAAAGTGATCATGAAATCATGTTGTTCACAATTCTAAGGAAGGGTAGAAGGGAGTACAGCAAAATAGAGACAATGGATTTCAGGAAGGCGGATTTTGGTAAGCTCAGAGAGCTGATAGGTAAGGTCCCATGGGAATCAAGACTGAGGGGAAGAACAACTGAGGAGAGTTGGCAGTTTTTCAAAGGGACACTATTAAGGGCCCAAAAGCCAGCTATTCCGCTGGGTAGGAAAGATAGAAAATGTGGAAAAAGACCACCTTGGCTTAACCATGAGATCTTGCATGATCTAAAAAATAAAAAGGAGTCATATAAAAAATGGAAGCTAGGACAAATTACAAAGGATGAATTTAGGCAAACAACACAGGAATGTAGGGGCAAGATTAGAAAGGCAAAGGCACAAAATGAGCTCAAACTAGCTACGGGAATAAAGGGAAACAAGAAGACTTTTTATCAATACATTAGAAGCAAGAGGAAGACCAAAGACAGGGTAGGCCCACTGCTCAGTGAAGAGGGAGAAACAGTAACAGGAAACTTGGAAATGGCAGAGATGCTTAATGACTTCTTTGTTTCGGACTTCACTGAGAAGTCTGAACGAATGCCTAACATAGTGAATGCTAATGGGAAGGGGGTAGGCTTAGAAGATAAAATAAAAAAAGAACAAGTTAAAAATCTCTTAGAAAAGTTAGATGCCTGCAAGTCACCAGGGCCTGATGAAATGCATCCTAGAATACTCAAGGAGCTAACAGAGGAGGTATCTGAGCCTCTAGCTATTATCTTTGGAAAATCATGGGAGACAGGAGAGATTCCAGAAGACTGGAAAAGGACAAACATAGTGCCCATCTACAAAAAGGGAAATAAAAACAACCCAGGAAACTACAGACCAGTTAGTTTAACTTCTGTGCCAGGGAAGATAATGGAGCAAGTAATTAAGGAAATCATCTGCAAACACTTGGAAGGTGGTAAGGTGATAGGGAATAGCCAGCATGGATTTGTAAAGAACAAATCATGTCAAAGCAATCTGATAGCTTTCTTTGATAGGATGATGAGTCTTGTGGATAAGGGAGAAGCGGTGGATGTGGTATACCTAGACTTTAGTAAGGCATTTGATACGGTCTCGCATGATATTCTTATCGATAAACTAGGCAAATATAACTTAAATGGGGCTACTATAAGGTGGGTGTATAACTGGCTGGATAACCGTACTCAGAGGGTAGTTATTAATGGTTCCCAATCCTGCTGGAAAGGTATAACGAGTGGGGTTCCGCAGGGGCCTATTTTGGGACCGGCTCTGTTCAATATCTTCATCAACGACTTAGATATTGGCTTAGAAAGTACGCTTATTAAGTTTGCAGATGATACCAAACTGGGAGGGATTGCAACTGCTTTGGAGGATAGGGTCAAAATTCAAAATGATCTGGACAAATTGGAGAAATGGTCTGAGGTAAACAGGATGAAGTTTAATAAAGACAAATGCAAAGTACTTCACTTAGGAAGGAACAATCAGTTTCATACATACAGAATGGGAAGAGACTGTCTAGGAAGGAGTATGGCAGAAAGGGATCTAGGAGTTATAGTGGACCACAAGCTAAATATGAGTCAACAGTGTGATGCTGTTGCAAAAAAAGCAAACATGATTCTGGGATGCCGTAGAAGGGTTCGGTTGGGGTCGCCCCTCTCTGGGGCGGCTGGGAGCCAGGCCACCTCACTACTGAGGTCCGCTGAGTCGGGGAATTAGCCGGGTGAGGCAGGACACAGTCTAGAGCTCAGACCCTAGGCAGGGGCTGAGCAAAAGAGTTCAGGAGCGAGCCCAGGCCCTGGGTCAGGGCGGGGCAGCAAACAAACTATCTGGAGTTCAGACCCTCAGGTAGGGCTGAGCAAATAGTTCAATATCAGGCCCAGGCCCTGGGTCAGGGCGGGGCAACACACAGTCTGGAGCTCAGGCGCTCAGGCAGGGGCTGAGCAAATAGTTCAGGAACAAAACCCCAGACTCCTGGTTCTGAGCATCTGGGGTGAGGGGGGGACTGCCACCCGTAAGTGGGGTGGCAGGGGGGACTCAGGCCTGCCCACTCCACTGCGTCCCAGCCCGGAGCCCTAACAGCGGCAGGCAGCCTGCTGCTGTGTCAGTGGGGATCCTGGCCGCAACACACTGACATTGGCTCTGGGTGTGCCGCAGCCAGACTAGGGTCGGCTGCCCTCGGGCTACTTCCTACCTCCCCCTCTAGCAGTACCTGCGTCTGGTCGGCGTCCTCCACGGAATCAAGCACCATGGGCTCCTCAGGGTACTCGGCGAGCGGTAGGCTTGGCAGCTCCTCTGGGTCGCTTCTCTCCAGTAGGCTTAACAGCTTCTCCGGGGTCTGGTTGTCATCAGGCCTTAACTGGTATGGCCAGTCCTCGGGTCAGTCACAGGCTGCAGGAGTCTCCCCAGTGGGAGCTAGGCCCCCAGCATCTGGCTTCTCCGGTGGCCAGGCAGCTTCTGAGCCCTGGGGTGGGGCTTTTGTACTTCCTGTCCTGCGCTTTGACCTTTGGGGGGCAGGCGCAGGCTCCAGTGGCTCCGCCCACTTTGGCATCCAGAGGGGCTCGTCCCTCTCTGGGGCGGCTGGGAGCCAGGCCGCCTCACTACAGATGCATTAACAGGTGTGTTGTGAGCAAGACATGAGAAGTCATTCTTCCGCTCTACTCTGCGCTGGTTAGGCCTCAACTGGAGTATTGTGTCCAGTTCTGGGCACCGCATTTCAGGAAAGATGCGGAGAAATTGGAGAGGGTCCAGAGAAGAGCAACAAGAATGATTAAAGGTCTAGAGAACATGACCTATGAAGGAAGGCTGAAAGAATTGGGTTTGTTTAGTTTGGAAAAGAGAAGACTGAGAGGGGACATGATAGCAGTCTTCAGGTATCTAAAAGGGTGTCATAAGGAGGTGGGAGAAAACTTGTTCATTTTAGCCTCTAAGGATAGAACAAGAAGTAATGGGCTTAAACTGCAGCAAGGGAGGTTTAGGTTGGACATTAGGAAAAAGTTCCTAACTGTCAGGGTGGTTAAACACTGGAATAAATTGCCTAGGAAGGTTGTGGAATCTCCATCTCTGGAGATATTTAAGAGTAGGTTAGATAAATGTCTATCAGGGATGGTCTAGACAGTATTTGGTCCTGCCATGAGGGCAGGGGACTGGACTTGGTGACCTCTCGAGGTCCCTTCCAGTCCTAGAGTCTATGAATCTATTGCACAATCACACATTATTTTTTCTACAGGATCCCGGATTCATTCAGTGCCCAACCAATGAGTCAGGGTTGTGTAGTTAATGAGGCTGCTGGCTGTAGGACATCTGTCTCATTTGCTGTAGAAGTTGGAGGGTGTGCAGTGAATGAGGCAGGGCCTTTAGGGGAAAAAAAAGGATGGTCTTGCGGTTCAGGGAGTTGAACACCATCCTGACAACTTTCTGCAGTTGAATGCTCAGGGGCAAATCCTGTCCATCCCTCAATGGTTGTGGGAGAGTGTGACACAGAGACTTCTTAGCAAAGCATCCCCTGTTCTTAGCAAACAACTCTCACCTGAGACCTAAGAAACTCATTACACCAAATACATGTATTACAGGATATATATCCATAAAGAGTAACATGTAAGGTATTTACAGAAAACTTGTAATATGTCAAGATTTATAATCATTGTGAGATGTATGTACAGGTAATATTTAAGGAATAATGTACATATACTGAAAGTATTCTTTATGGACTTGGAGTAAAAATTAGCCCCCCAGTGCTGACCCATTCAGGCAGGAGGGAGTTGTCGCCCCACTCTGTTTAGCCAGTGATGCAATGCAAGGTTCAATTGATTAGCCTTGCGCAATACTGAGAATTCCAACGGAAAGCCATCAGAGACAATTGCAAACAATCCAAACCTCTTAAAGGTAAAAAAGGAATATTACAACAAGACATCGGTTCACCCTGTTTACGAATAGGAACAAAAGACTGTTTCAGTACAACACAGAGGACCCGTTCATTCCTTGAAGAAACGCCTCGTGGAGCAGGGACGTTTTCATTAACGTTTAGATCCTGGTTCTTGTGAAACCACTTAGCTCTGCAACTGACTGAACTTCAGGGGTAAAACCTACTTCCTTGGACAGGAAAGGTAACTTTTAATAAGTGTAGACCCAGGTTTGTGTTTTATGATTTTGTTTTGTTTTGTAACCACTTGTTTCTCTCATTCCTACTTAAATCTTTACCCTTTCTTAAATAAACCTTCTTTTGTTTGACTATAAGTGCTCACAAGTGCTGTGTGAGTTACAGGAGTGGTGGTTTAAGGTAAAACTAGTACATTGGGTACACGGCTGTGACATTGTCTAATTAAAATATAACTGTGCAAACCATTGTTGCTACCACTGCTATATAATTGCAGCAAATCTTATACAAAATATAACTCATGGCCAGAAAGGGTTAAACAGCTTGCAGGCTGAATGACCCAAAACCGACCTTTGAAGACATGTTAGAAATGTTAATTAGGGCCATTGCATGCTAAATAGGCTAGAACTTTGAAATGCAAACCTATGTTGTTAGAAGTTAGAGGTAATATTAACTGTGTGTATCTTAGATGCTACCCATGTAATCGGACAGTTCCTGTCTGTCACTATAAGTATTGATTCAGAGATCAAAATGGAATATTAACATTTGGATGAATCTTTGGTAAAATAATGTCATTGTCTATATGTCTCTTTCAAGTTTGTGATTGACTGCCTAATGGATAAATTGCCCTGTGTTAATTTGTGTAACTAATTAATGGTGGTGTTTAAGCAAACGATTACATGAAAAGCCTATTGTTTTCGAACCAGGACTGCATTGTCAAGCGGATGCTAGAACACTGTATAAAAAGACCCCTGAGTCCTGATTCTGTCATCTCAGATCTGCTTGAGGCTTCATACAGGGGAAGCTTAAGCCGTAAGGACTGAGATCCCAGTCCTAAGCTGGAACGCCTTGAAATAATATTGGACATTGGACCTATGAACTAAATTCTAAAGGAACTCTTTGCAACTACAAAGCTCACCATCTCTGCTATGAATCTGAATCTTAAGAATTGAGCTCATGTCTGTATGTATATTGATTTTTTAACCATACTCTCTCTTGTTTTTTTTAATCAATTTTAGTTTAGTTAATAAGAATTGGCTCTATGCATGTATTTGGGTAAGATCTGAAACATTCATTAACCTGGGAGGTAATGTGTCCAATCCTTTGGGACTGATAGAATCTTTTCATTTATATGATGAAATAAGATTTTCAGAAATCATCATATGTGATTTAGGTACCTGGATGGAAGCCTGAGGCTGGATCACTTTAAGGGAACTGTGTTGTTGGCTTCTGTAAGGTAATAAGGAAGCTGTTTTATGCTGGCTTGGTAAATCTAAGCATTGTAATATCCACCAGGTTTTTGGGGATTGTCAGCCCCATTCTTTGCAGTTCACCCTAATTGAATGAGCACAGCTGGCCCGCACTGGGACCCCAGTCACAACAGCTCCTTTGTGGGTAGAGGATCTGGAATTTCTGCGAGCCCAGCCAGTGTCAGGGGCTGCATATTGCAGGAGAACACTTCAAAGAGTCTGAGGGATGGGGGTGCACCTATGGTTAACCTGCAAGGTGAAGACAGGGCTGGCATAGCCCAGAGGAGAGTGCTTGAGAAGCTGAAAGGCTGGTGGTGTCAGGAAGCTGACACCCAGCCAGGCACAGGCAAGACTCACTCATGTGCAGGGGTGGGGTAACAAGGTGACTCATGGTCCTAGGTCCCCCCAAGAACCATCAGAGGGCTGCAGCAGAACTGGTGCTGTTCCACTGTATAGGTTGGTGGAATGTCACGGCCCTGTGTGGCTGGTCTGGGCCATATGCTCTCAGACAACTACAGTATGGATAGGGCAGAAGAGAAACAAGGGCTGGACTGATGGATTTGCAAATACACAGATCTACTGGCCACTCCACTAAGGAGTGAGGACACAGAAACTATATGGGCTACTAGCCCTGAGACCATGGTGGTAGCCAAGGAGTGGTTGTGTAGCCTGGGAGAACAGGATGACTTCCTACCACAGGCTGCGTGCTGAGATTAGGACTTTGGCCTTTAATATGCTCCAAAACAGAAATGAAAAAGAAGTACTGTGCTTGGACACAAAGTAACTTACAATCCTCTATAGTTTCTTTCATATGTTAACTACCTTTTAAAAAATCTCCAATAGTGAATGTGACCGGAAGCTGTGTGACCATTTGTTAGAAAACTTCTCCGTGACTGGGCAGAAATTGAAAATCAACATTTTAATCAGCTGAAGAGATTGGCTTATCAGTTCAGGTCGTGAGAATTTCCTTTTGCAAGATGCCACCTGTGAAAGCTGCTTCGTAGTACAGATAGGAAAACCTCAGTATTTCCTTACTGATAAGAACTGTGTACAGTAGTGATACGCAGACTTCAGTGGTTCAGGAGCCAAATTAGTGATCAACGTTACCCAAAAGAGCCACAGTAGTGTGACTTCATTGTTTCATTTACTATATTCAACAGCTCTTCATGAGCAAGGAAACACACAATCACAGTAAAAGCATCCTGACTGGTTAATAACTTAGACTGGTTAATAATTAAATCACACAGTGTTTAATATCATGTGCTGCAAAGAGCCGCAGGAGACACATGAAAGAACCACTTGCGAGCCTCAGTCTGAGTATCACTAGTGTACAGTATTTGTATTTCACCACAGAAACACTGAGGCTTTGTATTCTATCTTTTAGCATGTCTTCCACATTTCAGACAGTGGAATTCTCTATTGACTGAAATCGCCCAAACAAAGACAATACCTTGGAGTCCTTACTCAGGCGTAACTCCCACTGACCTGACAGCTTTTGGCCTTCATGCACAGAGCTCATGTTAAAAGACACCTTAAACAGGGCCCTCAGAATGGTTTAGATTAGTGACTGTGTATCTAGGGACTGGTCAAAAATTTTCCATCCAAACTATTTTTGGATGGAAAATGGGGTTTTGAGCAAAATGAAATTTTCCAAAAAGTGTTGTTTAAAACAAAAATTGGCCCCAAACGTTTGGGTTTTCAGGTTTTTGATAAGTTGAAATTGTCTGCAGCGTGCAGGGTCCTCCCTTTTCTGACCAGCTCTCTGTGTATCCTTTAATCTCCTGCAGATAGTCTGCACTGGTGGAGGAGAGGAGGTCTATTTAAGAATCCTAGAGCCAGAGTCACATCTACAGACTTATGAATTACTGAAAAAATGTTGAGTGCCTCAGGTTGCATGAAGGCGGGGGAGGGGATAAAAAGATGTGGTACCTGAGCAGCTATCACTGGAGGTATTACCCTGAGCAGGCCTTAGGAGGCACATGTGCCCCCATCATGCTTGCTTTAGAAAGGCAATAGCTTGCACTCTGTCCTCTCCAATCTCCAGCCACTTACTGGTACTGAAGGTCAGGTTATGAATCATTCCCTCCTCCAACTATAGAAGGGTGATTATAGCGCTGTCTTTCCCCTTTCCTAATTACCTCTCTCAGGCCAGGTCTATACTACACACTTACTATGGTATAACTATGTAGCTCGAGGGTGTGAAAAATCCACATCCCTAAGGGTATGTCTACACTACAAAATTAGGTCGAATTTATAGAAGCCGGTTTTATAGAAATCAGTTTTATACAGTCAATTGTGCGTCCCCACATAAAATGCTCTAAGTGCATTAAGTCGGCGGACCGCGTCCACAGTACCGAGGCTAGCATCGACTTCCGGAGCGTTGCACTGTGGGTAGCTATCCCACAGTTCCCGCAGTCTCCGCCGCCCATTGGAATTCTGGGTTGAGATCCCAATGTCTGATGATGCAAAAACAGTGTCGCGGGGGGTTCTGGGTACATGTCGTCAGGCCCCTCCCCCTCCATTAGAGCAACGGCAGACAATCGATTCGCGCCTTTTTACCTGGGTTACCTATGCAGACAACATACCACGGCAAGCATGGAGCCAGCTCAGCTCACCGTCACCATATGTCATCTGGGTGCCGGCAGACGTGGTACTGCATTGCTACACAGCAGCAGCTAATTGCCTTTTGGCAGTAGACAGTGCAGTATGACTGGTAGCCGTCATCGGCTATCTGGGTGCTGGCAGACATGGGGCTGCATTGCTATACAGCAGCAGCTCCTTGCCTTTTGGCAGTAGATGGTGTATTACGACTGGTATCCATCGTCGTCGTATTCCTCAGTGAGTTCGATCAGAGGCACCTGGGCAGACATGTTTTGTCTCCTGGAGACTCAGTCCTGCCGGCAGTCCTATTGAACCGTCTTGACGATGATGGCTAGCAGTCGTAGTACAGCATCTTCTGCCAAGCACCCAGAAAATGCTGATGGCTATCAGTCATGCTGCACCGTCTGCTGCCAACTTAAGATGTAAAAAATAGATGGACCAGATTTGTTCTGTATTCATTTGCTTCCCCCTCCCACTGTGAAATCAACGGCCTGCTAAACCCAGGGTTTTGAGTTCAATCTTTGGGGGGGCCATTCTGTGTGACAGTTGTTTATGTTTCTCCCTGATGCACAGCCACCTTTGTTGATTTTAATTCCCTGTACCTGTAAGCCATGTCGTCACTCGCCCCTCCCTCCCTCCGTCAGACAATAGTTTCGCGCCTTTTTTCAGCCCAGACGCCATAGCACTGGGATCACGGAGCCCGCTCAGATCACCGCGGCAATTATGAGCACTATGAACACCACGCACATTGTCCTGGAGTATATGCAGAGCCAGAACATGCCAAAGCAAAACCAGGCGAGGAGGCGATTGCAGCGATTGCAGCGCGGCGACGAGAGTGATGAGGAAATTGACATGGACATAGACCTCTCACAAAGTACAGGCCCCAGCAATGTGCAAATCATGGTGTTACTGGGGCAGGTTCATGCCGTGGAATGCCGATTCTGGGCCCAGGAAACAAGCACAGACTGGTGGGACCGCATCGTGTTGCAGGTGTGGGACAATTCCCAGTGGCTGCAAAACTTTCGCATGCGTAAGGGCACTTTCATGGAACTTTGTGACTTGCTTTCCCCTGCCCTGAAGCGCCAGAATACCAGGATGAGAGCAGCCCTCACAGTTGAGGAGCGAGTGGCGATAGCCCTGTGGAAGCTTGCAACGCCAGACAGCTACCGTTCAGTCGGGAATCAATTTGGAGTGGGCAAATCTACTGTGGGGGCTGCTGTGATCCAAGTAGCCAACGCAATCAAAGACCTGCTGATATCAAGGGTAGTGACGCTGGGAAACGTGCAGGTCATAGTGGATGGCTTTGCTGCAATGGGATTCCCAAACTGTGGTGGGGCGATAGACGGAATCCATATCCCTATCTTGTCACCGGAGCACCAAGCCACCGAGTACATAAACCGCAAGGGGTACTTTTCAATGCTGCTGCAAGACTTGGTGGATCACAAGGGACGTTTCACTAACATCAACGTGGGATGGCCGGGAAAGGTACATGATGCTCGCGTCTTCAGGAACTCTGGTCTGTTTCAAAAGCTGGAGGAAGGGACTTTCTTCCCGGACCAGAAAATAACCGTTGGGGATGTTGAAATGCCTATCGTTATCCTTGGGGACCCAGCCTACCCCTTAATGCCATGGCTCATGAAGCCGTACACAGGCAGCCTGGACAGTAGTCAGGAACTATTCAACTATAGGCTGAGCAAGTGCCGAATGGTGGTGGAATGTGCATTTGGATGTTTAAAAGCGCGCTGGCGCAGTTTACTGACTCGGATAGACCTCAGCGAAGCCAATATTCCAATTGTTATTGCTGCTTGCTGTGCGCTCCACAATATCTGTGAGAGTAAGGGGGAGACATTTATGGTGGGGTGGGAGGTTGAGGCAAATCGCCTGACCGCTGATTACACGCAGCCAGACACCAGGGCGGTTAGAAGAGTACAGCAGGGCACGGTGCGCATCAGAGAAGCTTTGAAAACGAGTTTTGTGATTGGCCAGGCTACAGTGTGAAACTTCTGTTTGTTTCTCCTTGATGAACTCTCCACCCCTCCCCCCCGCCCCCGGTTCACTCTACTTCTCTGTAAACTAACCACCCTCCCCTCCCCCCTTCGAGCACCACTTGCAGAGGCAATAAAGTCATTGTTACTTCACATTCATGCATTCTTTATTAATTCATCACACAACTAGGGGGATAACTGCCAAGGTAGCCCGGGATGGGTGGGGGAGGAGGGAAGGAAAAGGACACACTGCAGTTTAAAACTTTAACACTTATTGAAGGCCAGCCTTCTGATGCTTGGGCAATCATCTGGGGTTGAGTGACTGGGTGGCCGGAGGCCCCCCCACCGTGTTCTTGGGCGTCTGGGTGAGGAGGCTATGGAACTTGGGGAGGAGGGCTGTTGGTTACACAGGGGCTGTAGTGGTGGTCTCTGCTCCTGCTGCCTTTCCTGCAGCTCAACCATACGCTGGAGCATATCAGTTTGATGCTCCAGCAGCCGGAGCATCGACTCTTGCCTTCTGTCAGAAAGCTGACGCCACCTATCCTCTTCAGCTCTCCACTTGCTCTCTTCAGCCCGCGATTCAGCCCGCCACCTCTCCTCTCGTTCATATTGTGCTTTTTTGCACTCTGACATTGACTGCCTCCACGCATTCTGCTGTGCTCTGTCAGTGTGGGAGGACATCTGGAGCTCCGAGAACATATCATCCCGAGTCCGCCGTTTTCTCCTTCTAATCTTCACTAGTCTCTGTGAAGGAGAAACATTTGCAGCTGGTGGAGGAGAAGGGAAAGGTGGTTAAAAAAGACACATTTTAGAGAACAATGGGTACACTCTTCACTTTAAATTTTGCTGTTCACATTACACAGCACATGTGCTTTCGTTACAAGGTCACATTTTTCCTCTTATATTGAGGGCCTGCCGGTTTGGTGTGAGAGATCACTCACGCAGTGCCAGGCAACAGATTTCGGCTTGCAGACAGCCATGGTAAGCCACAGTCTTTTGGCTTTTTTAACCTTCTTAACATGTGGGAATGGTTTCAAACAGTAGCGCTCTCATTTCCCATACCAAGCACCCGTTGGGTTGGCCATTTAAAATGGGTTTGCAATGTAAAAGGAGGGGCTGCAGTTTCCGGGTTAACATGCAGCACAAACCCAACTATCCCCCCTCCCACACCCAATTCTCTGGGATGATCACTTCATCCCTTCCCCCACCGCGTGGTTAACAGCGGGGAACATTTCTGTTCAGCCGAGCAGGAACGGGCACCTCTGAATGTCCCCTTAATAAAATCACCCCATTTCAACCAGGTGACTGTGAATGATATCACTCTCCTGAGGATAACAAAGAGAGATAAGGAATGGATGTTGTCTGCATGCCAGCAAACACCGGGACCATACGCTGCCATGCTTTGTTATGCAATGATTCCAGACTACGTGCTACTGGCCTGGCGTGGTAAAGTGTCCTACCATGGCGGACGGGATAAGGCAGCCCTCCCCAGAAACCTTTTGCAAAGGCTTTGGGAGTACATGAAGGAGAGCTTTCTGGAGATGTCCCTGGAGGATTTCCACTCCATCCCCATACACGTTAACAGACTTTTCCAGTAGCTGTACTGGCTGCGATTGCCAGGGCAAATTAATCATTAATCATTAAACACACTTGCTTTTAAACCATGTGTAATATTTACAAAGGTACACTCACCAGAGGTCCCTTGTGTGCCCTCAGGGTCTGGGAGCACGCCTTGGGTGAGTTCAGGGGTTACTGGTTCCAGGTCCAGGGTGATAAACATATCCTGGCTGTTGGGGAAACTGGTTTCTCCGCTTCCTTGCTGTGAGCTATCTTCATTGTCTTCATCATCATCTTCCTCGTACCCCGAACCTGCTTCCCTGTTGCGTGATTCTCCATTGATGGAGTCAAAGCACACGGTTGGGGTAGTGGTGGCTGCACCCCCTAGCATGGCATGCAGCTCCGCGTAGAAGCGGCATGTTTGCGGCTCTGCCCCGGACCATCCGTTTGCCTCTCTGACTTTGTGGTAGGCTTGCCTTAGCTCCTTAATTTTCATGCGGCATTGCTGTGTGTCCCTGTTATGGCCTCTGTCCTTCATGGCCTTTGAGACTTTTTCTAATATTTTGCCATTTCGTTTACTGCTACGGAGTTCAGCTAGCACTGATTCATCTCCCCATATGGCGAGCAGATCCCGTACCTCCTGTGCTGTCCATGCTGGAGCTCTTTTGCGATCCTGGGACTCCATCATGGTTACCTGTGCTGATGAGCTCTGCGTGGTCACCTGTGCTCTCCACGCTGGGCAAACAGGAAATGAAATTCAAAAGTTCGTGGGGCTTTTCCTGTCTACCTGGTCAGTGCATCTGAGTTGAGAGTGCTGTCCAGAGCGGTCACAATGAAGCACTGTGGGACAGCTCCCGGAGGCCAATACCGTTGAATTCCGTCCACACTACCCCAAATCCGACCCACAAAGGCCGATTTTAGCGCTAATCCCCTCGTCGGAGGTGGAGTAAAGAAACCAGTTTAAAGGGCCCTTTAAGTCAAAAAAAAGGGCTTCGTCGTGTGGATGTGTCCAGGCTTAATTCGATTTAACGCTGCTAAATTCGACCTAAACTCGTAGTGTAGACCAAGCCTAAGTGATGGAGTTATACCGACCTTAACCCCCTGTGTAGACAGTGCTATGTCGTCAGGAGAGCTTCTCCCATCATCAGAGCTACTGCCTTGAGAGCTCTCTCCATCAGCTTAAGCGTTTTCACCATCAGTGCAAGTTTATAGTGTAGACCTGCCCTTAGTTGAAAGCTATCCCAGGACTTGGAGTTGAGAGGCCATTTGCTTGTTAGTGGCCAATGATGTTATTCTGTTTTATTTCATGTATTTATATTTATTTCATCTGTAGTTATTTTTGTTATCTAGACATTTATACCACGCTTATCACCATAGTATTGAAACTCCTTAAAAACGTATATTACTGCAACAGGTAGTTTAACAGGGCTCCCTCTTCAGCACACTTTATTCCTCTTTCCCTGCACTGGAAGAGTTTTTGTTTGCTTGTTGTTTTATGTTGTATTGTCACAATGAGAAAGCTATAGCGAAAAGCTGGGTCTTGTCTTTTGCTTTAAAGGCTGTAGTGTCATTAGTAGCTCACATTTGTAAGGAGTGTCACAGCCATCGGCCCAGTGCTGAGAATGTTCCATGTCCTACTCTGTCTCGCTCTTGTTGAAAGTTCAACTCTTCTTGGGGATGAGAGCTCTAAGTACAGTCTCTGTCAGAGAGGAGGAGATAATTCGCAAGATAACCTGAGCCCAGGAATTCAAGGGCTTTAAAGGCCAGTGCTCAGTGTGGAACAAGTATAGGGATGGAGCACTGGAGTAACGCACTCTTGTTCACAACAAGTTTCAGTTTGACGCTCTGAATGGACACCAGTCTGTTGTGATGGGAAGCAACCAGTGACTCCCACTTGGGAAATTATCATTTGCACTGAAATTTCCCCTACCAGGGGTCTGCCTCAGGCAGCAATGTTCTGGGAAATTTAAGAGAACAAGGCTAGCAGAAAATACATTGTTTTGCCCATATTAAAAAAAAAAATATCTGGCAACCTTTTCTTTGAACAGCTCTAGCATTCCTATACTTAGGTGAAGGGACTTGAAATTGACGGGGTTGGGGGCATTTGTGTCAAGATGTGCCTTTGCATGTCCCTGTGAGAATATACCCAAATTTGGCCAAGTTATAAGCCTTTGAAAAACCGTAGTGTGCACATGCTCAGTAGAGACTTCGATATTTATAGTAGCTAAACTCTCCAAAGATTCTGTCCTCACCGAGCTTGCTCAAGTATCTCGCAGCTCTGAGTGCTGGCCAGACTGCATGCGCCATCCTCACAGAGCAACTGAGCGTGCTACAGCCCAGGGCTACCGGGGTGAAACTGGCCTTTCTCTGGAGTGGTTGCTCTGGGCTGGGCTGGGGGTAAGCACCAGAACTGACAGCACGGAGTCAGTCTCTCCTGTGCTCTCAATGACACTCCCAGCCTGCTGGCACCCAGGCAGCATGGAGGAGGAAGCTATCTGATTCAAAAGCAGAGGGAACAAAAGCCAGACTGTGGGGAGGAAAGGAGTAGGTTGGGACAAGGAGTCCGGTGAGACTAGGACTGACTAGGGGAAAAGATTGGCACTACGAGCTCGGAGGGGGAGGGGGGAATTGGGAGTCAGTTGGCTGGGGATGGGGAAACACTAACACTGGATAAGAATCTGGGTTGCAGGGGGAGAACTGGGAGTGGCTGGGCCAAGAGACTGGGGCAAGGAGCCAGGGAGAGAATGAGGGAGGAGACTGATATTGGATGAGGAGCTGTAGAGAGACTAGTATTGGGAGCCAGTGAATGGGAAAAGGAGACACATATCAGAGGAGGAGTCAGGAGAGAGGGATTGGGACAGCTGGGTAAGGAGACTGGGGATGAGTTTTTGGGGTGGAAGGTGGGTCAGTGGAGGCTAAGCCTGGAACCCAACCTCTGGAACTCTCCACCCTGGCCGGGCCAGCCGTGGGTGTTTTATCCCCATGTAGACATACCCTGAGAGTAGAAATGTAGGGAACTACAAGGTTAGGCAGCAGGTGAGCAGGGGTTGTGAATGTCAGTGGTCCCTCACTGTTGGTCTTAGGCTCCTACAGCGGCAGTTAAGGGCCTAAGTCCCCCTTGTGAATCCACCCTTAGCCTCTCAGTGCCTCAGCTCCCCTTGTGTAAATGAGATAATAGTACTAGCCTCGTCACACAGCTGTGTTGTGAGGGTAAATACATTACAGATTATAAGAAGCTCAAATACCACAGTGATGGAAGCCACATAAATACCTTAGATCTCCTCTCTAGCAGGAGAAGATTTAGCTCTATCATTGATAGCACTGTCCTGATCGGTCATCCCATCAGCTATTGAACAGCCCGGTTCACTGCCTTGGAGTAACCCTAAAGCTCAGTAGAGCCAATACAGGGGTCTCTGTGTTACAGTATTATTGTAGTAATTTATATTGCGCTCTCTGACGACCCATTACCTTATGGGTGGACAAAGACTGGAAGTAATCCATTTGAAATCCGACTGTGTCCCAAAAGTTTGGAATTCAAAGTTAGAAAACTGTGGACTGTTATCAGTAGACCAGGCCTTTTTTCACAACTGAACATTTTCAGTGAAAATGTTTGAAGTTCTCCCTTGCTTTGATTAAAAAAAATATACTAACATTTTTTGTTTTTACCCCACTCCCTTGGTTGGAATTATTATTATTTATGCAGGATATTACCATGACACTAATTTTAATATTAATTCCAAAGGCTGAATGGTATTTATACAACTGTTCTAAGCATGCCTAAAAAGCCTAACTAATAAGCAATTTACTACATCCAAACAGTAACAAAACATTTATGGGCATTTGATCAAGATACTTACAAATGGGCTAAATCCAGAGGTGCTTAGACCCATATTGGTCAGCTCCAACTTGGTCAGGCAGATATTAGCAATGAAGCCTTTAAGAGTTTACTTTTTTCATAAACAATGATGTCATTGCCAATTTTCAGACCTTAGCTAAGGGCTGATGAAGGAATTTCTTATAGACACAATTATTTACTGTACTTGTTATCGAATTAACCATGTTTTATTTCCATTACTTCAGCCCAAACCTTAAATAAGATAACACTGGTATGTCAAAGGGGCACTGAAAGTGTAACACAACTCTTCTTTCTCAAGATCTTATTCTTTTTGCTTTGTGCCTATTGCTCATGCTGATATCCCAACTCAATTTAAAACTATAGTTCACCCAAACTTACTGTGGGCCTATATTCCTACACCCATTCTCCTTTGTTTTACTTTTGATACTGAAAATGGGGAGGAGAAAGGAAAATAGAGAGAAGTGGGGGGAGGGGATAAAAATGCACACTTTTTGTTTTCATTTTTCACTGAAAAATTGAAAATCCTCTTTTTTAAAAAAAACATAGTTACTATTTTTGACCAGCTCTAGTTATTAGCAATTTGAACAAGTAGTGTCTATACATTGTAATGGATATAGAATTGCCATTCAGGCTTTTGGAAGTAAGTTCTTCTGTCCTAATATTGTAAAATAGCACAGGCATCTCATTGTATAGAAATATATGTAGGAGAGGGGAAGATGAACATTTAATTTCCCTTGAAAAGGATTATATATTTTACATTAGAGTAAATTACAAAAGTGAATGTATTTTTCATAATCTGTCCCAGTACATGTAGTTTGAAGAAATCTAAATACATAATCCAAATGTCTGTGTTTATGTTATGCTCATCACTGGTATCTGTATACCAAAAATGGATTCAAAACACAGAAAAAAAGACTTTGTGAGCTCAAATAAAACATGTGATCTCAAAAATAATTTGAGAGTTCAGAACTCCACTGATTCACCCATACCTTATTCATAGTGCTTTTTTTTCAATCAAAACAGAAAATGAAATCAATCTCACTCCATACATCTGATAACACAAACCTTTGTTTCACCATAATTATCTAATATCTGTGGTTACCGCTATAATTTTGGGCCTCCTACTATCTTTTATTAGTAATTTGTGGCTTTCACAGTGTTTCTGTTATGTCAGGTGTCTGCAAATTACTATGCAGTGCTGTACTGTTCTTTGTAAATGCGCATTATGGAACATATACTACTATATGGACAATATTATATATAAAAAAACGACATTAAAAAGAGCACACAGTTAGTGGCCACCTATGAAAAGTCTGGTTTACATGGTTTGCCCAGCATCACACTGGAACTTTGTGTCAGAGGCTTGCTCAAGAGACAACGTATTTGCATCTATCTGGAGATTTGCACTCTGTGGCTCTTCAAACACAAATGAAGCAGTATGCATCGTCAGTATATCATTTTCAAACCATGATAGTTTTAAAAAATATACAGACCTGTGACTGTATAGACAGGCCTTTCGATACCCATAGAGGTACCCTGAAATCCTGCTGCCCCCTGTCTTTATGGCATCCCTAAAAGAAAGTCCTGCAGAACCAAAAAATGGCTTGGGGTTTGATGGGATGGGGAGAAGTCAAGAAAGAGAGTGCAGGGAATTAATAGGAACCTGTGTGGTTTGCACTTTTCAGTTTTCCTCTTGAAAAGCTACCCAGATAGAGAACAGCTTGAGACTTTCACCAAACTGATGGTAAATGAGTTAAAGCTGAGCCCTTGCAATAAATCCCAAGCTGAGAAAAGGGGTTGATTTTGTGTGAAAACCTAAGCCACCAGTGAATGTCCTCTTTTGTTATTCTGCCCTGATACTGCTACAAGTCAGTACCAAAAATCGACTGAGACCCTCTACAGAAGAGTGAGCATGGAAGAACTCATGAAATAAGCAGGAGGCTCAAATTGACCCCAGCAGCAGTTATATTCAGCAGGCCCAGATAGCATCTCAACAGCAGCAGTTGTTCCAAGAGCTACTACTGCTTCAGAAACTCATTGAGAGAGCCAGACTTGCCCCTCCCATCATGAGCAGCAGCAAATGCTATCTAATCTCAATGCTGAATGTGGTCCATCCAGGGGACATCCATCTACATTGCATGTAGACAGCCATGGGATTGGACTGGAGATCAGCACATGAAATGGATTCTGGAAAGAGTGGCAGTAGATGAACCACCCTTCTCCACAGCAGGCTGCCACAGATGTTGCAAAGAATAAAACACATTTCTGTGAAAGACAATATGAATATGCACAATATACAAATTGAAAGTAATGAAAACCAAAAAAGAAAAAAAAATCATAGGGCTTGTCAAGGCTGAATCCCCACTTTGAACTTTAAGGTTCAAATGTAGGGGCCTGCATGAAAACTTCTAAGCTTATCTACCAGCTTAGCTTTGGTCCGCTGCCACCATCACAAGAATTCCCTCCCTGGGAAGCCTTGAGAAACCTTTCACCAATTCCCTGGTGAACACAGATCCAAACCCCCTTGGATCTTAAAACAAGGAGAAATTAACCATCCCCCCTCCTTCCTCCCACCCTCCTTTCACCAACTCCTGGTGAATACAGATCCAACCCCCCTTGGACCTTAAAACAAGGAGAAATCAATCTGGTTCTTAAAAAAGAAGGCTTTTAATTAAAGAAAAAGGTAAAAATCATCTCTGTAAAATCAGTATGGAAAATAGCTTACAGGGTAATCAAACTTAAAGAGCTCAGAGGACCCCCCTCTGTCTTAGGTTCAAAGTACAGCAAACAAAGATACACACTCTGGTAAAAAGGTACATTTACAAGTTGAGAAAACAAAGTGAATCTAAGACGCCTTGCCTGTCTTTTTACTTACTAGTTTGAAATAGGAGAGACTTGTTTAGAAAGATGGGGAGAACCTGGATTGATGTCTGGTCCCTCTCAGTCCCAAGAGCGAACCACCCCTTAAAACAAAGAGCACACACAAAAGCCTTTCCCCCCCCCCAGGATTTGAAAGTATCTTGCCCCCTTATTGGTCCTTCGGGTCAGGTGTCAGCCAGGTTACCCGAGCCTCTTAACCCTTTACAGGTAAAAGGATTTGGAGTCTCTGGCTAGGAGGGATTCCATAGCACTGTACACAGGAGAGCTGCCACCCTTCCTTTTATAGTTATGACAGGGCTACTCTCGCCAAAGGGAGTTTTACATGAAAAAAGAGCAGCCCCGATATAACGTGACCCGATATAACACAAATTCGGATATAACGCAGTAAAGCAGCACTCCACGGGGGCAGGGCTGCACGCTCCAGCGGCTCAAAGCAAGTTCAATATAACGCGGTTTCACCTATAACACAGTAAGATTTTTTGGCTCCCAAGGACAGCGTTATATCGGGATAGAGGTGTATCACTATTCTTCAGCTACTTAAAAACCAGACAGAATGAAACACCACAGTTTTGGTTCTGGATTCAAAACCTTTGAGTAAGATGGAGCAATTTACACATTTGTTCAATGACCCGGACTCACCTACCCCAACTTGAAATAACTATTCCCACAACTGCTTTACATAGTTCTTTCCGGGCTCCTTGGTCTACAAGAGCAAAAACTTTGTTAACATTCAAACCTCTTCATTATCAGCAAAACCAAACAGAAGAGCGTGTGTTTTACCTAGGCTCCGCATAAACATAAACAAAAAACTACTAAACCAGGCCTTTCATTGCAAAATTACTTATAAAATCCGCAGAGGAAGGACTCTCTCTTTATATCAAAAACACATATAAGAACAGACACTTAAGCAGCCTCCCTGTAACACTACGTATGGAAGCATGCTGTAAAACCAGTCTCACCATTACAAAAAATGCACTGCTCCTATCTTTCCTGTCTCCTATGAGAGAGACATGGTCACACCTTGTTCCCACCTCTTTTTCCTTTAGCCACGTGACCAAGACAATTCCTGCCCTTCAAAATTTACCTCTGGCTTGACATTGGCACTGAACACTCATCCTATCCTGCACTACCCTGACTCTACTGGGGTGAGAAAAAGCTAAGGAGGCAGAAGTCAGAGGAACCCAACCCTACTCCCTTCAGCAGCAGTGCAGCTGACAACCACAGACAGTAGTGATTTTACGACACAGGTCAGTGGAGTAATGGGGGAGGGGAACAATGGAGTCTGGCCCAGTCCTAAGGGATAGGGAGAAGGAGAGATTAGAAGAAGGAAAAGGGGTCCTCGGGGAAGGATAAAAGGTGCAAATCTCATATAACTATTTAGGTAGGGAGTCTCCCAATCAAGCTTCACTGAGCGCCACTTCCCTTCTCTCCCGACCAAAATATGCTAACTTAATACTAGAATTATGGAGAAGCCCAAAGAATTCTAGCAGAACCCCTAAGGCTAAGCCTGTAGGTCCTCGTCCCCCATTAGTAGACAAGTCATATGATAAGCAGCAGCTTTGCTTGATGATCCTGCAGTTATAGCCTCACACATCTTGGCAGGGTTGCAAAATATTGCTACCCTGAAGGAAGCAAGCACATTTCTATTCCGAGTTTCTAAACCATATGAAAGTTTTGAGGTGGCATCATAGCAAAATGTAACGAGCAAACATTAGAAAAAAATTACAACATGCACAGCAATGAAAACCTATATAAGTGAGGGCAGCCCGGAGCACTAAGTTTGCTAACATAACAAATTAGCAGGCAGGGGATATAAAACAAAGTGATTTGTTTGCTGTTGTAAAATTGAATAACTAAAAATGGCATATTGAGTAACACTGAGGGCTGAATCCTAATTTCACATGAATAGCATCCATTGCTCTACATCTTGCAAGAAGGCCTAACTGCATGCACAGCCCACCAACTTGCTGCTGCTGCTGCTGTTTAGAGACACCCAGGGAAGTGCACCATGTATCTGTGATTAGAATCTAGCTGTGAGAAATGCGTGAGATTGCTTTCAAACTAACACCAGAGTGCAACCAAATGGTTGCAGACTTATCTCATTGAGGAGATTCATATCATGATGCTACATTTGAACCTTATCTTAAAAGATTATTGTTTTCCTAAACCTCACTAGCTTATTTTAGATGTACAGAACGGTATTTTATGCCACATACATTTAAAGAGGGGTTTCAAGTTGCATATGGTATGGCAGATCAGAGATATGGGATTCTTGCCTGTGATGATATATCCTCTCTTCAGAAATAAGAAAAAGGGAAAATAAGCTTAGCTAAGGATACTTAGCAGGAAGATGCAGCCTCCAGGAAATAGAATGGCTTCCATAGATCAGCAACTGCTTGTCTCTCCCAAACTTAAAGGACCAGCTACCAGAAAAGCAGCGTGGGGAGAGGTTCCTATATAAGAATGAACCTACAGTGAGGAGTTTAATGAAAGATCAATGAATTCAGAGAAGGGATGAATTTCTGTCTCTGTGAAGGTCAAGGTGTAGACTACCCTTAGGTTTTCAAAGTTGGAGCCTGTTGTATTTGAAATAGTTCTGTCTTTGTTTTCCTTTGATATTGTGGGCCAGACCTTGGTCTCTGTGTGATATTCCTGTTCTGTCACTGAACCCCCCCACCCCATCCCACCCCGGGAATCTGGGAATGAGTTCTGAAGTTTATCTTTTAGGATAGCAACACCATCCCTTCAGTGGAACAATCAGGAAGAAACTTTGCAAGGAAGGGATTCTCAGAGTCATCCTCCCATGGCCTTGAAAACAAGGGTATGTGATCCAGCCCAAAATTACTAGAACCTCTTAATAGAATTACAGTCTTATGGCTAAGTCTTATTCACCCATTGAGTTATCTGTGACTACTCCAGAATAAGATAAGATACATAGCCCATTGCTATGTATAGTTAAGTGTCCATTATTCCTTGTCCAAAGTGTTTTTGGAGGACTTGATGGTGGTCACTTCATTCAATTTTTTTTAATGTGGCTAAAGAAATTAGCTTTTCACAACTGGTATGTGATATATTTTATCATCAGCTTTACTCCAAATTAAACTAGTGATTTAATAATAAAGCTGATTGACTATGGAATTTTCCTTCTACGTTCTGGAATGCCATCTTGCCCCATTGACAGGTTAGTACTTTCTTCCTCAGTTTGGTGCTTCACCCCATGCATGTATGAATTAAGCAACACAAGGTCTAAGATACAGACTAACCAGTTGTTTATTTCTAAAAGGATAAAATGTGCGGAAAAAAGCCCACACCAGTCTAGCAACTTTGATGATAAAAATAAATATCAAGTAACAATATATATATTTCTGTTGCTATATATTTCCAGTCTGAGCTAACTGAAGTAGCTTTTCTTAGCACACGGAAGACCTACTCATTCAACCAACAAATCAGAGTTTGTTTTGCTTTTGGAGTATTAAAAAGATGAAAACTCCAAAGAGAAGTCAAAAGGTACTGCAAAATTTGAAAACTATGTATAGATGGGTGCTGATTTTGCCACTTTCCCGTGACTAGTGTTGGTGAATGGGAGTTCGTTCCACACACCGAGTGGCTGCTACAGGGCTATAGGAGTGTATGATATTTTTAAAGCTAATGTTATAGAGAAGAAGAAAACAGCTCAAGGTTTTCTGACCCCTTTTTAATTGCACCAGCTGCTGTCCACTCTACACTTCACCTAGCATTGCTCAGAAATATAAATCTGCTGTGTGTAAACAATATCCTCATCAGGTAACAGGCTTGTCTTACTCACACAGTTGGCCCCATTTTGCTGACTGTAATGACCCTTGTTTGAGTTACGTGAGCTGTGTTTGTAACTGCATCATGATTCTTAATCATTATGAAGCAAGGATACTGTGACGTAGGGCATGTCTACACTATAAACTTAAGTCAACTTATGTTAGGTTGAAGTAATTACTGTGATGGTTCAGGTCCACATGGCCCTTCAGGTCCACACGGCCCTTCTTCTCTTGGTGGTGTGCGTCCTCACTCGGAGCGCTTCCACTGACTTAAGAGGGGCAATGGGGGAGGGGGGAGGGAACTGAGAGCAGGGCTCTCAGCTCAGTGCGCAGCTCCTTGTCAGTAGTCTGGCTCCCCACTCCCCGCCGGGAACCCAGCTGCCCCCTCTTGGCTCCCTGCTCCCCACTGGGAGCATGGCAGCTGACTGGACTCTGGGCATGGATCTCCCCATTGGGAGCCCAGCTGCTCCTCCAGGCTCTTGGCTTCCTGCTCCACACTGGGAGCCCAGCTGCCCTCCTGTGCTCTCAGCTCCCTGCTCCCCACCTGGAATACGGCAGCTGACCAGACTCTGGGTGAGGAGCTCCCCATCAGGTGCGGGGAGCAGGGAGTTGAGAATCCTGCTGCAGCTGTCCCATTCCCAATGGGGAGTGGGGAGCCGAGAAGCCCGATGTAGCTGCCCTGTTCCAGGTGGGGAGCTGGGAACATGGGCAGCAGCTTGGTTGGGAGCAGGGAGCCAGGATTGGGAGTGGGGAGCGGGGAGCCCGGGCTGCAGCCTGAGGCAGGAGCCTGGGTGGCAGCTTAGCTTGGAGTGGAGACCGGGCAGCAGCCCGGCTGGGGAGCCAGGAGCCAGCTTTCTTGTCAATTCACGGCTCCAGCAGCACAAATCAATGTAGCTTCAGTGGAGCTGCACTGATTTACATCAGCTGAGAATCTGGCCCCCAAAGCCATTCAGTCTTGGATTTCCTATTAACACTGCCATCAAAGGTGGCCATGCAGAGGCGATGCATGGGGGGCGGAGGGGAGACGTAGGGTCACGTGCCTCTCCAGATTTGCTGCTTGGCTTGTACTGAGCATGCTCACATAGACTGAGCATGCTCAGTAACATCTATTGAAGCCACTGCTCTCACTCTGTGCCCCCACTATCAGCAGGTGATGGTGGCAGTCCTATGATTTTTCATAACCCCCTCCAAACAATCTTCAGTCAGTACGAACTCTAACTAGCCTGGTGCAGATCTGAACTACTGACAACTCTGTATCCTATTACCAACTGCCTAAGGCCCTGATTCTGAAAAGCATTTGACTTCAATGGACTATAAGTACATGATTTAATGCATGGCCAAACAGAAATCCACGTAAACATTGTGCTTAAAATTAAGCCCATGCTTAATGCTTTTGTCAGACAAACAGCCCTTGATAACCCTCTCTCTGCTAGATACTCCCCAGGATGTTGTGTTGTGTGCTAATCCACTGAACATAAGTGCTTTGAGCTTTCCTTGGACTGAGTAGGCTGCAGCTCTGTCTTTTTACTTGGTATCTCTGGCACATTTTTGGACATAGGCTGCGGGTTGTTACCTCTTCAGGGAAATGGGGGCCTGTGGCCCAGCTCCTCTAGGCCCCAGGATCAGTGCTAACCCCTCAAACTCCCAGTAATTTAAACACATCCTTTCCTAAAACTCCAGCCATGTGGGTACTTTGGGTTTACAGCTCACCTCTTCCAGGGGTACGTGATAGAGATGCCAACAGATCCACAGACAGACTTTGCACAGGATTCTAAACACATTTACTTTTTATTTAGTTGGCAGAAGAGATACACTGATCTAGACAAAATAACAAACACACGTGTATGCATTTACCTGCCTCAGTTTCCTCACCACTGGATAGTTCTTTTGGCTTAAAGCAGAGTTCTCTAAGGAGCCCAGGATCCTTTCTGTCCCCTCTGCCATCCTTTTCATTCAGAATATGGTCTCTCTCAAAAACAGAACAACAACAGCAATAACAAAAGGAAAGGCCAGTGAGAAACCCTTTCTTTTATAATCTCCACCCCCCCTTTCTCAGGTGGTGATCAAAATCCCCTACCAGGTGCTCTGTTGCTTAGTTAATAGAAATAAATAAATAAATAAATAAATAATAAATAAATAAACCCCCCACCAAAACAAGACACTCCACTGCATATGCATCTCTCTGTGGGGAGAGGATGAGAGAACAAACAACACATGACAACTGTTTAATCAAGTTGCTCTTAATGCACCACTGGTAGGCACTCAAATGCAAAGGTGATGAGCGTGGTATAAAAACCTATATAGAATATAATAAAATAGAATTGTTTCCACCCACCCTAGCATTCTGACTTGAAAAGCCGGTAGGCCTGAGTAGCCGTCTCTTTGTCCAAGGTTGCTCCATTTAAATGAACAATCGTTGAAGTTTAATGACCCTCTATTTTTAGCCCTGTGCTAAGTGCACAAATTTCCCATCACCTTCAATAGATTTTAGCTCTATGGAGGCAAAAGACAGATTAGAAGGCAAAGGCCAGCCTTACAATCAAAATGGAGTTTTCAGTCTGATGCAGATACACAGCAAGTCCCCAATATCAGACAGCATTCATAATCTGCACATAGATTCCCAAAACGTCACAGCTTTGCTGAATCAATGCCTAAGCCACTACTTTCACGAGCAACAGTCTGCATTCCAAAATATGTACAGAACAAACAAAACATATGCTAAAGCTGCCTACTTAGGAGAGGCATTAATTCTATGCTTTTTAGAGAAATGTATATGACCTTTGGTTAATATATTATTAAACCACCTACATTTTCAAGTTTGCTGTCTTCAAGGAAATACAGTACATGTCTGAACAGTTCTAGCCTATGCTATTAGTTCTAGAACGGACCACAAAAAAAAAAACAACAAAGATCATTTTATAGTGGTTTTTTTAAGCAGTATAAATTCCTAGTAACCAATTTTCAAATGTTGAACCGCAACCCACAGTTTAATTAAACTAGGTCAGATATAATTGTTTTGTTTTGTTTTAGTTTTTTAAATATAGACAGAGTGGTGAATAACCACACTTCGCTTCAGAAACCATGCCCTACTTAAGCTAAAGAAAGCAGATGTTTCATTATACAAGTATCTATCTATCTATCTAGCTAAAGATTTTATAGATCCACCCATTCCTGTAGTATCTGAGGCCAATATTTTTAAAGGTATGTAGGCGTTGTTCCGCTCAGCATTACAGTGCCTAAATTATTTCAATGCTTAGGCCTTGTCTATGCTACAAAATTGTGTCTACTTAAGTTACGTTGGCATACAACCGTCACAGTAATTAAATCGCTTTTGCATGTCTATGCTACACTCTGTGTGTCAGTGGTGCGCATCTTCACTAGCAGTGCTTGCATTGATGCAGAAAGCAGTGCACCATGGCTAGCTAGCCCACTGTGCATCCCACCACCATCTAGCGCAGGGTATTTTGGGAAGGTTTTGCAATGCCTCATGGCGCCAAACGAGTCATGCGGGGTGACTGGGAACATGATTTCATCATCCCATAATGCAGTGTTCTCCATCCCTTAATTTCATCTGCAGCCCATAATGTTTCATGCCTCTTTTCAAAATCCCTGCAAACCCACGCCCCTCCTCGCCGTCCGCCATCTGTGTCAGAAGCATGGATCCTGCATTGCTCTGCACTATTGTGATGAGTGTTGCATGCAGGGGGGCCCTGATCCTGCAGTATTTGCAGAGCCACCAGAGAAGCCACAGGGAACATGATGATTCCTTGGAGGCTAGATAGCTGTGGGACATGGAAAGAAACAATTCAAAGTTGTAGGCAGCATTCATGGAGCAGCTGCAGATGGTGCAGTGCTAGTTTTGGGCCCGAGAAATGAGCACTGATGGGTGGGATCGCATTGTCATGCAGGTATGGGATGATGAGCAGTGGGTGCAGAACTTTCAGATGTGCAAGGCCACCTTCCTGGATCTTTGTGCAGAGCTCACCCCAACCTCCCAGCGCAGTGACACCAAAATGAGATCTGTGCTGACAGTGTAGATGCGAGTGGCAATTGCGCTGTGGCAACTTGCAACGTTTGATTGCTACTGATCAGTTGGGAATCAATTTGGAGTTGGGAAATCCACCATGGGGGTTGCTGTGATGCAAGTGTGCAGGACAATTAATTGTCTCCTGCTGCGAAGGACTATGTCTCTTGGCAATATCAGGACATAGTGGATAGTTTTGCAGCAATGGGGTACCCAAACTGTGGTGGGGCAATAGACTGCACACATATCCCTAGTTTGGCACCAGACCACCTGGCCACAGAGTACATCAAGAGAAAGGGACATTTTGCTATGGTATTGAAAGCACTAGTGGATCACCGGAGATTTACCGACATCAACGTTGGCTGGTCAGGGACGGTGCATGATGCACACATATTTAAGAACACAGGCCTGTTTAGAAAGCTGCAAGCAGGAACTTTCTTTCCAGACCAGAGGATTACCATTGGGTATGTTGAAATGCCAATAGTGATCCTGGGAGACCCAGACTACTCCTGAGGCTCATGAAGCCATACACCGGGCACCTTGATAGCACCAAGGAGCACTTCAACTACAGGCTTAGCAGGTGCCGAATGACAGTTGAATGTGCCTTTGGCTATTTGCAAGGTTGCTGGCACTGTCTACTCATGAGATTGGGCAGTGAAAAAGGTATCCCAATGGTTATAGCTGCCTGCTGTGTCCTGCATAATATCTGTGCAGCAAAGGGGGAAAAGTTTCTGCTGGGGTGGAGGGCAGTGGTGGAACGGCTTTCTGATGATTTTGAGCAGCCGGATACCCAGGCTATAAGAAGAGATCAATGCGGAGCTCTTTAGCTCAGGGAGGCTTTGAAAAACCATTTCAATAGCGAGTCACAGTAATGTGTGTTGCTGTAGTGAACTCTACCTGGCATTGCTCTTTTGCACCCCACTATGAACCTTGTAATGGGTTCTGTGTGTGTAGTAATATAACTTTGCAAATGTACCTATTACTATTATCTGTGAATGATGTCAACCCCAGCCAGCATATGTTGTGAACTAATAAAGATGAATTAAATTTCCAAAAATAGACTTTTATTCCATATTCATGCAAACTGATACATTTATAACTGGATAAAACTTAATAAATTAAGGGGAAAGAACTTTTGAAGAGGAAAAGACAGTTGTTTTCATTTCAGAAACACATGCACCAACCATGTCTTTCATAGGTCAGTGTGCATCAGCTGTGATTATCTGTACTCTCCTCCGGAGTCGAGTGGGAGGGGTAGTGCAGCATCCCCGGATGCCATGTGGAATGTGGGGAGGGGTGAATGCAGTCCTGTATGGGTTGCAGAGGGAGGTGAGTAGTCAACTAGAGGCTTCAGCATGTCTGTGTGCTGCTTGAGAAGTGCTAGCCTCTCCTGCTGCACATCCCTCTCCTTTTCCTGTGCCTTTCTCCGCTCCTCTCTATCCCTGGCATTGTTGTCTGTGAGGGTGATCCTCCAAGCCCTTTGTTCGGTATCCAAAGCAGCAGAGGCTTGCAGGATCTTTTGGAACATGTCATCCTGCATCTTCTTCCTTCTCCTCCTTATGTGGCTGAGCTGCTCCGCTGCTGTGCATGGAAAGATCCTCAAGGCGACATTTCCAGCTGCAAAAGATACAATGCACAGAGGTACTATTGTGAGTGTATTCACGAGATAAATGGAAACTTGGTATACTGAACTCACTCCCCTTGAGTTGCAAGCGCTACATTCTCACTTCTCCTTGGGATTCCTAGAGCACGGCAGCAGTCCCAACTATGGCGAGTACGGCCCGGGAGGAAGGGGGTGAATTTGGAAAATAAAGGGGGGAGTAGCTCACGGGCCTGAGTATATGCAGATAGGGCAATTGAACTGAATACTGGCACTGTTTTCCACAGGCGGTGGTGATTTTAGCTGATATCTCACTCCTGAGGGTAACCAGGGCTGAAATGGAACAGCTCCTGCAAACATCCAGCTGCAGACCGGGTCAATAGGCTGCTAGCCTGTGTGCTGCAAAGGTGCCTGCTGAAGTAATCACTGCATAGCATGGGAAAATGTCCTACTACGGTGGGAGAAACAAGGCAGCCCTCCACAGAAACCTTCAGCAGAGGATTGCAGACTACCTTCAGGAAAGTTTCCTCGAGATCTCTGCAGAGGATTCATGGAACATCCCGGTGCACATAAACAAACTGTTCTGCAGGGCCCCATCTGCCTAACTCTACGGGGGAATGAGAATTAGATAGTGACTCTACCTCTATTGGCTATTTCACTACTTCTTCTAACATAAGTAAAAAAAGAGTAAATCAATGGATTGTTCTGCTACTTTAGGAGTTCTGTCCCTGCAAATTCAAAGCAAATTGCATACTTACCAGAGATTCCTTCCCTGCATCAGGCTCACTCATGTTCCACTGTAGGGACTGGATGAACTGCCCAGGAGTCAAAAACAGGTCCTGGCTCACTGTGCCACTGGATCCCCCGATCACCTGTCCCCCATACTCCTCCTCAACTTCAACTTCCTCCTCGCTGTTCACAGAGGGGGTCTGTGGCTCATGCTCCCCTGAAATATCCAAATGATTCTTAGGGTGGTTGTGGGGTCTCGTCAAAGGATGGCTTGTAGCTCTTTGTAAAAGTGGCAGGTCTGCAACTCCACACCAGAGCAATTGTTAACCACCCTTAACTTCTGGTATGCTTGCTGCAGCTTCTTGGCTTTCACGTGGCACTGCTCCTGGTCCCTCTTGTAGCCCTTCTCCTCCATGCCCTAAGCAATCTGCTCATAGATGTTGATGTTTCTAAGCTGGATCAGAGCTGTGCCTGCACAGCCTCTTCTCCCCACAAACCCAAGCGATCTAATACCTCCTGAATAGTCCAGGCAGGAACACGTCTGCAGCATGGAGCTGGCATGGTCAGCTGGGCAGTTGCTAGGTGTGCTTGAGTTGCTAGATATGCTCTCCAAGCCGTGCAACCAGGAAATGGAATTTCAAAAATTTGTGGAGCTTTAAAGAGGAATGACATGTACCCATGTACCTGGCCACTGGCACCAGAGTTCAAAACGCTGACAAGAGCAGTCAAGATGGGGCATTGTGGACACCTCCTTGAGGTCACTAATGTCAATGTAAGTAATGCAGTGTTTGCATTGACACTGGGTCGACCTAGCTACGTTAGCCTGAACACTACACATCTCTTGGAGGTGGAGTTATTAAGTTGGCATAGCAGGTGAGTTACGTCGGCAGGAGTGTAATTTTAGTATAGACACTTACAAAGTTAGGGTGACGTAAGCTGCCTTGTGTTGACCTAACTCTGCAGTGTAGACCAGACCTAAGTTTCATTTTCAAAAGTGACATAGGAGCCTAAGGCCATCTCTACACTACTGGGAGTAGAGTGGGGGAGCTATGCTGGCATAACCCCGTAGTGTAAACACATCCTATAGCAATGGAAGGGGTTTTCAGTTGCTGTAGGAACACCACCTACCTGAGCAACAGTAGCTCAGGTCAACAAAAGTATTCTTCTGTCAACCTATCTATGTCTACACCAGGGGTTAGGTCGACATACCTACAGCACTCAGGGGTGTGGATTTTTCATGCCTTAGGCATGGATTCACAAAGGTACTTAGATGCCTATGTCCCAGTTTTAGGCACTGCTGTGATTCACAAAACCCTGCTTGGCTGCCACCAAACCCTGTAAACACCTAAACTCACTCAGTGCCTAAATTTTCAGGGTAAAAGTTTCCTAAGCTCCTAAATTCCTGCCTCTCAGCATGCGCACTGCTGCCTCACTGTAGGCATCTGGACACCTCTCTTTCACTGAAGACCTGGAGTGATCCACAAACGAGGGGAAGATAAGCAGAAGAGCATTTGTTTCACCCATGGGTAGGCATGCTTGGAGACCACCTACTGGATCAGGTCCCATTCAAAATCTGGCCACAACAGGAGGTGCTGCTGCTGCCACCTCTCTTATAACTTTTAGCCCGGTGGTTAGAAGATTCACCTAGGATGGAGGAGACCAAGTTCAATTCCCCCCTCTGGCAGAGCGGGAGAAAGGATTTGAACAGGGGTTTCCCACCTCTCAGGCAAGTGCTCTAACCATGGAATATTCTGATGTGAGGAATCCCTGAATCTCTCCTGCTGAAGTTGTATAAATAATTAAATAGTCATCGGGACAGAGAATGAACGAATGACTTTGTAGGCTGATGTTCAGGGCATCCACCTAGCAGGTGAGAAACTCAGGGTCCAGTCCCCCTGCTCTAATGACTTTTTAATTATTTACACATTATGGAACAACTTCAACATGAGAGATAGAGAGCCTCACATCAGAATATTGTATAGCTCAGTGGTTAGAGCACTCTTCTGAGGTGGAAAACCCCTGTTCACAATCATTCTCTTCCTCAGGCAGAGGAAGGGATTGAACCTGGTTCACCCACATCCCAAATGAGTGCTCTCACCCCCACAGGCTACAGGTACAACATAGGCGTCACCACCACCTCCTCCAGCCAGGTGCCTAACTCACTCTCACAAAGAAATGACTTAGGCCACCTGACTCCAAGAGATGGGTTCCCAATTGTGGATCAATTGCAGAAATAGACACCTATCTCCATGAGAGGAGAAGGACTGAGGACATATTCCTCTCCTGGTATCTTTCATTGGCTAGCTTAGATGGCTCCACACGTAGTGGGCTGGCTTTTGCAGATTGCATTCTTATGCACCTCTCTCTATTCATTGTATAGGGAGCCTAGGTGTCTAACTCAGGCTTTGTGGATCACAGTGGTGTTCCTGTGATTTTCTAAACACCTAAAAGTTAGCCGTTGTGATACTGAATATCACAACACCTATATCTCTTTGTGGATCTGGCTCTAAGTGCCTAAATCTCAATGATTTATTTAGGCTTCTAAATTAGGAGTTAGGCACTTAGGTCATTTTGACAATATCACTAGGCACCTATCTGCATCACTAGGCATCTAAATACCTTTAAAAATCTGGCCCTCTGTGCCTCAGTTCCCCATCTGTAAAATGGGGATAATTCTGCCCCATCACCTAGGGATGTTGTGAGCATACATACATACAGTTGGTTGGAATTTTTTTGTCAAAACATTTTTTTGTCAGAAAAAGCTGTTTCAACAAAACCACATTTTTTCATGAATTCATATTGATTTTGCTAAATTCTACTGAAAAAAAATTGAACAAAAAATGTTAGTTTAGGAAAATTTTGGATTTGTGTGTCAGAATATCAACATTTTATTTTACATTTTATTTTATGTTATGGCCTTTTTCATTTTCATATTATTTTTATTGGTTATGCATTATTTCATGATACATCAGTAATAGTACTGCATAATATGTCCTGTACGACGCTGACATGTCATAGTATGACATAAGATAGTTGAAATAGTCTATTAGTTTTATTTTATTTTATTTTATTTTTAAAATCATTTAGGGCAGCTGCTCTTTAGTACTTCTTGCAATGTATTATCTTCTTTTCTAGATCCAATTGTGTAATGAAACAGTTTGTGTTAAAATACACAGAATAGTTTGTGTCAAAATGCCAAACCATTTCATTACAACACAAACAGCAGACACTTTGATGTTTCAACCAGTACTAAGTAGCTGCTACCCCTTATGATTTAAAAAAATATGTAACCCTTCTGCCAGGTGGAGTCAGCAGCAACCAGGGACAGGTTCAATATCTAGGAGTTCCCTTTCAACAATACAACACAGAGCCGGCTTGAGCCCCTACCCAGTAACCTGGGGAAATTACACATCACCCCTGGGCACCTCTAGGAGGCAATACTTCCCCTCTCGCAAGCAGAGTCTGAGTGTAAAAAAGAAACTTTTAATAAAAGGAGGCAAGTCTCTCGACATTAATTAGGGAAAATGCAGCAAACTGGATTCAATCTTGAGCAAAACACTCACCCCAGAGTACTCTGGGCAGTGTCTCAGGTTCTTGAGTTCTGCAACCAAAAGTTCTTTAACATGCCCATCTCTGCTCCCTCACCATACCCCACTCACAGTGGTTGTCCTTGGTCAGTGAAAACCCAGAGTTCAATGGCTGCCCCACCAGCTGCTCCATTGGCCACCCTGCCAGCTGCTGCACTTCACACTGTCACCTTCTGTGGCCACCTGCTTCTCTACTGTGACTTCTGCAGGCCGGTCTCTTGAGGTTCCACCCAGCTTTTAGTGATTTTCAGCTCTCAGTGGGGGAGCCTCATTGCTGAAGCAGGCTGGGCAGAAATGCTGTCCCACAAGAGGTGATTTTAGCTCTACCGATCACTTAACGAAACAAAAGACTTCTAATGGAGCCCTAATTAGCTCTATCTTTGAACCGTGGGGAGCAGCTTAAACCATGCCTAGGACTCTCAGGTAGAGCCCACACACCCTAGCAGGACCATCTGTCTCCACCCCATCTTTATATCACAGGGGTCTGGCATCTGAGTCCCCTGCTTAACTAGTTCATTTAAGTTGAGGGTGACCTCCTCAATCAGGACAGGCTAAGCAGAGTTCTGCTGCCCTTTAAGCATGCAATAAGGATAACAACATTGATAACAACATTTCATTACCCCTGAATTCAGTACTAAGGTGATTTGTAACGCAACACCAGACAAGGTTGATCACTTTGGCAACACAGCTCTGCCTGCTGGATATCTAGGCAGAGTGGGTGTGTTCATGTAAATACAATCTGGTCCTGAAGCCTTTTCCCCTCCCCAGCTAGCTAGCAGGGGAGAGTGTATTCAGACCCTGCTTACAAAAAGAATATTTCAACTACTATATTTTGTCATATCACATCAGTGTTAATAGTTCATATTATGCACTACTACTACTACTGACATGTCATTAAATAATGTAAAAATAAGTGTAAAAATGAAAAAAATGAAATGAAATTTCAAAATTCTGACACGAACGTTTGAAATTCCAAAAGAAATTTTCTGAAACCCATTTTTCAGAAATTCCATTTTGTGGAAAATTTTAAAAATATTTGGTTATGTTTGTTTTGAAATATTGAAGATTCCCACAAAATGGAAATTCTGGGAGTTGACCAGTTCTATAAACACATTGGATTGCATGGCACCATGGCTTCCATTTAGGCGACCTAGGCAGTCGCCTAGGGTGCCAGGATTTGGGGGGGCGGCATTTTTCCGCCCTCGACGGCAATTCGGCAGCGAGGGGTCCTTCCGCGCTCCAGGTCTTCGGCGGCAATTCTGCGGCGGGTCCTTCACTCGCTCCTAGACCCGCCGCCGAAGTGCCCCGAAGACCGGGAGCGCGGAAGGACCCCCGCCTAGGGCGCCAAAAACCCTGGTGCCGCTCCTGCATGGCACTCACCTACTACTGTGATGGAGGCCATATACATGCCTAAAATAGGTAGGACAAGCAAAATAACCATTATAAGATCATTAGCTGGTATCATTGTCCTTAGTTTAAGCTACAGATCGTGAATAAATCAGTTTACCCTCAGGCATCTCCCTTTTGTGGTACACAAATCTTTCCTAATTCTCCTCTTTCAAAATTAAACTACCCAAACTGGTGGAAACAGATGAACTCCACAGTGTCCTAAACTTATTTTGTGACTTGAACAAATCAATATACCAATGTAATTACTTAGAGAGAGATTATTTGTCTCCATTGCCATTTATTGGTACACTTTGCCCCCTGGTGGTGAATCAAGGTTTCAACACAGTTGTACTTCATGTTTTACATTTCATTGTGTTTTCTTGTATTTCCCCCATATCAGGGGTTGGCAACCTTTCAGAAGTGGTGTGCCGAGTCTTCATTTAGTCACTCTGATTTAAGGTTTCGCGTGCCAGTAATACATTTTAATGTTTTTGGAAGGTCTCTTTCTATAAGTCTATAATATAACTAAACTATTGTTGTATGTAAAGTAAATAAAGGTTTTTAAAATGTTTAAGAAGCTTCCTTTAAAATTAAATTAAAATGCAGAGCCCCCCGGACCGGTGGCCAGGACCCGGGCAGTGTGAGTGCCACTGAAAATCAGCGCGCGTGCCGCCTTCGGCACGTGTGCCATAGGTTGCCTACCCCTGCCCTATATATTACAATTACAATTTAACATTACATTTTTATCTTTTAAGAAAAAAGAGAAAATGTGAAGTACAAATAAGGCAGTCTTACTGAAAGCTTGGTTGTATCAGGTCATTAAAGTCTTCACAGACGGTGTTAACAAAAGTACTCAATTAAAATGTATATCTAGCAATGATTGTGGATCAACACTTACATTTAGAGTGTTGATGAAAATGTGAGTGCATAAAAAGGGATATGTCATAACATTAGAAGCAATAGACACAGTGGAGGATCACTGTACAGTGAACGTGTTCAATAATAAAATAAAATAATGATAATAATAATAATATTGAACATGTCCTCTGTACAATAATAATAATTATTCATTATTTGTATTGCAGTAGTGCCCAGGAGCCCGAGTCATGGGCCAGAACCCCATTGTGCCAGGTGATGTATAACCACAGAACAAAAAGACAGAACTTGACCCTACGCTTTCTTGTTTACATATACAAGGAATTAGTACAAATACTTTTCTAAGACCTATGTCTGTATAGTAAATACTGAATGTACTAACTCAGCTGCATAGATATAAAGGAAAATGTGTGCATTCCAATCAGCATGTATTGTCTAGAATCAGGTACCAGATAAGATGTGCAAAAGATATTCACCGTATGGTTATACACCTCTACCTCGATATAACGCGACCCGGTATAACATGAATTCTGATATAACGCGGTAAAGCAGTGCTCCGGGGGGGCAGGGCTGTGCACTCTGGCGGATCGAAGCAAGTTTGATATAATGCTGTTTCACCTATAACGCGGTAAGATTTTTTGGCTCCCAAGGACAGCGTTCTATCGAGGTAGAGGTGTAGTATATGTTGCCTTGCTTTATGTGATGTAATAATCCATTTTGTCAAGCAGCTTGTTTTCCCATTGGTCTGTTCTGGGAATTGCTTCCATATTATTAGAATTAGGTGCTTGGCTACCATTGCTGCTTTAAGAATCAACAATCAATTAAAGAACCAAAGTGTTTTTGTATTTCCCAAACGAAAGAACCCAATTGGTAATTTTCTCATTTAATTGTTTGCTATTTGTGACCCAAATTGGGATAGGTTGCATACAATTTCAAATGACTAATCTAGTAATTAAATGCAGAGCTTGAAGGGCTCTGTGAAAACACATATCCCAGTTTTTTTGAACGGCTTAGCTTTCAGTCAAGGATCCTGACACATCAACGGCAGTGTGTACTGATTAACCTTTATAAGCTATTTAAACCCTGTCCTACACACAGTTAGGAAGAACAGAACAATTTTTTAAAAAGGAACGATGAAAACTGTAATAATTACATCCTAAAAAACTACATTAAGGTTGCAAAGTCAAACGCTAAAAAGTTAGGAAAATTTCAGAATTGAAATTGCCTGTGCAATATCATTCAGTCCCTTTTTGTCTATGCCATAAAGACTGTATCATAATGATATGATCACATATATTTTTCCACATTCAGTGCACAGGATGAATGGTGCTGACTGAATGGGTGGCTGTTCAATAATTCTTTTTATCCTCACCATTCAGTGTGTGGCACCATGCATTATTTACCACACACCAACCAGATCCTGCACTAAATACAGAATTCGTTTCCTTAAGAGCTTTTCTATGGTGCAGTCATCACAGTATCTTCCTTCATTACAAAAGTTAATGAATGTATCTTCACCCCTGTGAGGTGAAGTAGTATTGTTATCCCCATTTTACACTTGGGGAACTGAGTCACAGAGATTACAGTCAAAGGAGTCAACTAATTTTGGGAACCCAATTTGAGAAGCCTAAGGCCTGATTTTTCAGAGAGCACGTTATAGCACTGTATATGTTCAAGCAGAGTTCCCATTAATCAGTTACAACTGTGAGCGCTCAGCATTTCTGAAAATTAGATCCCAGGTGCCACAAACTAGGCATGCAGAAAATGAAGAACATGTAGTAAGTAGTTAACTGTGAACATTTTGATTTAAGCAACTTGCCCAGCCTCAGACAGGAATTTTATGACAGAGACAGAGATAGAATCCAATTCCCCAAGAAAGCAGTCAATTACCTTAGCCTTGAGACCACAGAATCCTAGAAGTGTAGGACTGGAAGGTACCTCAAGAGGTCATCTAGTCCAATCCCCTGCACTCAAGGCAGGACTAAGTATTTTTTAGACCATTCCTGACAGGTGCTTGTCTAACCTGCTCTTTAAAACCTCCAATGATGGAGATTCCACAGCCTCCCGAGCCAATTTATTCCAGTGCTTAACTACCCTGATAGTTAGGAAGTTTTTCCTAATGTCCAACCTAAACCTCCCTTGCTGCAATTTAAGACCATTGCTTCTTGTCCTATCCTCAGAGGTTAATGAGAACAATTGTTCTCCCTTCTTCTTGTAACAACCTTTATGTACTTGAAAACTGTTATCATGTCCCCTCTCAGTCTTCCCTTCTCCAGATTAAACCACCCCATTTTTTAAATATTTCCTCAGAGGTCATGTTTTCTAGACCTGTAATCATTTTTGTTATTCTCCTCTGGACTTTCTCATCCTTCTCTTCCTGCAGTTCCCTGCTTCATTCATCTCCCACCTTCCCATTTCCTTCAGAAAACAGTCTCATTCCCAGTACAATCCTGCTTCATTCCCAAAGTCCATCCTGTGCACTGAATGAGACAGGGATCCTGTTGAAAAAATAGCATATGATCGTGTAATTTAAGATTGTATCATCATATGGACAAGAGGGCCAAATGAAGGTGGCACAGGCAAGCTTAATTCTGGCATTTCCTAACTCGAGTGCTTGACTTTGCAACCTTAATACTGTTCTTTTAACACTGGTTTTTCTTTCTTTTTTTCTTTCAATGTAATTTTCTAAGTTTTTTAAAAACTTAAAAATTGAAAAAATATTTATCATGTGGAACTATGTTGGCCCACACATGGGTCAAGCATGGTTAGGCTCTTTAGATCCACAGTGTAGGCCTCTAACACTTGAGCTAACAGAGTAACTGGCAGTAGTGCCAAGCTGTTGTTTGCTATGTGGGGCCATTACTAGAGGGGGATGTGTTCCCAGCTATTTGCTAGACAGCAAAGGAAAGTTGTGATTCAGGAGTAATGAGTTCAATCCAAGGTCTGTAGGGGAGGATGGTCTAGTCATTACAGACCCTCCTGCCCCCTGCCCTGTCACCCCAGCCTCTCCCTGTCCCCTTCTGCTCCTATCCCCCCGCCCCCAGCTCTTGCCCTGTACTCTTCCCTGCTGCTATCTACCCGGCTCTTACCTGTCTCCTCCCATCCTCCTCCCATCTCCTGCCCCTGCCCTCATCCCCCTCCCTCTGCTCCTGTTCCCTACCCCACCTTATCCCACCAGAGCTCCTGCCCTTTCCCCACCCTCTGCTTCTGTCCTACCCATCCCCACTTCTGCCCCTCCCCCATCCTGCCAGCTCCTGCACCAATCTCCCCTTCCCCTGGAGCGCCTATCCCTGTCCCTCTGCCCTACAGCTCTTCCCTCTCCCCCACTGCACACCCCTTTGCATTCTAGTCAGATCGCTTCCTCCTTCTTCTCCATCAGCCTCCTGGGGACCTGCAGGAGGAGAAACAGTCTTCTTGATATCAGTTCCAGTGGCTTGCACCACAATGACCTTCAACAGCTGGGAGGAACAATTGCAGGGAAAGTCCTGCTCAGCCCTGCAGCCCTGCAATCCAGGGTGTTCAGTCACTCTGTGGCGATGGCATGCATGCAGTCCAGTCAGCACTTAGGAGCTGGGAGGAGACGGAGCATGCTCAGTGCAGATGGAATAATCAGAGAATTTAGAAGCCAAAGTCTAACAAGTCTTTACTGAGAATGTGCAAACAGAGATTTTTCAAAGGATTATAATTTGGCCAAATTTAGGCAGATTTTCACCAGGACAGCAAAGGGCACATCCTTGACACAAGGGCCACCTTCTGCCAAATTTCAAGTCCTTAACCCCAAAGCATAGGAGTACTAGACCTGTCCAAAGAAAAGATTGCCAGAATTTTTTAATACAGACAAAATGATGTATTTTTTCCCTTAGCCTCATTTTCAAAAGTATTGAAACATTTTAGCTGAAATGTCTTAAAAAAGTAATCCAACCTGAGGCAGACACCCAGCATGGAAAATTTCAGCCCAAGCAGTTAAGGTTTGGTAAAGTTATAAGCAACTGAAAACATGATCTTAAAGTGGGAAGTGTTGTGCCACCCCGGCTATAGGTATCACTACCTGTGCCACCTATAATAAGCATTGCATTAATGTGTTGGGGGTTTTCTTGGGGTTTTTTTTGAGCATGCGCGGGGGGAGGTGGGCGGGGGAGAATGTGCAAATAGCAGGGCCATGTGAGAGTTGCTGATTTCAAGCCCTAAATAACCACAACTTCAGCATTTGTGTTCTGAGAACTTTGCAAATATCCTCTTCCTTAGTCGTTTCCTCAGAAGAATGGAACATTTTGTTATGTAAAGATACTACCGCATGCCCTTCCTACGTTACATACTGTGTGTTGTGAAGGGGAGAATTTCTGAACAGTTAAAAGAACCAAATAACAAATACTCATCCATGCTATAAAAACCTAGTGATGGGCGAATGTCAGAAGGTGTGGAAGTTCAGATCAGACAAGCATTCAATAGTTTAGATGCTTATTTGAACCTTATCTGAACTTTCCAAACTTCCTACTGTTGAGTTTGCAAGGCTGTCTGAAGCCAGAGACTGGAATTTTGGGCAGGTAGTCTTGGGAGCTGGGCAACTGACTCTTGGGCAGCTGAATCTCCAGGCTCCCTGATTTCTGGGCCAGTGGCAGCCCTGGGAGTCATGCAGTCCTGGGATCCCGCTGCCCCATGAGTCGGGGAGCACAGGGAGCCAGCTGTCCTGGGAGCTGAGGAGCCTGGAAGCCCTGGGAATCCCACCTCTCCAGCAGCCTGCCAGATGGGCTGCTGAGCAGCTGGACCTTTCACTTTGATTTTTCCAACAGAAAATTTCAGTCTCAAAGAAACTTCATCCCCTGCAACTACCTGCCTTCTGCCGAAACTACTATCCAACTCCTGCTGCACCACATGGTCCAGCTCCATGGATTCCCGGACCACACAGATTCTGACCAAGACCCACAGTTCACTTATTACTTCTGATGTGAAGTATTCAGGATACTGGATCCACTTATCCACCTCCATCGCATACCACCCCCAAACAGATGGACAAACTGAACAGGTGAACCAAGTACTGGAGCAGTACTTGAGATCCTTCATAAATTACCGCCAAAATAACTGGTCCACACTCATGCCATATGCAGAGTTTTCATACAACAGTGCCAACCATGCCTCCATGGGTCGGAGCCCCTTTTTTGCCAGTCATGGGTTCCACCCCCATTTCCACTTGGTGCTACTAGCAGCCTCCCTGAACCCTGTCACCACTGACTGGGTTTAACAGATCTATCATATTCAGGAAGAACTCAGGAATCACCTAGAAGAGGCGAAGAAGGCCTACAAGAGACATGTGGACCATTGGCAACAAGAAGCTCCAATGTTCATGGTAGGCCAGAAGGTGTGGCTTGCCACCAAACACCTCCTGATCCATTGGTCCTCCTGGAAATTGGACCACCAGTTCCTGAGACACTTCCTGATATGTCAGCAAATTAACCTGGTAATCTTTAAACTCCAGCTTCCTCAGTCTCTCAAAATATACCCCATTTTCCGTGTTTCCTTTCTGAAGCCCTACACTGAGAACCCCTTCCCTGACTGAACCACATTGCCGTCTCCACCTCTCAAAGTCCTGGGTCACGAGGAATACAAAGTGCATGCCATCCTTGATTCCCATCAGACATGTAGCTGCCTATACTATCTGGTGGACTGGGAAGGCTACAGCCTTGAAGAGCATAGCTGGGAGTCTGCCTCCCACATCCATGCCCCTGACCTGATGGGGGAATTCCACAAGGCTCACCTGGACAAGTCTGGACTGGCACCCCCCCTGAAGGGGGGCCTGAAGAGGGGTGGTGGTGTAAGACCCTGTAGGGCTAGAATCTGGGAATATGTGGATAATCTGGGCTGCTAACACCTCTGTATTGCCCCTAGAGGCTTAGGCTGGATGCCCCCAAGAGGACCGTGCAAAGTTTGACTTGATAGGGCATACTGCCATGCAGGGCCTGAGTGACAGCCCCTCACAGCCCACTGATTGGCCAATATCAGTATATAAACCAGAAAGCCATGATGAAAGCCAGAAAGCCAACTGTCAAACTAACAAAAGACTGCCTGCCTCTGCTCCAGCCCCAGCCTCTGCTAATAATAGACCCTAGACTCCAACTTCCGACCCTGGTTTGTCCTCGACCTTGCTCTCCAATTGTTGTCTGTAACCTGGCGCCTGACCCATATCTCCTGGTAACCTGACCCTGCCTGCCTTCTGATGCCTGACTCTCGGTTTGCCCTCTGGCCTATCTCTGACTCTGACCTCCTGCCCTAGCATATGAACCAGCCTGACTCCTGTTCTGGCCACTAGTTCATACTGCCCACATCCTAGTTGCAATATAGATGTTTGGGCTCGGGCTGGAGCCTGGGCTCTGTAGCCCATAGAGCTAGCTTAGTTTTTTATTTTACTCAGCAGTAACACAAGGCACCGACAGGCCTGTATCCTGGAAGTATTCCCTGCATATGCTCATAGACTTATACTCATAGACTTATACTCATAGCTTTGCTTGGGGACCTGGTGGTGAGAAAGAAAAGACCAAATGAGTCCAATGGTACAGGTTCCTCAATGCCCAAAGATTGGTGGTAGATAACAGCTCTAGGACCCTGCGAGGTGGGAGGATCCCAGAGGTCAGGCTGCAGCCTGAGCCCGAATGTGTACACTGCAATTAAACAGCCCCTTAGCCCAAGCCCCACAAACCCAAGTCAGGTGGCATGGGCCAGCTGCAGGTGCCTAATTGCAGTTTAGACATATCCTTAGACTCCCAGACTTTTACTCGTCCCACGCATAATGAATAATAATGAGAAGCATTATTTGAACACCCCAATCTTAAGGCACAACAGCTCATCTGCAAGATTCTGACCATCCTCTGTTAGCTTCCAGAAGAACCTTGTAAGTTAGATCTGGAGAGACACTTGTAGCAAACCATGGTGTTAATGGGCTCTGAATTTCTCCTTGGCCCTCCATTGGCAGGGTGTCTAGTTGCTCAGGCCCTGTGATATTGTGCATATTGTTGTGGGTTGACCACGTGGTGGAATTTAAGCGGAAGAGCAGCAGCAAGCACGTACACACACACAGCAGCAGCAAAAGCCCGCCAAAAGCGAAAGGAAAAAGGAAACCGAAAGCGCAAAGCAGTCTTTTAAAGCTTTTTTTAGCTCTGTGCGCATGCGCAGAGCAGAGGATTGCACAACTGAGAGCCAATCACGTTCTCCGGCAGGAAATTAAAAAATAAAACAAAAGCAGAAGAAACTCCCTCCCCCCAAAACAGCAACCTGCTATTACCAACACATTCAAAGCAATTAAACAAGAAAAGAAACCAAAATCCACTTACTGTAAGCGAGCTTGGCAACATGTATTTTTTGTTATGGGTTGGGCCCGTGTCTCTGATAAAAACAAAGGCACATCCAAGGCCACTCAGGAATTTGAATTATGTATGCAGTGGCTCGGCTGAGCATTGTTTAGTTAAGTGTGTGTGTGTAAGAGAGATAGTCAACACAAGTGGAAGGACCACAGAAGCAGACGGAACTTTTGGTGCTGCCGTAATGTGGAGAGAAAGCTAAGAGAGAAAGCTTTTGGGAGCAGAGTGCTGGCAGGAAAGACAGGCTTGAAACAACAAGCAAACAAATTGTCTCCTGCTATTTGAGTCCTATGATGTTCAGGAAAACAGGACTTTATGTATAATCTTTGTAAATAAATGAGATTGCATCAAAGAAAATACCTGACTCACCAATTTCTCCTAAATGGAACAACCTACAAGACCCCACATTTTTGGCTAGCTGTTCAAGTCAGAAGGGGTAACAATATAAATGCTTTTACACCCACTATTACATTGTGTGTGTATGGGGGGGGGGGAGGAGTATCTATGATTACATTCATTTCTACATCTGTACAATTTGGTTCTCCCCTCCCCCTTCTACCCCAATGTGGCTATTATCTTCACTGAATTTGTCCCAGGCTCTAGGCCTTGACATGGTCCTATACTATCTCTAGCTCCAGCTGCTGTTGCCTCCCTGCCTGGCTGAGCATTTCATTGTTATGATGAATGTGTGTATGTTTTCCAGCATACTAGCATATGCAAATGATATTTTTGAGGGTGGAGCCCTGCAGGGGAATTTGCATATCATATTTTGAAAATTCCCTCTTCCTCTGCATGCTTTATTTGCCAGCTCAGTTCTTGTCTATAGTGAGCACCTAGACCAAAGTAGTTCTCAAAGTATATCACAGATTGTGATTAGCCTGCAGGTAACCTAGCAACAGCCAATGTGTGAGCAGCCTCCATGGTACAGTAAAGATATTAGCAGAGTACCTGGGGGCTCATTAACTCAGTGAAGCAGGGATATGTTTCTGCCTGAACGTTTTCACTCTGTGTAGTGCTAGCAGAGCAGATATCTCTAGTACAACAGGGAAGAGATTGTATCTTTTTGCGCTTCTAATATCACAAGACTGATGTCTTTCAGTGGGGAGAGCAGATGGCAGAAGGCTGAATCCCACAGACTTGCTGTATAACAAATTTCTTGTAGCCACTGATAGGGCTTTGCTGCTTCCCAGTCAGTCCCCTTCCCTTGCTCATTAGCTGCACAGCGAGACCTCTCCTCACCCTTGTTTAGTGTCCCCAGCCACTGTGGTCACACTCCCTTAGTGACATCCAGCACAACAGACAGTTTGTAAATGGCAGATAACCTCATGAAACAATTATATTGCTGCCCTTTAAACAGTCTAAACAGTTTTGCAGTCATAGAATCCTATGTCTGGAGCTGCTGCCAGCCAGTGGCAGTTTGGGCTCTGGGTGTGCCCAGGCCTGACCTGGGGGAATAGCATGGTTGCTGTTTATTTTCTCAGACAATTAATGATCTTCCACCTGATCTTAGACCAGTCCTTGCTGCTGAGATAAGCACATTACTGGTACGGGCAGCAGATCTTTCTATATGAAGCTAGCATTCTGCTTGAAACCTGAAGGATATGGATTAGTAAGCTTCAAAGCAAACGTGGCTGGTAACTTGTTATGCATGATGTCAAGCTGCCCTTTTTGATGGTCACTGGAAAGTTGAGAAAAGTTCTCTATAAGTGGAGTCCCTGGTTATTGTGGTTCCAAGCTCTATGCTTGCAATGAGAGCAGAGTTTTCTCAGTACTTGCCCATTCCACAGATAATCCCAGTTCCATTTGCACAGACACCATTGCAGAAGTTACTACTGGGTCAATGTGTTTGTGTAGAGTCCAGTCCTTTGGTATGTAACAGCTCAAGGATATCTCCTGTGACCACACTGAGATTGCTCAAGCAGAGCAAACTGCAAAGAATGGGGAAGACAATCCCCCAAACTGATGGTTATTCTAATAAGGAGATTCACCAAGCCAGCACCCAAACAGCTTCTACAATACCATACTGGTTTAACCCAGAAGCCAGAAACACAGCTCCCTTAGACCAATCCAGCCTTGGGCTCCCACCCAGACAGCCAATTCAGATATGGTGAAGATTATTTAAAATCTTATTCACTATATATAAAGTTCTACCAATCCCAAAAGATTGGACACATTACCCACCAGGTCAATGAATATTTCAGATCTTACCCAAATACGCTTGTCTGTTAATGTAGGTGTAACACCCTTCTGCGGATATCCAGAGCTGTGAGCCACTGTGTTACCTCTCTGCCTCATCAAGAGTGAGTTTTACTGGTGATTAGATTGTGTATCAGCTCCCTGTCACATCAGTTTATCTTCCTCACCAGCAAATTCCTCATGGCTCTCCCAGCCCAAACCTTGCCTAGCAGGTAACAATCAGTGAACTCCAGCCCCCAAGATCCTGAGATGATGCTCTGCAATGTACAGCCCTTACCACTGTGCATTCACAGCAGATATTAAGTTCACTGCACTGTTAAGGAGTCTCTTTGACCATGCTTTCCCTAACCAGAGAAATCTGGGCACCGGTGTGTCTCCACACTAGACATTCTTTGTCATTCACCTTGGCAATGTTAATAAATTCCATGCTCATCTCCAATGGGTCAAATTAATCAGAGGCCCTGGAGGCACCTCTGTGCTAATAACAGCTGTATTAACCAGGGTTGGACAGTGTGTGGGCTTAGCTTCCCTTATTTTAGGGCAATTATTCCTCAGGTGCTCAGTGGAATCACACCTGAAACATCTTCTTGGTACAGGGGATCTGTGAGTGTGATTTCTAGGAGGGAATTGATTCTATGGTTGTCTGGGCACCATCTTTCTTTCCAGGGACAAAATCCCCCTTAACAGGGGGCTTCTGCCCTTCCCTCTGTGGCTTTTGCTCACCGAATGCTCTGTCAATACATAGGAATCAGTCAGATCTGCTGCTTTCTGGACAGACTCTAGAGATTTATCCCAAATAGCTTGTTTAACCTCTTCAGAACTTATGCTCAGGCACTGCTCCTGTGCAAAAACATCAAACTGTTCATAGCTTTTTACCCCCTCCTCTTTGACTCATTTTTTTCAATCAAATGACACAATTTATACACATTCTCTAGGACCCATCTTGTATCATAGAATCATAGGACTGGAAAGGACCTCTAGTCCAGTCATCTAGTCCAGCCCCCAGCACTCAAGGCAGGACTAAGTATTATCTAGACCATCCCTGACAGGTGTTTGTCTAACCTGCTCTTAAAAATCTCCAATGATGGAGACTCCACAACCTCCCTGGGCAATTTATTCCAGTGCTTAACCACCCTGACAGTTAGGAAGTTTTTCCTAATGTCCAACCTAAACCTCCCTTGCTGCAATTTAAGCCCATTGCTTCTTGTCCTATCCTCATAGGTTAAGAAAAACAATTTTTCTATATCCTCCTTCTTGTTACAACCTTATACGTACTTGAAAACTGTTATGTCCCTCCTCAGGCCTCTCCTCTCCAGATTAAACAAACCCAATTTTTCGAATCTTCCCTCACGGGTCATTTTTTTAGACCATTAATCATTTTTGTTACTCTTCTCTGGACTCTCTCCAATTTGTCCACATCTTTCCTGAAATGTGGCACCCACATCTGGACACAATACTTCAGTTGAGGCCTAATCAGTGCAGAATATAGTGGAAGAATTACTTCTTGTGTCTTGCTTACAATATTCCTGCTAATACATCCCAGAATGATGTTTGCTTTTTTTTGCAACACTGTTAAACTGTTTACTCATATTTAGTTTGTGATCCTCTATGACCCAGATCCCTTTCCGCAGTACTCCTTCCTAGGCAGTCATTTCCCATTTTGTATGTGTGCAACTAATTGTTCCTTCTGTAAGCAAAGTCTGAATGAGCTCTCCCCTGACATCTAGTGGTGAGTTGTGGAAAAAGACTTCAGGAGCTGATCTCATTTGCATAGACACACCCACCCTGCCTAGGTGCTCAGCATGATGGATTGCTTACCCAAATGATCAGTTGTGGCTGGTGTTGGATCCCCAATCTCCTTGTTATTGGGGCAGGAGTAATAAAATGTTGTTATCCTTGTTGTGTGATCTGAGGTCAGCAGAACTGTACCTGTCATACCCCAATGGAGGGACTCACCCTCAACTGAACAGCACTCGCTAGGCAGGGGACATGGGTTCCAAAGTCTAATGACTTGAGAGAGAGTGTGTGTGTGTCTGTTCTGTAAAAAGTACCACTTGACCCTTCTTACTTCAATGGTATAATAAAAGAGCTAGTTTAGATTCAATTGAGAATCTTGTTACATGCTGCAGAGCTGAAATCACTGATACCTAGATCTAAGTATCAAACCTACTTTGAGATAGCGTCTCCATTACAAGAGACTGCCCAATGTACAGCAGCAGTAAGGCTCCTCCCACTGAGGGCTGTGTTAAGTGGGGGGGCCCTGATGAACATCTTGGTGAGTGGCCAGCAGGGTGGCTGGGGGAGAGGCATAGCAAGTGGCCAGCAGGGTGGCTGGTGGTGAGAGCCAGCGCAGAGCCCTGCAGAGATTTGTCAATTGGCCGTTGGGGTGATGAGTGAGTGTCTGAGCAGTGCAGTGTGTAAGGTGCCTCCTTACCTGCCCCCCCTCGCCTTCCACACAGGGTGGGAGGTGAACTCTGTGGATGAACCTCTGAATACTTGGGCTGCACTGGCCAAGGACAGCAACTATGAGTGGGGTGCAGAGAAGGACGAGCATGTTAAAGGGACTTTTGGGTTGCTGCACTTAAGACCCTGAGGGGAAAAGGACACTGCTCAACTTACTTGGGGGTTGGTCTTTTGCTCATGCTTTATGTTTATGAACCCTAGTTACGGTGTTTTCCCAAATTAATGCTGAGTTACTTTCCTCCTTTTATTAAAAGTTTTTGCTACACTCAGACTCTGTGCTTGCAAGAGGGGAAGTATTGCCTCTTAGAGGCGCCCATGGGGTAGTGTGTAATTGTCCCAGGTCACTGGGTGGGGGCTCAAGACAGTTTTGTGTTGTATTGTTGAAAAGGAATCCCTAGATACCGAACCCGGCCCTTGTTGCTGCCAACTCTGACTGGCAGAAGAGTTTCACTTCCTAAGTGGAGTACTTTGTATTTGTCCTTATTGAATTTCATCCTAGTTACTTCAGACCATTTCTCCAGTTTGTCCAGATCATTTTGAATTTTAATGCTATCCTCCAAAGTACTTGCAACCCCTCCCAGCTTGGTATTGTCTGCAAACTTTACAAGTGTATTCTCTATGCCAATATCTAAATCACTGAAGAAGATATTGAACAAAAACAGACCAAGAACTGATCTCTGCAGGACCCCACTCAATATGCCCTTCCAGCTTGACTGTGAACCACTGATAACTACTCTCTGGGAATGGTTTTCCAACCAGTTATGCACCCACCTTATAGTAGCTCCATCTAAGCTGTATTCCCCTAGTTTGTTTATGAGAAGGTCATGTGAGACAGTATCAAAAGCTTTACTAAAGTCAAGATATACCACGTCTACCACTTCCCCCCATCCACAAGGCTTGTTATCCTGTCAAAGAAAGCTTTTAGGTTGGTTTGACACTCTTTGTTCTTGACAAATCCATGCTGACTGTTATTTATCACCTTATTATCTTCTCAGTGTTTGCAAATTGATTGCTTAATTATTTGCTCCATTATCTTTTCAGATACTGAAGTTAAGATGACTGGTCTGTAATTTTCCAGGTTCTCCATATTCCCCTTTTTATAGATTGGCACTATATTTGCCCTTTTCCAGTCCTCTGGAATCTCGCCCATCTTCAAAGTCTTTTCAAAGATAATCGCTAATGGCTCAGATATCTCCTCAGTCAGTTCATTGAGTACTCTAGGATGTATTTCAGCAGGCCGTGGTGATTGGAAGACCTCTAACTTGTCTAAGTAATTTTTAACTTGTTCTTTCCCTGTTTTACCCTCTGATCCTACCCCATTTTCACTGGCATTCATTATGTTTGATGTCCAGTCACTACTAACCTTTTTGGTGAAAACTGAATTCATTGTAATCATTTTGAGGTGCTAAATTTTGTTCTATACACCTCAGGAGTAATCTGGAACCTTTGCAGTACAGCTTTTTAAAATTCACCATATTTCAGTGCTTGTTCAATTTCTATTTCATTAAATACATTTAAGGCTTTCCCTGAGGGTTTAAGTAACCAAAGCTGGGACTTTCTTGTCTTCTGGAACTTTATGCACCTCAAATAGCCTTTCAAAAGTGGTAAAATATTCTTTAGTACAGGCTGCTTATTTGTATGCAGGGCACAGCTGCTCCCAGCTGGGTATCCCTTGCGGAGAGAGAGCACTTGTGGGCTGTGGGATCTGTCCATGCCTTTCCATCATGTCCAGGTTATACAGCCTCTCCTCCTCTTTTTCCAGGGCTTCTTTCAGCTCCATGGCTCATTAGTGGACAGCTGCTTCTGTTTCCAGGGTCCGCATGTGTGCTTCTTCTTGCTCTTTGGCTCCTCTATATCCCCTTTTTGGTATTCACGATCTGACTCTCATTCTGCTTCCCATTTCTAATGTTCTCCTGCGGCTTTCTCGGCCTCTCTCTTTAGGGCTTTTTGGTCCTTTTCCAGTGTAGACAGCTCTAGCTTAGTGACTGTTTCACTGTTGTTCATTTTAAACTTTCTTTGTTCTATTTCCCTTGCCCCAAACAAACAAACAAACAAACAAACAAACAAACAAACAAACAAACAAACAAACAAACAAACAAACAAAAAATCATAAAACTGTAACCTTTCTTTGACTGTGCTCAGCCTCATCACTTGAAAATCATGTAAAACTATTTTACCAATGCTTCGAGCCTACACCTCAGTCAAAACAGCAAGTGGTGTGTAAACCCTGTTTGACTGTGTCACTGTAGCACACTGCTAGGGGGACTCAGAGCTGTGAGCCACTGTGGATATGTCTCCTCAGCAATAAAACACCCGGGGCTGGCCTGGGTCAGCTGACTTGGGCTCATGGGGCTCAGTACAGGGCTATAAAATTGCAGTGTAGATGTTCAAGCTCTGAGACCCTGTGAGGAGGCAGGAGCCCACAGCCCAGGCTCCATCCTGAGCCCAAACATCTACACTGCAATTTTATAGCCCCACAGCCTGAGCCCCACAAACACGAGTCAGCGGACACAGGCCAGCTGTGGGTGTTTTATTGCAGTGCAGGCATACCCCGTGTTACCTCTCTGCCTCAGCAAGAGTGAGTTTTGCTGGTGATTAGACTGTGTCTCAGCTCCCTGTCACAGCAATCTGCCTTCCTCACCAGCAAATTCCTGAAGACTCTCTGAGCCCAAACCTCACCTAGCAGGTAACAATCAGTGAACTCCAGCCATTGAGCTCCTCAGAGATATTTCTGTGCAATGCACAGCCCCTACCACTGTGCATTGACAGAAGATATTAAGTTTGCTGCTCTGTTGAAGAGTCAGTACATCTTATTAATTTAACTGGGGGTAAATACACCTGTCTCTTTAAACACAGTACTGAACCAGTTTATATTAAAAGTAAAACTAATGTATTAAGAAAAGAGCATGGATTAAGTGATATGAAGTAAAAGTGATAAAGGTAGAGATGGCTACAAGCAAATAAAAGTGAAAACACACATCTAAAACTCTAAAACTTAATCTAGCAAGATACAGTCTTTGTTCAAGATGGTTTCTTTTACCCACAGTCTCCTTTCCAGCTTTTTACTGGCTGGCTCGGCCAGGAACCATCACAGAGATAAAATCACTTGGTTTCTTTGTCTCCTCAGATGAAGGATAAAGATGGAGTCTTTTTTGTTGCTTAAATCTCCCAAAGGGTTGTCTTTGTATTACAAGTCAGGAAGGCCTCCTGGGGATTCAGTCTCCTGTGTATCTCTCTCAGAGGTGAAAATAAGCTGGTCCGGTCCGGTACAGCGTACCAGCAAGAGCCGGTGTGCTGTACCGGACCGGCTTCCCCAGGTAGCGATTTAAAGGCCCTGGGGCTCCCGGCGCCCGCTGGAGCCCCAGGCCCTTTAAATCGCTGCCAGAGGCCCGCTGCTGGAGCCCCTGGGCTCCGTCGACGATTTAAAGGGACCCGGGCTCCGCTGCAGTAGCGGCGGCTGGGAGACCATGGCCCTTTAAATCACCGCTGGAGCCCCGCAGCCGCTACCCCAGGGCTCCGGCAGCAGGGCTCTGGCAGTGATTTAAAGAACCAGGGGCTCCCAGCTGCCACTACCGTAGCGGAGCCCCGAGCCCTTTAAATTGCTGCCCGAGCCCCGCTGCTGGAGCCCCAGGGTAGCGGAGGCAGCTGGGAGCCCCGGGGCTCCGTCCATAATTTAAAGGGCCTGGGGTTCCACTGCAGGTAGCCCCGGGCCCTTTAAATGGCCCCTGAGCCCCGGGGCTTCCAGCCACCTCCGCAACTGGTAGCTCCAGTGGTGATTTAAAGGGCCTGGGTCTCTAAAGGCCCACCTCTTCCGGTCAAGGTCCCGCCCCTTCTGACCAAGGCCCCGCCCCCTGCTCAGGACTCCGGCATACCGGTAAGTCCTTTAAGTTACTTTCACCCCTGCTCTCTCTGGTGTTCAGGAGCCATGTTAATCTTCTGTCTCTCACGTTCAGGCACAGGATAGCTCCTGCTGGTTTAGCTCGACAGCTTTGTTTACTGCTAATATATGAATTGAGACAAGCCCACATTCCTTTGTCTAGGACAGACCTGTTTATCACCTTTAACTAGGCTAGAATGTCTGGTCTTAAATATGTTCTAGTAACATCATACAGAGGAAATTCATAATTTCACAAATAAGGTTAACATGTGCATTTGACAATGATATTAATAATCAGCATGTTATTAACTTCATATGATACCGCACAAAGCATATTTTGTACAAATATCATTGCATTAGTGTGTAGGGTCGCAGTAGGAGGGGGTCACATATAGGCACATTGAATTGTTTTGTTTAAGAATGAAAAGATCATGGAAAAATTAGTTTTAGAAAAATACCATATCTCAGCGGTTCTCAAACTGGGGTCAGTGGACTCCTGGGGGTCCACGAGGGTACTCCAGGGGGTCCGCAAATTATGTCCAGGGCCACCGGCCAAGCTGATCAACTCCTCCCTCTACTTCCCAGTGCCTTCTGCATGCTGGGGAACAGCTGTTCAGCGGTGTGTAGGAGGCACTGGGAGGGAGGGGGAGGAGCAGGGATGGGGTGTGCTCAAGGGAGGGGATGGAAAGAGGTGGGGAAGAGGAGGGGCAGAGGTGGAGTGGGGGTGGGAAGAGGTGGGGCAGGGGTAGGGCCTTGAGGGAAGGGGTGGAGTGGGGGCAGGGGCTGAGCGTAGGGTTGAACACCCCCAGGGAAAATTAGAAGCTGACTTGGGAGTCCGTGAAAAATTTTAGATCAAAATGGAGGTCCTTGGGTTGCTAAAGTTTGAGAACTGCTGCCATCGCTAAAGAATCAGATGGACGTTGCAAAGAATAGGACTTTTGCCGGCGCCAGACCTGCAAGATTGAGCCTATTATTTATCATAGAATCATAGAATCATAGAATACCAGGGTTGGAAGGGACCTCAGGAGGTCATCTAGTCCAACCCCCTGCTCAAAACAGGACCAATTCCCAACTAAATCATCCCAGCCAGGGCTTCGTCAAGCCTGACGTTAAAAACCTCTAAGGAAGGAGATTCCACCACCTCCCTAGGTAACCCATTCCAGTGCTTCACCACCCTCCTAGTGAAAAAGTTTTTCCTAATATCCAACCTAAACCTCCCCCACTGCAACTTGAGACCATTACTCCTTGTTCTGTCGTCTGCTACCACTGAGAACAGTCTAGATCCATCTTCTTTGGAATCCCCTTTCAGGTAGTTGAAAGCAGCTATCAAATCCCCCCTCATTCTTCTCTTCTGCAGACTAAACAATCCCAGTTCCCTCAGCCTCTCCTCATAAGTCATGTGCTCCAGCCCCCTAATCATTTTTGTTGCCCTCCGCTGGATTCTTTCCAATTTTTCCACATCCTTCTTGTAGTGTGGGGCCCAAAACTGGACACAGTACTCTAGATGAGGCCTCACCAGTGTCGAATAGAGGGGAATGATCACGTCCCTCAATCTGCTGGCAATGCCCCTACTTATACAGCCCAAAATGCCGTTAGCCTTCTTGGCAACAAGGGCACACTGTTGACTCATATCCAGCTTCTTGTCCACTGTAACCCCTAGGTCCTTTTCTGCAGAACTGCTTCCTAGCCATTCGGTCCCTAGTCTGTAACAGTGAATGGGATTCTTCCGTCCTAAGTGCAGGAATATGAAACTAAACAACTTCGTTCAACTACAAATGAACCTTGCTCACCTTTTGGCTTTAGTTGATCATCTCTATCTTTCTTTCAGAGGAGCCCTCCTGGTTCTCATTGCCATGTTCAGATTCTGGCTTTTTTCTTGATTCAATGATTGTCCAGGCTCAAGAAGATCTCTGTAAACATGGGGACTTGCTGTTTGAACTTGTAACACTTTTCCTGTTCACAGTTTGTTTTGTGATAGACAGACTTACTTTGCAAAAGGTGGTGGAGGTGTGTGTGGGGGGGAGGGGAGAACTGTTAAAAAAACAGGAAATACACTTAAACTATTGCTATATAATTGTTTGCCTCACTCTTTGCAGTAACTGAGGTACAGAAGTATCAGAGGGGTAGCCATGTTAATCTGTATCCACAAAAAGAATGAGGAGTCCGGTGGCACCTTAAAGACTAACAGATTTATTTGGGCATAAGCTTTCGTGGGTAAAAAACCCCACTTCTTCAGCTGCTGAAGAAGTGGGGTTTTTTACCCACAAAAGCTTATGCCCAAATAAATCTGTTAGTCTTTAAGATGCCACCAGACTCCTCGTTGTTTTTGAGGTACAGAAGATCTGCTGTGCTCTACTTGTCCTGAGGATTTTTACATCACAATGAATGTCATTTGTTCTTGTTTTTAAAACAAGTAAGCAGGAAGTATTTTTGGGTCTTGTAATAAACATTAAGTTCTTTTCCTATGGAGTTGGAACATAATTAATGAATTACTGTGGAGCTTAGAACTCCTAACAGGGCCGGCTCCAGGCACCAGCTTACCAAGCAGGTGCTTGGGGCGGCCACTTCGGAGAGGGGCGGCATGTCCAGCTGTTCGGCGGCAATTCGGCGGACGGTCCCTCACTCCTGCTCGGAGCGAAGGACCTCCCGCCGAATTGCCGCCGCAGATCGCGATCGCGGCATTTTTGTTTGTTTGTTTGTTTTTTTGTTTGGCTGCTTGGGGCGGCCAAAACCCTGGAGCCGGCCCTGACTCCTAAGCTCACATGGAGTTACAATCCCTTTTGCTGCATGCAACCTAGATGGAGCTACTATAAGGTGGGTGCATAACTAATTGGAAAACCGTTCCCAGAGAGTAATTATCAGTGGTTCACAGTCATCCTGGAAGGGCATAATGAGTGGGGTCCCACAGGGATCAGTTCTGGGTCCGGTTCTGTTCAATATTTTCATCAGTGATTTAGATAATGGCATAGAGAGTACACTTATAAAGTTCACAGACGATACCAAGCTGGGAGGGGTTGCAAGTGTTTTGGAGGATGGGATTATAATTCAAAATGATCTGGACAAACTGGAGAAATGGTCTCATGTAAATAGGATGAAATTTAAATACGGACAAATGCAAACTATTCCACTTAGGAAGGAACAATCAGTTGTACACATACAAAATGGGAAATGACTGCCTAGGAAGGAGTACTGCGGAAAGGGATCTGGGGGTCATAGTGGATCACAAGCTACTTATGAATCAACAGTGTAATGCTGTTGCAAAAAAAGCAAACAAGTATTAGCTTTTTTGTATTAGCAAGAGTATTGTAAGCAAGCCACGAGGAGTAATTCTTCCACTCTACTCCGCATGATTAGGCCTCAACTGGACTATTGTGTCCCATTCTGGGAGCCACATTTCAGGAAAGATGTGGACAAACTGGAGAAAGTAAGAGAAGAGCAATAAAAATGATTAAAGGTCTAGAAAACATGACTTATGAGGGAAGATTGAAAAAATTGGGTTTGTTCAGACTGGAGAAGAGAAGACTGAGAGGGGACATGATAACAGTTTTCAAGTACATAAAAGGTTGTTACAAGGAGGAGAGAAAAAATTGCTCTTCTTAACCTCTGAGGATAGGAGCAATGGGCTTAAATTGCAGCAAGGGAGGTTTACGTTGGACATTAGGAAAAACTTCCTAACTGTCAGAGTGGTTAAGCATTGGAATAAATTGCCTAGGGAGGTTGTGGAATCTCCATCACTGGACATTTTAAAAAGCAGGTAAGACAAACACCTGTCAGGGATGGTCTAGATAATACTTAATCCTGCCATGATTGCAGGGGAATGGACTAGATGACTGAACTAGAGGTCCATTCCAGTCCTATGATTCTATGATTCTGTGCATAGCTGCTTTTTGTATGGCCCTAATTTTCAGAGATGCTCATAGACTCATAGGCTTTAAGGTCAGAAGGGACCATCACGATCATCTAGTCTGACCTCCTGCCCAGTGCAGGCCACAGACCCTCACCCACCTGCTCCTGTAATAGACCCCTATGCTGAATGCCTGCACCTCCATTAGCTTTAGTTGAAATTGATGATGCTCCAAAATATAAGCTATGCATGACATCCTGGCCCTCTGGAAGTTAATGGCAAAACTCCCTTTGACTTCAATGAGGCACGTAGCCCCCACCTATTTTGGCCTGTCTTTCCACAATGTTTACCACTGTTCTCTGCTGAACAGCATAGTAGATGTGCTCACATCATTCATTTTGCCTTTTAGAAGTTGCAGGGACAGCCTTAATAATATTACTGTACATATCTGCTACACGGTAATGCGGAGTAGTATCACTCGGCCACTGGTCAGATTTGGCATAGTTTCCTTTTGTTTCAAGGTGATAATATTGGCTCTGGAGACTTGTATTAGATGTTTGTGTCAGGTTGACATTTTGACAATTTACCATAATTTAATGAAAAAAATAGAACTACACCTCTACCCCGATATAACGCGACCTGGTATAACACGAATTCGGATATAACGCGGTAAAGCAGTGCTCCGGGGGTCGGGGCTGCGCACTCCAGAGGATCAAAGCAAGTTCGATAAAACGCGGTTTCACCTATAACACGGTAAGGTTTTTTGGCTCCCGAGGACAGCGTTATATTGGGGTAGAGGTGTATTGTATTCAGCCATTGGAAGATAAGCTCAAACAGAAGCTGCTGAGACTAGGCCTATGAGCAGATGGCTTCAATTGATTTAACTGCAGCTGTGATTTTTAACAGTGTAGAAAGTGCAAGGGCAGAGATGCTAGTACAGCTGATGGGAACATTACCACAGTTAAATTAGCTGCTTATTTAACTTCCCAGCAGCAGTCATAATTGGTAATAAATTCCAGTTAAGCAATTGAAAGTAAGTATCAAGTGCTTTGTTATGCTTTGGGTGCAAATGCTAATGAATGCAATTAATTAAGGTTGTGATTTTTTTTTAAATAAACCTCTTTTATTTACAAAGGAGAATGCGAGTGAAGGTAATGTTGTTATTAACAGGACTACAGTACTAACAGTGGAGTGGAAAAGTGCTGGGCAGAAGAGTGCCTGTGGGTGGGGGGATGGGGGTGGGAGAGGGAAGAGGTAGAGATAGAGGCTCCTGCCAGATTGTACTCTGCAATGTAATTCTGCTGCAAAACTCTTCTACCTTTCCTGCTGCTTGAGACCATGTCCATCCACTCTGCAAATACCGGCACAGACTTCCTCTTCACTGTTCTCCTCAAATTTAAGGTCTTCAAGGCCCTGCACAATTTAGCTGCTTTCAGCTCTTGATACTACACTTTTTGCTCTCCCTAAGCCATATAACTTATCCTCATTACCCCTTGTGTCCGCACATAGTCATTTCCAGACGTGTGTGTGTACTTGACTGTAATCTTCTCTGCCAGTCTTCCATATGTCATTCGTCTTCTAAGGCCCTGATCTTGTGATTGACTGGATCCCCTTTACCTAGTCTGCCATGCCTCCCCCTTCTCCCCCTCCTGGCCTCTCCTTTAAAAAAAATTCTTCCAAAAGGCTTGTAGGTCCTAGTCCACAATAAAACTTTAATGAATTAGATGCTAGAAAATCGAAAACTTCTCTTCTTAACCCCAGACTTACAGAACAGGGGTGTACAGTAAACAAACAAGACTGGCATGAAACATAGTTTCTTTCTTACCCCAAGTCCCCCCAGAATAGCAACATAGTCTTAAAGGGTCTGATTTTGAGAGGTGGTGAGCACCTACAGGTCTTAGTGAGTTCAGTGAAGCAGTCAGTTTTCAGCAACTTTCAATATCAGGCTTACAGGGTATGAGAATTAAGAATAGCCTTATATTAAGGCAACTCTGGCTTCTTACTCATGCTGTTTTCATTCCTCTGTCTCCATGTTTGTGTTAAAAAGGATTCTGAACTGCTGAACAATAAACTGGGTGAAGGAAATGACCACTGCTTGATATCTTGCTGTCTTTGGCATGCATGTGCTACTTTTGACAAGTGATGAGACCTGTCGCTATGACAAAGGAAATTAATACAGAGTGGAAAGCCCAATATGTTTCGCCCCCAAGACACTGTTTTATCTGCTGAGATATTCAGAGCAAAACTGGAAGAAGTGGTTTGAAAAGGGTTGTTTAGTACAGATAATTGGTGTACCCCATGTGTGCCCATAGAGCCATAGGTCTTTGTTTTGATTTCGCATGTTAAGTTGTAACTGTACAATAGATTAGCTCATCACTTACTCTACTTGCAATAATGACAAGAAGCTGCAGCTAACAGTCTAGGGGAAATAGTAATTATTAGGGCTGTCAAGCAATTAAAAAAATTAATCGCAATTAATCGCGCAATTAAAAAAATTAATCACACTTTTAAACATTGAATACCATTTATTTAAATATATTTGGATGTTTTCTACATTTTAAAATATATTACAATTACAACACAGAATACAAAGTATACAGTGCTCATTTAATATATTTATTGTTAATTACAAGTATTTGCACAGTAAAAAACAAAAGAAATAGTATTTTTCAATTCACCTACTACAAGTACTGTAGTGCAATCTCTTTATCATGAAAGTTGAACTTACAAATGTAGAATTATGTACAAAAAAAACTTGCATTCAAAAATAAAACAATGTAAAATTTTAGAGCCTGTAAGTCCACTCAGTCCTACTTCTTCTTCAGCCAATCGCTCAAACAAACAAGTTTGTTTACATTTGCAGGAGATAATGCTGCCTGCTTCTTGTTTACAATGGCTCCTGAAAGTGAGAACAGGTGTTCTCATGGTGCTGTTGTAGCCGTCGTCGCAAGATATTTACGTGCCAGATGCACTAAAGATTCATATGTCCCTTCATGCTTCAACCACCATTCCAGAAGACATGTGTCCATGCTGATGACAGGTTCTGCTCAATAACAATTCAAAGCAGTGCGGACCAATGCATGTTCATTTTCATTATTTGAGTCAGGTGCCACTAGCAGAAGGTTGATTTTCTTTTTTGGTGGTTCAGGTTCTATAATTACCGCATCGGAGTGTTGCTCTTTAAAGACTTCTGAAAGCAAGCTTCACACCTCGTCCCTCTCAGATTTTGGAAGGCACTTTAGATTCTTAAACCTTGGTGTCGAGTGCTGTAGCTATCTTTAGAAATCTCACATTGGTACTGTGACAAAGCTCCTCCTCTATCTTGGTGGGTCCTGCACTTATTGGCAGATTTTCTTGCCTCAGAGATTCACCATGTGGGTTGGGGAACAGCCCAGAGACCTTCCCCTCTGGAAGAACCCACTGTCCAGGTCAATTGGGAGGTTTGGGGGGAACCCGGGCCCACACTCTACTCCGGGTTCCAGCCCAGGACCCTGTGGACTGCAGCTGTCTATAGTGCCTCCTGTAACAGCTGCATGACAGCTACAACTCCCTGGGCTACTTCCTCATGGCCTCCTCCAAACACCTTCCTTATTCTCACCACAGGACCTTCCTCCTGGTGTCTGATAACGCTTGTGCTCCTCAGTCCTCCAGCAGCACACCCTCTCACTCTCAGCTCCTTGCGCCTCTTGCTCCCAGCTCCTCACACTCCCACCACAAACTGAAGTGAGCTCCTTTTTAAAACCCAGGTGCCCTGATTAGCCTGCCTTAATTGATTCTAGAAGCTTCTTCTTAATTGGCTCCAGGTCTCCTAATTAGCCTGCCTGCCTTAACTGGTTCTAGCAGGTTCCTGATTACTCTAGTGCAGCCCCTGCTCTGGTCACTCAGGGAACAGAAAACTACTTATCCAATGACCAGTATATTTGCCCTCTACCAGACTCCTGTACCCCACTGGTCTGGGTCTGTCACACCAGCTACTATAAGTTAATTGGTCTCCCAGGGGCCAGTGGAAACCTACATTTGGTGAAACTTTCCTTTCCAGATATGCAGTTTTCTCTCTTTGCTAAATATAATTCATGATGGCAAGAACATGAAAATAAAATGTTATTTATTCTGCAAGTGCTGTCTGTCACAGTACCTTCTTTGCGTTTTGTCAAATCTGCAGTGAAAGTGTTCTTAAAATGAATATGGGCTGGGTCATCATCCGAGACTGCTATAACCTGAAATATATGGCATAATGCAGGTAAAACAGAGCCGAGGACATACAATTCTCCTCCAAGGCATTCAGTCAGAAATGTAATTAACGCATTATTTTTTTTAATGAGCATCATCAGAATGGAAACATGTCCTCTGGAATGGTGGCCGAAGCATGAAGAGGCATACTAATGTTTAGCATATCTGGCACGCAAATACCTTGCCTGTTCTCACTTTCCGGTGACATTGTAAATAAGAAGAGGGCAGCATTATCTCCCTTAAATGTAAACTAACTTGTTTGTCTTAGCGATTGGCTGAACAAGAAGTAGGACTGAGTGGACTTGTAGGCTCTGAAGTTTTACATTGTTTTGTTTTTGCATGCAGTCCTGTAACAACAACAAAAAATCTACATTTGTAAGTTGTACTTTCACAATAAAGAGGTTGTACTACAGTACTTGTATGAGGTGAATTGAAAAATACTATTTCTTTTGTTTATCATTTTTACAGTGCAAATATTTGCAAGCAAAAATAATATACAGTTTGATTTCAATTACAATACAGAATACAATATATATGAAAATGTAGAAAAACATCCAAAATATTTAATAAATTTCAATTGGTATTCTATTATTTAACAATGTAATTAAAACTGTGATTAATCATGATTAAATTTTTTTAGTTAATTGTGTGAATTAATTACGATTAATCGACAGCCCTAGTTATTATTAACATAGATTTCTGTAGCACCTGAAATGATTCAAGTTGCAGGGCATCCAGCTGTGCTTATGGCAACTGAATACATTGCAAAAGATGAGACATTATCTGCAGTGCAATACAGCATCTGGGTTGCTGTACAACTACCACTATTACCACTTACAAGTGCAATCTGTTGAAAAACAAGATGAAGCAGCAATTTCTTTCATTGCAAAATGCATGTTATTGTGCCTAGAAGAATGCGACATAACTGAAAATTATCTGAATTTTTGCAATTACATAGTGGAAAAATATACAAATATTGGAACAATTCTCCTTTAACTTGTTCTGCATTCACATTGTGAGCTGAGTTTGAAAACGTACAAAAAAAGTAATCTCCATAAAATATGTGAAGTCTACACATGCAAATGTGCATGGTTTGGCACCGATCATGGACCATCCTCTAGCCACTCTGCATCACTGCAGAGGCAGGAAACAGCCCTAAACCCTGTGGATCCAGCCCTTGGAGGATTTCTCCTGTGTGCAAAAATTCTTCTGTGTTTAAAAGCCACCTATGCACTCCCTCCCTATAGCTGGAACAGGGGGCACAATCGGTCAAAGGGGTCATGGCTGGAGCTGTCCTGCACTCCTGCAATCCCTAGCTGCCGTAATAGCCTCTGGGGAAAATTGTCAGCTAGTGCAGATTAGAGTAACCTTCCAGCTTCTCTAACCAGTATTGGGGAATGGACCAGCTCAGAGCAGCCCCAGACATAAAAAGCATCAAGTGCACCTGAGCGACAATGGAGGATGTGGCCTTGTGTCAGCACTTCCTTCTGTTTTTTCCATTTAATTTTTTTTGTTAGCTAGATTTTGTCAGATCCACATATTAGATAAAATAAAAACTAAGAGGAATTTTGATTTTATGGGGCTACTACTCCATCACTGGGCTCTGGTGACTCCACAGACTCCTTTGCTGTTATTGTTTATGAGAGCACAACAGCACTGTGACAGAATTAGAGCTTTGTTATAGCTGCCAATAATTTATTTTCTCTCTCTGTTACTAACACTGTGGAGTAACTGAAGGAGGATGACGCAGTCAAACTGTTCAGTGAAAGGACCCTAGTACATAGTGGCACTATAGAAATAAATAATCAATGCACAGTAATAAAACCATGAAGGGTCCTCAGGTACTTTACTCCACAAACAGTGTGATTATACAGCACCTCGCACAATAGGGTCCTTGTCTATTTTTAAATCAAGATTGGATGTTTTTCTAAAAGATATGCTCTAATCTAGTTCAAAGAGGAATTAATTCAGTTCTCTGGCCTGTGTTATACAGGAGATCAGACTAGATAATCACGATGGTGCCTCTGGCTTTATAACCTTTGAGAATCTATGAGTCAAGACTGGGGCCCCTAGGCACTACTGCAATACAAATAATACATAAAAATAATAGAGTGTGAGTTGGTCTGCATGCGTATAGAGGGGAGCAAGGGGAAGTCGGAGCGAGTTAGGCCGACACACAGCCTTCTTGAACCTTGGGGCCAGGCACACAGGAGTAAGAGAACCTGCATATTTGTCGTCACCCCGGAGTATGTAGGTAGTTAGTAGAAGGGAATTGCTTGAGTTTTGGGTCCTCCTCCAACACACCAGCAAATGCAGCTGAGCTTGGTATGAGGGGTGTCCATAATTTGCTGTTGGTATAAGATAGCAGCAAATTACTACCCCCTCACAGCGAGGGGAAAGCAGAAAGGGAATTGTATCTCAGAGGGATGTCTCTGAAGTACAATGGTCCCGGGGCTATTCCTTGTGGGGGTGTAATTTACACACCACCCTTTGCTCAAAGCTAGGCCTAAAGGCACAAACTAGCTTCTATAGAGCTGGTCAACTGATTGGTAATTAATCATTTATTCTTTACAATTCAGTAACTCTAACTGAGGAATTGGATCCATCTTTATCTCTGTATATCAATATACCTAAAGCAATTATAGGGCTCTCTCTTAACTGCACGAGCACTACAAATACCCTGTTTCCCCGAAAGTAAGACATCCCCCGAAAATAAGACATACTTCCAGTTTTGCCTCTCGCTGTAATATAAGGCATCCCCCCGAAAATAAGACCTCCCCGATAATAAGGCCACCCCGGAATATAAGGCCCCGAAGCTCCAGGAAAAATAAGACCTCCCCTGAAAATAAGACCTAGCGCATCTTTGGGAGCAAAAAGTTATATAAGACACTGTCTTATTTTCGGGGAAACAGGGTAGAACCAACAGAAATAAGAGGGAGTGAGCTGGATTTTCTTCCTTCTTCCCTCATCAATAGAATTTTTTGTAAATTTTCAATCAGCCACATCTGGGCAAACCCACTGAAGGGCAGGGGCTTGCCAGATGTCACTGAGGGTGGAATCTGAAGACTAAGGGTATGCCTACACTTCGAGCTGGGGGTGTGATTCCAAGCTTGAGGAGACATACTTGTTCTTGCTTTCATTGAGCTAACATGCTAAAAATAGTAGTGTGGCTGTGGTCGCACGGGCAGCGGCTCAGGTTAGCCACTCGACTGCGTGTAGGATCTGGGCGGATTTGTATTCGGGGTGGCTAGCCCCTCCCATGGTTCCCTGCTGCCCAGGCTATCATGGCAACACTACTATTTTTAGTGCGCTAACTTGACTAGAGCTAGCTCAAGTAAGTCTCCTCAAGCTCGGAATTACACCCCCAGCTCCAAGTGTAGACATACCCAAAGAGTCACACAGGGGTAACTCTGGGTGCAATTAGCAGTGATGGTAGACAAAAAGGAAAGAACAGCTTCACTGTCAGATCCCAAACTGAGTTTGCAGGGCTGGCAGTCAGAAACAATACCTTTTTACCTGTACACAGAGTGCATGGAAATCATTGTGAGACAATGAAAATGGAACATCAGGGTGCCAACCCTATGGTCACTTACCAAAATAAAATGGCATTTTAACATCAGATTGCATTGTGGCATTTTCCTAAGAGCAATGCGAGGTATACACTATTCAGACAGCACTTGCAGAATAAATAACATTTTATTTTCATGTTCTTGCCATCATGAATTATATTTAGCAAAGAGAGAAAACTGCATATCTGGAAAGGAAAGTTTCACCAAATGTAGGTTTCCACTGGCCCCTGGGAGACCAATTAACTTATAGTAGCTGGTGTGACATACCCAGACCAGTGGGGTACAGGAGTCTGGTAGAGGGCAAATATACTGGTCACTGAATGAGTAGTTTTCTGTTCCCTGAGTGACCAGAGCAGGGGCTGCACTAGAGTAATTAGGAACCTGCTAGAACCAGTTAAGGCAGGCAGGTTAATTAGGACACCTGGAGCCAATTAAGAAGAAGCTGCTAGAATCAATTAAGGCAGGCTAATCAGGGCACCTGGGTTTTCAAAGGAGCTCACTTCAGTTTGTGGTGTGAGTGTGAGGAACTGGGAGCAAGAGGTGCAAGGAGCTGAGAGTGAGAGGGTGCGCTGCTGGAGGACTGAGGAGCACAAGTGTTATCAGACACCAGGAGGAAGGTCCTGTGGTGAGAATAAGGAAGGTGTTTGGAGGAGGCCATGGGGAAGAAGCCCAGGGAGTTGTAGCTGTCATGCAGCTGTTACAGGAGGCACTATAGACAGCTGCAGTCCACAGGGCCCTGGGCTGGAACCCGGAGTAGAGGGCGGGCCCGGGTTCCCCCCAAACCTCCCAATTGACCTGGACTGTGGGTTCTTCCAGAGGGGAAGGTCTCTGGGCTGTTCCCCAACCCACATGGTGAATCTCTGAGGCAAGAAAATCTGCCAATAAGCACAGGACCCACCAAGATAGAGGAGGAACTTTGTCACACTGGACATTACAGCAGTATCAGGGGACAGACTTCTGTGGTTTTGTTGTGTATACATTTTCAAATTAGAAAGTAACACTCCTCACATAGGAGGTTCATCCTCCTGCAGAGATCATCCAATGAGTATTTAGGTCAACATATCCCAGTTAGGTTCAGACTGAGATTGTGCCATAAAGTCACAACCCTGGGGAGGGTGACACCAGTAGGAAAAACAAGAGATACTAGGTAGAATTTTCAATAGAGCCTAAGAGACTTAGGAGCACAAGTCACATTGGCTTTCACTGAGTCTTGTGCTTCTAAGTAGGGCTAGTCAAAAATTTCCTGTTAAACTTTTTTTTATTACAGAAAGTTGGGTTTTTTTCCTAATGAAAACAAGGCCAGAGAGCTCGCTGATACAGCGGGCAGAGTCTTAGGAGAGCAGACAACTGTAAACGATAATACAAGGCACAAAGCAGCGAAGAATTTCACCCCAAGTATTTAAATGGTTTGAAAATGTAAAATGCTAAGTATGGGTATTACTTATTATTAAATGTATTATATATTATTATTGTTGTTTATTTATAAGTATTATTTATTATTCAATGTCCATGTTCTCATGAATGTTGATGTGAATCTCAGTACAAAGGCATGGCTTAAGGACAGAATAAGTCTTAACCGCACATAATACAGTATTTTGCTGTTGGAACTTACATTTGCTATTGAAAATTTTGTTGGTTTTTCCAAGTTCTTTGCATATGCACCATTTGGTTATAAGAATGTCAGAACGGCCATACTGGACCAGACCAATGGTCCATCTAGTCCTGTATCCTGACTTCTGACAGTTGCTTCAGAGGGAATGAACAGAAGAGGGCAATTATCGAGTGATCCATGCTCTGTCATCCAGTCTCAGCTTCTTGCAGTCAGAGGTTTAGGGACACCCAGAGCACGGGGTTGTGTCCCTGATCATCTTGGCTAATAGCCATTGAGGACCTATTCTCCATAAACTTATCTAATTTTTTTATATCCAGTTATTCTTTTGGCCTTCACACATCCCCTGGCAATGAGTTCCACAGGTTGACTGTGCATTGTGTGAAGAAGTATTTCCTTATGTTTGTTTTAAACCTGCTGCCTATGAAATTCATTGGGTGATCCCTGGTTCTTGTATTATGTGAAGGGGTAAAGTACACTTTTTTTTATTCACTTTCTACACACCATTCATGATTTTATAGACCTTTACTAGTTATATTTTTTCTAAATTGAACAGTCCCAGTCTTTTTAATCTCTCTGTATATGAAAACTGTTCCACACCCCTAATAATTTTTGTTGCCCTTCTCTGTACTTTTTCTAATTCTAATATATCTTTTCTGAGATAGAGTGACCACAACTGTATGCAATATTTAAGATGTGGGTAATGGCATTATGATATTTACTATCTTATTATCTATCCCAGTGATACTCAGACCTCAGTGGTTCAGGAGCCAAATTAGTAATCAACATTACCCAAAAGAGACACAGTAGTGTGAATTCATTGTTTCATTTACTATTTATTTATATATATATATATATAAAATAATTCTCACAGCAAAATGACTGATCAAGTATTATTATTTTATCAACTACAATTGGTTAAGAACATAGTAAAAGCATTCTGATTAGTTAATAATTAAACCACACTTGCAGCTCGCAAGCCTCAGTCTGAGTATCACGGATCTATTCCTTTCCTAATGGCTTCTAACGTTGCTTTTTTGACTGCTGCTGCACATGAAGTGGATGGTTTCAGAGAACTATCCACAATGACTCCAAGATCTCTGTCTTGAGTGGGAAAAGCTAATTTAGACCCCATCATTTTGTATGCGTAGTTGGGATTATGTTTCCTAGTGGTCATTATTTTGCACTTATTAACACTGAAGTTCATCTGCCATTTTGTTGCCCAGTCACCCAGTTTTGTGAGATCCATTTGCAACACTTTGCAGTCAACTTTGGACTTACAAAATTACTTAAGATAGTTATTATCTGCAAATTTTGCCACCTCACTGTTTACCCTCTTTTCCAGATCTGGCAGGCTTCCGGCTTCTGATGTACTTACAAATGTTTAGCATGAGTCTTTGTGCTTTTGCTAGTTGCTCTTCAAATTCTTTTTGGGCCTGCCTAATTATATTTTTACACTTGATTATACTTTTACACTTATATACTAGTGTACATTTACAATGAGGACAAACCTATAATACTTTCAAGCTTACCTTAAATTTGCTTTTAAAAATAGAAATCTTAGTTGTAGTTAATAATCATATTCATATTGTACTTTTCTTGTTCAAAATGCCTTCTAAATAAGGACTGAGCAGCAAATCCTGAACACTGTGAAAGACTGAATAAAGAGTTTTCGTGCAGAAATTCCATGCAGGAGCTGGGGAATTGGGAAAGGAATCCTTCTCATAGGTTTGGAATGGCTCCTCTGCTGCTTCATGGGAGTGCCTGCAGTCTCTGAGATGCAAGATTATCTGTACCTCCTTTGCTTTCCTCCCTAGTGGGGGTTTGGGCAGTGGATCCATCTGGTTGCAGCTCCACTAGCTGCGTCCTTGCTCCCATCAACTCTTGAGAAGGTAGAGAGACAGAGGCACTGTGCTTCACTGTTCTGCAGCGCACAAAGATCTTGTTTGCATTAGGAAAATTACCCGTTGCTGATAATGAGTGTCTGACATGGCTGTAACCAGGGCCGGCTCCAGCATTTCTGCCGCCCCAAGCAAAAAAAAAAAGAAAAAAAGCTGCGATCAGCGGCAGTTCAGCGGCAGGTCCTTTGCTCCTAGAGGGAGTGAGGGACCTGCCGCCCCCGAATTGCTGCAGGTGCTGCCCCTCTCCCTTGGCCACCCCAAGCACCTGCTTGTTAAGCTGGTGCCTGGAGCCGGCCCTGGCTGTAACGGAACTAGTCCTGAGCAGAGTTTAACTTCCAATGAAGACAGAACAAACTATGGTAAGCTCCATTTCAGAAGCAGTGGTTAAACCCTGATCTGAACAGTCATTGGTAATTGGGTTCTTCTTGTACCAGTCTGTTACCTTTGAGGCCTTCTTCCTCCTCTACACAGGTTGTGGGGCCTATGCTGAAGTAAGGAATGCCTTGTTTTCATTTGAGTTATTCGAATCATTTCGGAGCCATCCAACAGAATGCTCATTAAGGGCATAATCCAATCCAATGACTATCGAAGTCGATGGAAGGCTTGCCATTGATTTCAGTGGGCTTTGGATCACACCCTACTGCTCCAATCCTGCAAAGTTTTAAGCATATGCTTAAACTTTAAGCCCATTGTGGTGTACTGGAAACTGGTTAAAAATTGACAAGTTAATGAGCTATCATTTTAAGTGTGATAGATTTCCTGGTCCTGCTTGCAGGCTAAAGGGCTCTTAGGGAATACATGTGATCTGGGTCATCTGAGTGAGTCAGCAGATAGCCTGTCTAGAAAGAGCCAGCTTAAAGCAAGGGTGGGTGACTTGTGCCTCACTGCCTTAGGGAGCAACCTGTTTTTCCTCTCTCTGTTTGGGTTCTTCTGTGTTATCATTGTGAATTCTAAGAAATAAAATAGAGTTATGTTGTAATCTTGCAGCAAGAGGATTTATGTTTTTATTGAACTTCTCTGTGCGTATGGTGTGAACATAACACATGGGAGAAGTTCTATTGAACTCAACAAGACTATGCACATGCTTAAAGTTAAGCACTTATATGAATCTTTGCATGATTGGGCCCTGTGAATAGAGAAATTAATCCTAATATTTGCAGGGCTCCAATCACAATCTATAAGAACTGCCACTTTTCCAATGTGAATTTCTACTTCTATTGTACATGTCCATAATATTTTGTACATATTTATTAAATTCAATATGCACGACAGTACAGGAAAGATTACAAATATGTATCTTAGTAGCAATTCCTTTTTACATTATTATTATGGGTTATTGCAAAGCAATTTGCATGGATAGTTCTCAGAATTAATTTGGGATTACTGTCATATTTTGCTCAGTTAATAATGAGGCACTGATTGCACACCAGCTGTGTCCATCTTAGACTCCTTCCAAATTATTGTCATGAATTAACTGAATGGTAGCACGTGTTCTGCAGCCTACAAGCTGAAGATATTTCTCTTGGCACTTGTTGTCATAATTTGTGATTCCCATTGAAAAGCACAATATGTGAAAATTAATAAAGAAATCAGGATTCAATTATTAACTAATGCTTAATTAATTAACTACATCAAAAAATGCCACTGCTTGTATTCATATAAAAGGACATTGTTGAGGTTAAGTAGGACAAAAAAACCTGTCTCACCTATAAAGTGCTCCCAACTTTAGGACTGTAAGAATGTTAATAATCTAGTAGCCAGTCTATCCATGCATCCAGATTAATCTGCCAGAAACAATTAATCAAAACACTTAGAAAGCCCTGAGTTTAAAACAAAAATGTGAACACAATTAATTTGGGGGTGGATGGCATAAAAAATGTACATGGGGTTTATTTGCAACTGTTGTAACTGAAAAGTGCTTAAGACGCTAGAGTCAACCCAAGTTTGGGACTAGGAAAAAGGACTCCTGGCAAAATCTGCAAAGAGGCTCACTTGTGCCTGACAGAAAAAAGTAGGATGTGAACCTTCTATTTGCATGTATTTATTTAAAAACACACCTCAGTTTGGTAAATATGGTAATATTTGTGTGATGGATTGGATCACAGAACCCCCCTTGGAACTGCCAACTGATATGCTGAGACTACCTCTGAGCCTGTTTTCCCTGGCTGCTTGGGACTTCAAAACCTTGCCTTGTTTGAGCCAGACATGCTTGCCTGCTACAAACACAGACCCAGGTCTGACCCATGCCCCCAAAAACTGCAGGCTTAACTGAAAACATCTTAAGAATTGTTCCTGTCTCCAACACTCAGATGTCCAGCTCCCAATGGGGTCCAAACCCCAAATAAATCCGTTTTACCCTGTATAAAGCTTATTCAGGATAAACTCATAAATTGTTCGCCCTCTATAACACTGATAGAGAGATATGCACAGCTGTTTGCCTCCCCCCCCCAGGTATTAATACATACTCTGGGTTAATCAATAAGTAAAAAGTGATTTTATTAAATACAAAAAGTAGGATTTAAGTGGTTCCAAGTAATAAGACAGAACAAAGTGAATTACCAAGCAAAATAAAATAAACACGCAAGTCTAAGCCTAGTACAGTAAGAAAACTGAATACAGATAAAACCTCACCCTCAGATGTTTCAATAAGCTTCTATCACAGATTGGACACCTTCCTAGTCTGGGCCCAATCCTTTCCCCTGGTTCAGTCCTTGTTCCAGCTCAGTGGTGGCTGGGGATTTCTCATGACTGCAGCCCCCTTTGTTCTGTTCCATCCTCTTATATAGCTTTTGCACAAGGCGGGAATCCTTTGTCCCTCTCTGGGTTCCCACCCCTCCTTCTAAATGGAAAAGCACCAGGTTAGAGATGGATTCCAGTTCAGGTGACATGATCACATGTCACTGTAAGACTTCAAGCCCTCCTTCCTCCCAGCCTGAGTCACAGGAAGGCCTGCAAGCAAACAGAGCCATCCACAGTCAACTGTCCTGGTTGATGGGAGCCATCAAGATTCCAGACCACCATTAATGGCCTACACTTTGCATAACTACAATAGGACCTCAGAGTTATGTTTCATATTTCTAGTTTCAGATACAAGAGTGATACATTTATACAAATAGGATGACCACACTCAGTAGATTATAAGCTTTGTAATGATACCTTACAAGAGACCTTTTGCATGAAGCATATTCCAGTTACATTATATTCACACTTATTAGCATATTTTCATAAAATCATATACAGTGCAACGCCACAGTTTGCAAGGCATATTTTAATTAATTTAAAAATCTTTGAAGGAACGTTTACATGTGCATTTGTTACAAACATTCATAGTTGTATTTTGCCCTCCTTTACACATGTATAACCCCTTTGAGTTTAATGAGTTTTAATTAAGGGCAGAACTGTGCCCTCCTTGAGATTCCAATTTTTGAGGGTAGTTAATATGTCTCTAAAAAGAATCAAACTTTGCTAGGGAGATGGATGTTCATTTAAGAATTCATCTTTTTTACCAGGAAAATATATTTTTATTGCACATACGGTATGGTTATTACTTCCTTTTTTATATGAATGTGCTAAACAGATTTATAGGCACCTTTCTTTACAAGGCATTTCAGATGAATAACTAGGAGAATGCTAATTTTATTTTTTTTATTATATGCTGGTTCTGGGCCTGTATTTCCTTATTAATATCCCAGATGAACTAAATGGACACATCTCTCATTCATTCAAAAAAAAAACATATCAAAATGTTAACTCCAGCTATTTGACCACATTCATCCCTGATGTCACTCCATTCACTTCCATGGAACTACACTAGAGACATACTTGGTCCATTAGGCTTTTTTAACCATGCCCTTGATTTGTTTTTCTGTGAGATTCTCTGCCATGGATTCCTGGCTTGAGCTTCTAAAAAGCAGCTTTACCACAAGGCTGACCATCACCTGACATTACAGCTGCATTCTTGGGAAGCTGCATGTTTCCAGTACAATTCCTTTGAGATCATCTATTCGTGTGTGAAAACATTCAGATGAAGAAAACAATGGGCCAGACTGTGGAAGGACAAAGAGGGGCCAAGCTACATGGAGGGAAGATTGAAATTATTCTTGTGAGCATGCCAGTCTCCGATACACTGAAACCTAGAGTTGTGTCCATTCCCTGATATGACTATGTATCTTTCCATGAAATGTTCTAAGATTTGGTGGTTCTTGTACCATAGTCTGTACAAGATTTGAAAAGAACAATGAGAGCTCATCTGGATTTTGGCTCCATAAGAGAATTGTTTTCCTTGTTTTGTTCCGCTGATTCTTTGAAACTAAATAATATAGGAAGTGAACGGCGGAGGCAAGATGAAAGCTGTCATAGATGATCCAAATTGCTTATAATGTATTTAAGCAATGTGACTAAGCAAGTTGTTTCAGTATTTTTTGATCCATGAGATGTCTTTCATGATAATTAAGCTCAAAACTGCCAACTACATGCTGTTCAAGATTTTGGATCAGAAACAGTGACAGATTTCTGTTACCAATCTGCCTGAGGCGTCAGGTGATCAGGCTGAGGCCGCAGGATCGTTAGGGGAGGAGATGAAGGAGCACACCAAAGGTCTAAGTTTTAAAGCTTTATTAATAAAAGAATAAAATAACAGCAGAGAGTGCTGGGGGTTCCCCATGTCACTCAGAGAAAGGAAGAAAGCATTAGTGCCCCAAACCCTAACCCACTTTCATACTCACACATACACTACCAGGCTGGCCAAGCCTGGGTGTAATGTACAAAGAAGGGGGGAAGAGGTGGATGGGAGTTCTGTCCTGTGCACAGGTCGTCCGGGGTCCGCTGTTGATCTCTGATTTGCTTCAGCTCTCAGGAGGGTTTTAAGTCCTGGGGTCTTTTGGGGGCATTTTGTTCAGGGACCTCTGTCCCCCATACTCTTTGTACCAGTCTAAACCGGCTTTCTGTGGCCTCCTCAGCATTCCCAAAACACACTGGCTTCAAGGACGTGAGACAGTTGTTTTTCCCCTCACTGTCCTTCACCATCTCCCCATTTTTCTGGGGTTGGGTAAGATCCAGGTACAGCTTCAGGCTTCTTGGCTGTATAGAGTCTGTTCGAGTGCAGTGACCTTGGACTGGAGCCGGTGTCTTATCTTCGGGCTGAGCTGAGTCGTCACGTTAATCCGTTCTCTTCTCCCTTCCTCCCCTTTCAGCCTCTCGCAACCTGCAAAGGAATCTTCCACTCCACACTCACACCTTTAACCCTTCCCAAAATGCCTTGCGATGCTTACAACAGCATTAGCAACATACAATGTTGATCTGCCTCCCCAGGGGCCCCCTGAGGGAGGGGACCACTGGGTTGTGACAACACCACATGCATCCCTATCTTTGATTTTGCCCTCCCCAGTGAAATCATTTAGTCAGGTGTAGTCAGTTCCATTGCAAAGTAAAATCCCTTTAAATGTATTTTGTCAGCTGTCTTGGTTTTTCTCTCTCACATTATTCAGGAACCTTTTAACTGTTTCTTCCCTTTGCTTCTGCTGGACAGACATGCAGACATACATTGGCTGTTTCCAAATCGGCTCCCTTTGTGGGATTAAAGCTAGCTGCTACAGCCCAAAATAGCCCCACAGCTGCCCTAATTTTAGGCCTGGCAGAGAATCAAGGAGCCATACCTGCTCCTTGGTTCCCTCAGTCCCTGTATGCAGAAGAGGCAGATTCACAGAAGACAGCTGGTCAACTATTTTCCAGCTGAACAGTTTTCCATCCAAAAAATGCCAATCCAACTAACTTGAAATGTTTCACAGGAATGTATCAATTTTGTCAAAATTGCTGATGAAAAATTATGGAAGTGCTTCATTTTGATAAGGTCAAAACAAAGTATTTTGACTTATTGGAACAAAGTTTGCTATTTCTACAACAAAAATTTGGGGAATTTTCATCTTTGGGGAAATTTTGATTTTTCATTTCAATGTGAGCTAAAAGAAAATTTCACACTGTTGGAATTACTGTCAGAATGAAAATTCCTGAGTTTGGATCAGATCTGGCAGAGAACTTGGCCAAGCATGTGAAATGGACAAGGCAGATAGCAACCACCACCAATTACTGAAACTGATAAGCATCCAATTGAAACAACTGGTTACAAAAGCATATGGCTGAAGCAGCCTATTGCTTATAGTTGTACATGCAACTGTCCACTCTTGAAAGTTGTGTTTTATCTGGTTGGTTGGTGTTGTTTGTTTGTAATAGAGGCCTTGATCCAGAGAAGCATCTAACTGAGTGGCCAGATTTGCAAAGGGGTTGAGCACCTATAGCTCCCAGTTACTTCAAAAACTTTCAAGAGTGGACAGTTGCATGTAAAACTATACACAATAGGCTGCTTCAGTCATATGCTTTTGTAACCAATTGTTTCACTTGGATGCTCGTCAGTTATTTGGACATAGATAGTCTAACTGATCCTGAGTTCCTTTCCCTGTCATATAAAGTCATGTAAAATATCCTGTAATATTTTAAAAAACAGCATAAAGTATGTATGATTGAGGGATTTGGAGACAGTTCAAAATTCTCAGCGAGACATTCATTTTTATTGAGTTCTCTCTTCCTAGAAATGAAAGTGGCAAGTTGCCTCCAGTCAGGTCTGCCCAGTAATTTGTATCCCTTCCAATCAAGAGACAGCACTCACAGCAATGATGGATAACGGCCTCACGTCAAATGTCAATACTCGTTCTGCTGGCTCTTTCAGCAGCCTTTGACACCAGGGACCATGATATAATGCTCACTCTTTTACTGCCACTGGCAAGTTTAGATGGAGTTGCATTAAACAGACTCTGCTCATTTCTTGTTGGAAGACCCCAAAAGACAACTTCGCTTCTACAAGGACCCATATATGCAGAGTCACACAGGGAATTAGCATATCATCGCTCTTATTCAAGATCTACATAAAGACTTAGAGGAGATAGGGAGATAATACAGGCTTACATGCCAGCAATTTACCGATGACACCCAGCTTTACCACCACCTGAAAGTACATGGAAATGGTGAGTCCCTTCCTGACACATTGCTTGAATGAAGTGGAAACATGGATAAAAAGCAGTGGCCTAAAGCTTAATCCACGCAAAAGGAAAGTAATGTTGGCATTAGGGAAAGCATTTGGATGAACTACCTGAAAATATTGCTTTGACCATCATTTAAAGCATCTCACCCACTGGAGGTTAAAGTGTTACTCAGTTTCGAGAGACTCATAGACTCATAGACTTTAAGGTCAGAAGGGACCAACATGGTCATCTAGTCTGACCTCCCGCATGATGCAGGCCACAAAAGCTGACCCCCCCACTTTCCCTTAACTCTGCTGTTGAAGTCTCCAGATCGTGATCTAAAGACTTCAAGTTGCAGAGAATCTTCCAGCTTGCGACCCCTGCCCTATGCTGCGGAGGAAGGCGAAAAACCTCCAGGGCCACTGCCAATCTACCCTGGAGGAAAATTCCTTCCCGACCCCAAATATGGCGATCAGCAGAACCCCGAGCATACAGGCAAGATTCTCTAGCCAGACCCTCATTTTGCCAGCGATGGCTGTTATTGCCTAATTGACTAAAATCACGTTATCCCATCAAACCATTCCCTCCATAAATTTATCTAGCCTAATCTTGAAGCCAGAGAGGTCTTTCGCCCCCACCGTTTCCCTCGGAAGGCCGTTCCAAAATTTCACCCCTCTGACGGTTAGAAACCTTCGTCTAATTTCAAGCCTAAATTTCCCCACGGCCAGTTTATATCCATTCGTTCTCGTGTCCACATTAGCACTGAGCTGAAATAATTCCTCTCCCTCCCTGGTATTTATCCCTTTGATATATTTAAAGAGAGCAATCATATCCCCCCTCAGCCTTCTTTTGGTTAGGCTAAACAAACCAAGCTCCTCGAGTCTCCTTTCATAGGAAAGGAGACAAGGTGGGTGAGGCAATATCTTTTATTGGACCAACTTCTGTTGGCTGTCTCTCTCACCAACAGAAGTTGGTTCGATATAAGATATTACCTCACCCACTTTGTTTCCCTAGTATCCTAGGACTGACATGGCTAAAACAACACAGCTGTGAGGTCCAGTTTGATTCTTCAAGGTCCTGAGAAGCCCATACAAACCAGGGTGGATAAAAATCAATGATTTAAACAAAGAATCAGTTTTATTTTACTTAATTGGATTTTTTTAAATTTAATTTAAATACAGGGTTGTTTTTTAATAAACCTATTTAAAATTAACTTAAGGTTAGACCTAAACTTACTCTAATCTATTAAAATCATTTAAATTTAATACAGAAAATAATATTAAGCAGTACATGCTTGCTGCTCAGTTTTAAAGAAAGTCAAACCACTTAACTGATGGAAGTCACTGGCTAACCACTTGGAAGCAGAGTTTGTTAAGTGCAAAACCAGCTTTTGACAGCAGTAGCTCCTGCAGCAAGAATATTTTCTTTATTTCAGTTTATTCAACTAGTTCAGTTCAATGTCTAGTGCATTCAAAGTTGAGACACCGATCAGGAATTGAAAAAGCAGGAGAGCTTGTTTTCCTCTTCCAATCTATGAATAAAAAAAACTAGATGAGAGGGTGAGATCTACTAGTTCTAAAATCTTCAAGGACGTGGTGACCAGAAACAATCATTTCAATTCATTAACCATATATAACACTTCCTTTATTTAATAAATTGGTTAATTTTAAATGCAAAACAAGCTTTGATAAACTTTTTTTCTTATGCATCAAGCACTTCTAAGGTAGTTTTATTAAATATAAAAATTAAAATGCTGTTTTTCTGCATTTTAATTGAATATGAATTTCTATCCCAATAAAATGTGATACAAATCACAATAAAAAAATTAATCATCTAGTGAATAAAAAATCCATCATTTACCATCTTCTAAAACATAATAAAAAAGGTAAAAATTAAGACTCTGAATAAATAAAAGTTAAGCTATTTTAAGTAAGTCTTAAATACATGTGATATAGATAGATAGATAGTGTATCTTCCAGGTTAGCAAAAAGCAGCACCAAATTTAGGGTAAATGTAACACCAACAAACCCTGGTTGTTAGCAGGTGGGCTTGAACTTGGGACCTCTGGAGTTTAGTATATGAGCTTCTACTGCATGAGCTAAAAGCCACATGGCTCTTAGCGAAAGTTGTAGCAGACTCATTAATCTCTAAGTGATCTCAGTGCCACTCCAGGGGACAAAACACCACCACCAGGAGGTGTGTGGGTTACATAAAGGCAATGCTTATTTGTAAATCAACATGCTTTAATGGTTACCAACCAATGAAAATCAACCTTTCTGTAGGAGAACAACTAAAAAGTACAGATGCAAAAGATGATTAAATTTGATCATTTAAATCAAGGCTTCCTACTTGCTAATTTAAATCATGATTAAAATTGTTGCCTTAAATCACTTTGATTTAAATCAGTCCACCCTGACATAGCCACAATGACTCCATCTGTTCAAAGTCCCTAAATAGACATAAATCACTGACAACCAATACAGAAAAAAGACAACCACATTCACCTCATACTGGAGCTGGCTTAAAACTGCCCATGCCTTTCATATCTTAGATAAACCTAATATTTTCCATGTGTGAAAGAACTTCACCTCAAATGAAGCATGCTGGGGAAGGAGGCCAAGAATGTGGGAGCCCTAGACTATTTTTTAAATGAATGTATGATAGCTAAATGGCTTGATTCACTGTCCTTGCCTGAAAGGCTGCAGGAGCATCAGAATTAATTCTACAGTCTCCCACTAATGCCAGCAGTGCTCTCTTGTTGGAAACTGATGTTCCAATACTTTGTGAATACACAAAGAAGCCTTCCTGTACTGCTGAGTTTATTTATTAACTAAATAACGTTCACTATGTTGGCTTTTCCATGGCTCTATCATGCCTTGTAGGGTTGGTCTTCACTAGAGTATTTTCCCTTGAGTAAATGGATTGTATAATGGGTGGTCTAGATCCCAACTGCCCATCTCAGCTTGATGTGCACCACCAGTGGAGTTGGGCCTTGGGAGGCGGGTAACAGTTTTAGGCACATCTGGAGGTGGGGGAAGGGATTGCATTATTGTTTCACTGTTGTTGTGGAACTCCCTTAAATTTCCCAGCTCCATTCCAGCCCATTGGTCTGTACCAGTTCCCTTGCCTAATAATCTTGTATATAAACGGTTACAAAACTCCTCTTGAGTCAGAAGTTTCTGGACCCATGTAAGCAAATGCCCAACCCAGAAAGGAATAGGTGCAAGCTTGCTGCCTTAGGACATCTACCAGCACCAGTATTCATCACAGAGAGGTAGGGAGGTTTGGCACAGCATTTCTAAATGGGGAACAAAGGTGAGGGGGGAGGTAGGAAGGATGGTGAAGTTTGAGGGAGGAAAAGCAAAAAAATAATTGCCAGGAATAATGCATGTACACACTTACCCATGCTCCCTTCCCTTTCATCAGCAGGCTCCTCTATGCTCACCTGGGGGCACTAGCTAGACTCCTGTGAAGTTTCAAACAGTGCCTGGCTCTTGGCATGGTTTGAGTTCTCTGCTGCATCTCCCCCCTTTTCCTCCTTCTCACTGTTCACAGCAGGGGTCTCCACCTTGGGCTCCTCCAGTGGTCTATGGGGTGTTGGTGGGGTCACTATAAAAGCAGCAGAAGCACCAGCTCTCTTGTTGCCCTCTCTCACTCTGTGGTGTGCCTCGCATACATAATGGTTCTGTTGGCCCCTTACTGAAACTTAGTGGGTTTTTTGGATGGGCATCTCCAAATTCCAGGAGAAAGACAAAGGGTCAAAGAGGAGCCAGGATCCTGGGACTGACTGGTCCCCAGGGCTAACAGAGAGAGGCCAGCACTCCAAGTTAGCCAGATTGACAGGGTTAGCAAGCCAATGAGGGAGTTGAGAGCCCAGGGCCCGTCCTCCATGTGAGCTGGGGCTGCCAGGGCCAGAGTAGAGCCAAACCAGGGGAGCCGGAGCAGCAGCCCAGAACCGAGGAGCAGTGGAGACCAGCTACATCGATGGTGAGCCGGAACTGAGCTACAGTGGAGATCCACGGGACCAGAACCGGGATAGTGGAAGGCCACCATGCAGCAAGTAAACTGGAACCAAGTGCAGTGAGCAGCTAGGAAGAAGGAGATGGGGATTCTGGGCACAGAGGGCCCAACAGAGGGAGATGTGGCCAGGCAAGAGGGCCTTGAAGACTGGACTCAGAAGGAGGATGTGAACCCAATGGAAGGGCTGATACTGGAGAGTAGGGTCACTGCCACCGAGAACCTGAGAGCATGTGGCCACACCAGAGCAGGTGTCCTACCCATGGTATCACCGCAGCACATCCAGGCCTGGGAAGGAGGCTGGGATGTGTAAGGAATAGACTGTGAATTTTCTTGAATTCCAGAGACTATTGTTCACAGTGTCTCCGTGCCTGTAGTGTGGAGTTCCTTGATCCTTTAACCGTCTCAGTTTTTCCCTTATTTGTTTACAACTGCTGTTTAAAATTTTTTGTGTGGTTTAAACTCAATGTAGTGATCACTGGGTCAGGGAAGTGTTCAGTGAGGAGAGAGTACCCCAGAGTGGGGACACTCCAGCCCCTGTCCTGAGCGAACCACAATGAGACAGGGGGTTAAGCCCCCAGGAATTCTGGGCTGAGCCTTAGTGCGGTTATGAGCACTTTGCCGCATGGGAGAGAGAAAGAGGAGTCCTTGAGGTCAGGCAGGCATCCGGGTAAAGGGAGTTGGGGTGAGGACTCAGATCCTTTTGCCATCTGATTTCACCAGGGTAATATAGTAGCCAGGAAAATTCCCCAAGATAGCAGGGCCATTCCCCCGCTTACATGTAGTTCCTTCACTTTCACGTGTCATTGTTGCTGATCCCTGTCATGCCCCTTTGCCAGTGCAATCGGCTTGTAGATGTCAATGGTTCTGTAGTCCAGAGCTAGGGCCTTACCAAATTCATGGCCATGAAAAACGCATCACGGGCCGTGAAATCTGGTCTCCCCCTGTGAAATCTGGTCTTTTGTGTGCTTTTACCCTATACTATACATATTTCACTAGGGAGGCCAGTGTTTCTCATATTGGGGGTCCTGACTCAAAAGGGAGTTGCAGGGGGGTCAAAAGGTTACTTTGGGGGGGGTCACTGTATTGCCACCTGTACTTCTGTGCTGACTTCAGAGCTGGGCATCTGGAGAGCGGTGGCTGTTGGCCGGGCATCCAGCTCTGAAGGCAGCGCTCTGCCAGCAGCAGCACAGAAGTAAGGGTGACAATACCATGCCATGCCACCCTTACTTCTGTGCTGCTGCCTTCAGAGTTGGGCAACCGGAGAGTGGCGGCTGCTGACTGAGGGCCCAGCTCTGCAGGCAGCAGCACAGAAGCAAGGGTGGCAATACCATACCATGCTATCCTTATTTCTGCACTGCTGCTGGCAGTGGCATTGCCTTCAGAGCTGGACTCCCGGCCAGCAGCCACCGCTCTCCAGCTGCCCAGCTCTGAAGGCAGCGCGGCTGCCAGCAGCACCGCAGAAGTAAGAGAAGCAGTACCGCAACCCCCCTACAATAACCTTGCGGACCCCCCCACAACTCCCTTTTGGGTCAGGACCCCTACAATTACAACACCGTGAAATTTTAGATTTAAATAGCTGAAATCATGAAATTTACTATTTTTAAAATCCTACGACCGTGAAATTGACCAAAATGGACTGTGAATTTGGTAGGGCCCTATCCATAGCTGTCCTTACAGAGACTCTTCTCTCCACAGGTCAAGGAAATCCAGTACTGCTTGCCTACTCCAAGCAAGATTGCATCTAGTAGCTCTCTGTGTGCATTGAGCCAGCATGGTCGGTTTGGCAGTTGGATGCACACTACAAAGGTGAGTTGCTACATGCGCTTGTGTCTAGGACCACAGTCTCAAGCCCTGATCCACAGGGCTCTTACAAACCAGTAAGTTCCAACCTGCTAACCAGTGACCTGCTAACAGTCACCAGAACTAGAAGCTCAACTCTGACAGATGACTCCAGTCCTGGGATCTGATTGGTGGAACTCTGGAAGTGCTGATTGGTTCCCTGCTTCTATTTAAACCATACCTGACAAAGAGGTCTGTGTAAGTTTGAAAACTTGTCTTTTCCCCAACAGAAGTCGGTCCAATAAAAAAATATTACTTCACGCTCCTTGTCTCTATTGAAACCAAGCAAAGGAACAGGAAGTCGTCCATGCAACTGGGTTTCCCCCTGCTTAAGACTGCCTCCCTCCTGCTCCTACTGCCTGACTCTCATCTCCTAATAACCTGACCCTACTGGCCTCCTGACACCTGATTCTCGGTTTTCCTTCTGGCATATCTCAGACTCTGGTCACCTGGTATCTGACCTGGCCTGGCTTCTGATGCCTGCTCTGATTACTAGGTCAGATTTCCCACATTCCAGTCATGACAGCTTGCCAAGTTGGGCAATCAGGAAAAGGCATTTAAAAAAAAAACACACAGCGGTTTTAAAGGGGGAGGAGGGCATGGGCTTGTGGTCTCTGTGACCCCTGGGCAGTGGAGTTCAAAATTGTGCCCAGAGCAGTCACTGTCATGGGAACAGGGGCATTATGGACTAGGTGTTGGAGGATGGTTAGAGTTTACACAACTAATATAGTATCTACACTTGCACTGTATTGACCTCTGTAGGTCTACCCTGGTTCTGCATTGCTCAGGGAAGTATAGTATGCCACTTATACTGGTGGGAGAAACATTGAAGTGTAGACACATGCCTAACTAAGTCAATGCAAATGGACTTACATCAACCTAACTTTCTAGCTGTGTCTACAATGAGGGTAGGTCAACACAGCTCTGGCTCTCAAGGGTGTGTATAATAGAATCACATTTTAAGCTGCAGTATCAGCAGTAAAATCATTCTTAACCACAGGAAAAAACTTCCATTTCCTGTCGACGATTGACACTCACAGAAATGCCATTTAAATACATTAAAATAAGAGCTATTAAAGCCAAATCCTACCTGAGTAGAAGGTTGACTCAGGAAAATCTAGAACCCTGTGCAAAGTCATTTGATTGGACCACCTACAAGGTCCAGGATGCCACCAACAGTCTTCCCCACAAGCCAGCATGGGGGTGTATTGGGGTGGAGCTATGCTAGACTGATTTTCAGCTAGCATGTGGTCCCTTAGAGCTCATACACTGATGGCATAAGTTAGAAAAGCCTGGAGGCTGCCCTAACTTATGCCAAGGCCAGTGCTGCCTGGCTCCCTGACAACCCCTGACTGACGAGTGGGGCTCGGCGCATGGTAGAAACTGCTCCAGTGTCTCCAGGACTAGTTGGTCCCTTATGGATTGAGTTAGGGGAGCAATGGAAGGAGATTTCCTGATAAACAGGAGAAGCAGGGAGAATTTGTCTCATGCTCTGTGCAGGGCTACAATGAAACGAGAGATCTCCTGACTCCTCGGGTGAGGGGGCCACTCAGATTATTAGCAGTACAGGCTTCCCAGTCAGCAAGAAGCAGCTTGGAATGGAAGCACCACTACATATCATGTTAGCAGCAGTGGGACCTCAAGCTCTGGGAGCCACCTGCAACAGAAGGGTTAGTCAGATTTTCCAAACTAGCCGTACCTATGTGCACAAAGGGCTGCATGGAGAGACTTAGACCAAGGACACAGATGGCTCTTGATTAGAAGGAATCCTGCCAGTGCAGGGGAGGATTCCAGTGGGCTATCTTACCATGCCGTGAGCGCTCTTTATTGCTCCTTTCAGCCTGCATACGTTGCTCATGTTAAGGGTGCAGCGGATGGCAGCATACACACATTTCTGTGTATGGAGCACCCTCTGGATCAGGAACATAGCTTGTCCTGTGATTTTCAGAAATGGGCAATTATTGCAAAGCAGCGACAAATTCTATAGACAGCAAAGAGATTAGACACTGCTCCCTCCCATAAGGATAGAATTTCTGGACATGATGCACTTGTCTTTCACCTCAAGCACTAAGTTAACTTGATTTTTGCTCAGTTGCTCTGTATCTTTTCCCCATTTATCAACTGTTTGCACCTGGCAGCAGTGCAGTCTGAACTGTCACAGCACTTTGCAAAACATCCAGTTTGTAGAACAAAGACTACAACACAACCACTTCCACCAAGAATGGTCATATCTGGAAGATCTATGAAGCTACAACAGGATATTTTAAGGTAGCTACCAGAACGGTGAGCTGAGTTACTAAGCGCTTGTCTAGATGAACAGTTAGTGCACAGCAAGCGGGGATGTAAATCTAAAATGTACTAGCCTGCTGCACACTAACTGCCCATGTGGACCTTGCTACTGCACACTGAAAGTTCCATCGTGCGCTTTGATCTACTCTGCTTCGAAACTAAAATAGGTCAGTGCACTCTAGGGAAATTTTATTGTATGGCAGCAAAGTCCAGTTCTGGGTGCCACATTTCAGGAAAGATGTGGACAAATTGGAGAAAGTCCAGAGAAGAGCAATAAAAATTATTAAAGGTCTAGAAACCATGATCTATGAGGGAAGATTGAAAAAATTGGGTTTGTTTAGTCTGGAGAAGAGAAGACTGAGAGGGGACATGATAACAATTTTCAAGTATATACAAGGTTGTTACAAGGAGGAGGGAGAAAAATTGTTTTTCTTAACCTCTGAGAATAGGACAAGAAGCAATGGGCTTAAATTGCAGCAAGGGCGGTTTAGGTTGGACATTAGAAAAAACTTCCTAACTCTCAGAGTGGTTAAGCACTGGAATAATTTGCCTAGGGAGGTTATGGAATCTCCATCATTGGGGATTTTTAAGAGCAGGTTGGACAAACACCTGTCAGGGATGGTCTAGATAACACTTAGTCCTGCCTAGAGTGCAGGGGACTGGACTAGATGACCTCTTGAGGTCCCTTCCAGTTCTATGATTCTATGACTCTAAGGTCCACACGGACAGTTAGTGCGCGGCACGCTAGTGCATTTTAGATTTACATCCCCGCTTGCTGTGCACTAACTATTCATCTAGATGAGCCCTAGATACACATAGGATGGATGTGCAGATGTCGGTGGTCAAAGGGTAAATCTATAACATTGATTTTCAGTTCTTTTTAAAAGTATTTTAGATAGACCTTGTGTTACTGCAGGGAATTTAAATGGATTTCAGAGCAAGGTGAGAATTCCTGTGTAGTGGTTCAGTGCAGGGACCCTCCCACTCCGGGTCCTCGGGAGGCCACCCCGCCTCACTACGTCACTGATATGTCAGCCGCCATGGGAAACGAAGCTTTCCGAATGGTCCGCAGGACCGCCGCTTCCCAGAGTAAGTGTTCTTCCCAATGGTGAGAATAGATAACAACGTCGTCTAGGCAAGCAGCCACGTAGGCGATATGCGGATTCAGAAGGTGATCTATCATGCGCTGAAAGGTAGCCAGGGCCCCATGGAGGCCGAAAGGCATCCAGACAAATTGATACAGCCCTATCAGAGTGGGGAAAGCTGTCTTCTCTCTGGAACGTGGGTCCAGGGAGTATCTGCCAATACCCTTTTATGAGATCAAGTGTGGTAATGAAATTGGCAGTTCCAAGATGGTCGAGGAGCTCATCAATCTGGGGCATCGGATAGGTGTCAAACTTCGAGATCGCATTTACCTTCCAAAAGTCGATACAGAAGCGATGGCTCCTATCAGGTTTCGGGACCAGTACAATGGGGCTGTGCCATTCGCTTCGCAACCGCTCAATGACTCCCAAATCTGCCATCATTTGGATCTCCTTTTCCATGATCTCTCGCATCTGCCATGGGAGGGGGCTGGTCACTTCTCGGACCATGTGTCCCGGGGTCATCTGGATCGTGTGCCATACGATGGTGGTCTGGCGAGGGTGTGTGGTGAAAGTCTTCCGGAAGGCTTCCAGGAGGCACTGAGCTTGTTTCCATTGATCAGTCGACAGCGTGCCGCCCAATTGAGGCTCCTCCATCTTGTCCAACTCAGGCACTTGGGGCCCTAGGGCTGGTTCGGATGGGTAGGGGGAGATTAGCAATCCTTCCTGGACATGCCAGGGTTTCAAGAAGTGCACATGGTACACCTGTTTCTTCTTTCTCCGGTCAGGCTGGTGAACCTCGTAGGTGACAGGACCCATCTGATGGACGATTTCATACAGGCCTTGCCACCGGGCCAGGAACTTCAACTCATCTGATGGGAGGAGTAGAAGTACCCGGTCCCCAGGTGCAAAGCTTCTTGTTCAGGCCCCATGGTTATAGCACCGCTCCTGGATCCCTTGGGCTGCCTGAAGATTTTCTCGGGCAAGGGTTCCAGCTTGATCAAGTCAGTCTCACAATTGCAGTACATATTGGAGGAGCCCCCAGGATAGATCCAGTACCACACAGGGCTGGCTTCCATACAAGAGTTCAAAAGGGGAGAACTTAGTGGATGACTGGGGTACCTCGTGGATGGCCAGGAGCAACAGCGGAAGTAGCTGGTCCCACTTTTGCAGTTCTTGAGGAGGAAATTTCCTCAGCATTGTCTTGAGCGTTCTATTAAAGTGCTCAATGAGCCCGTTCGTCTGGGGATGGTATACAGATGTTTGCAGCTTCCAAATGCCAAGCAGGGCGCACACTTGACAGAGTAACCGGAATGTGAAATTGGTCCCCCGGTCGGTAAGGAGCTCTCGGGAAAGCATCATTTATCGTTAGAAGTACCCGGACCTGGGGGTATACTTTTATGTCTCCATGAACACACTGGAGTCGAATCTCTCCCTCAGTCCTTTTTGGGTTCGGGATGACTCCCTGCCATATGAGGGTCTGCCCACATCCCAAATCCAGGAGAGCCATGACAGTCTTGGGGACCACTTCCACCAGCGTTGTCAGCTTCAGGAAGGATGGCTCGCGGGCCCGAGGTTCCCCGGTGCAGACCTGGCCAAAGCTACAGTCCATCTCCAGACATTCACGCTGTAAGTGTCCGAAACAGCCACACGTGAAGCAGGGCCCCACGTTGGAATGCGCTGCCGGGGGCGCCGCTTTTAGAGGTGGGCTCCAATGATAATCCGGGCCTGCCAAGCTCAAGGCTGCTCGAGAGGCGTGCCCTGTGAATGATCAGGGATTGGTGGGTTTACAGGTGCAGTTCTCTGAGTTGCAGGTGCCCAAGCGCTGCTCAGGTCTGGGTCCGGGTCTCTGCGTCGACGCTGGGGTTATTGCCCTAGTTGTGGTGCCCAGAGCCCAGGCCCCCAGCCCAATGGGATCTTCAGCAGCCAAGAAGTCCTCCATCAAGGTGACGGTCATGCTTAAAGTTTTTGGGTGATGTTGGAGTACCCAGGCCCTATCACGGGGCAGGAGAAACTGGGTGAATTGCTCCAGGACCACTTGTTTGGTGACTTCTCCCACCGAATGCCACTCTGGGAGCAACCACCACCAGCAAAGGTCCTTTATCTCATGGGCAATGGTGCGAGGTTGGGCCCCTGGAGGGTAGGTCGCCTTTCGGAGCCACCAATGAAAGGTCTCAGGTGTAATATCCAGGGCGTCCAGGATGGCTGTCTTCACCCGCCTGTACTCTCGCGCATCTTCAACTGGCAGCCCCTGGTAGGCAGTCTGGGCAATTCCACTCAAGTATGGGGCCAAGAGGGTTACCCACTGCTCCTGGGGCCACCCGGCCACCACAGTGACCCTCTCGAAGGTCTCCAAGAACACTTCCAGATTGTCCTCGGGTCCCATCTTGGAGAGCCTGACGGGCACCGGGGCCACGGTGGGGCTGACGGCCTCCCCAGATGGGGGCCTACTGGGTTGGGGTAGCAAGGTCGCAAGCTGTTGGAGGCACTGCTGCTGCAGCTCCTGATATTGTGCCCCCAACTCCCAGAGGACTTGCTGTTGTTGGGCCTCCACTGCTGCACCAGTTGCTGTTGCTGCTGGCTTTCAGCCAAGTACTGAAGGAGCTTGTCCAACTCCATCCTTTTCTCTCTCTCTTTTATTTTTTCCAAGAACTCTTCAGGGGCAGCCAGGGGACCCCTTATCGCAGGGGTTGGGTTGATGCCCGCATTCTCCACCAACTGTAGTGGCTCGGTGTAGGGGCCTTCCCACTCCAGGTCCCCAGGAGGCCATCCCGCTACATCGGCAGCCGTGGGGAATGAAGCGATGTCTGCTCGCAGATGGGGCCCAGGTCTGTGGGCAGGCTGAGCAGAAAATAAACAGTCAATTAGCCCAGGCTCCGGATCAAGGCGGGGTAACAGAGTCTGAGGCTCAAGCATCTGGCCTGGGGAAAGGGAGACTGCCACTCTGGGTTGTGGTGGCAGGGGGGACACAGGCCCACCCATTCCACTGCATCCCAGCCCAGGACCCGAGCAGTGACAAAGCGCTTTGTCATTGGGTCAGCGGGGATCCACGCCGCAACACGCTGACTCACCCTCTGTCCTCGGTCCTCTTCTCCCTAGGCACCCTCCGCTGGTTCCCAGCTCAGGAGGCCACAGGAGGCGTCTGGTGGCTCTAGTGGTTGCCTCCCTTCTGAGCTTTCTTGGCCACATTTTATACTTCCTGCCCCTCCCACCCACTTCCTGGGGGAGGGGCAACTAGGCCCTGGTTCCGCTCCCACTCCAGATCCTCTGGCGGCCACACCGCCTCACTACATCCTGTATGATTCAAATGGATGCCAAGATAGAAAACCTGCCAGAGATTTGAGCCAAAGAGTTAAAGCTAGAAGGGACCACCAGATCATCTACTGCACCTTTCTGTATATCGCAGGCAACCAACACCACCCAGCACCCAAACACTAAACCCAGCAACCTAAATCAGACCAAAGTATTACAGCCTACAGGAGACTAGACAGCAGAGAATAGAAGGGACTGAGGACATGCATCAGTGCCCAAGGCCCCTGCAATGGCAGGGAATTGCTTAATTGAGATGTACCTGGATAATCTTGGTAAGTGACCCATGCTCCAAGTTGCAGAGGAAGAGGAGCCCACCCCAACCCAAGGCCACTGCCATTTTGACCTCGGGGAATATTCTTTCCCACATATGGCGATCAGTTAGACCCTGAACATGTGATCAAGGACCTGGCCAGCACCACTTCAGAGCATTGGCCACCTGGTCCAGTGTCCCATCTCCATCTCTGGCCATCTCTGATGCTTCAGAGGAAGGAAAAAGAAACAAATTCAGACAAACAAACCAGAATACACTGGTGGGGGATAGGAGGGGGAACCCTTCCTAACCCTTTCAGATGACCAGCTGAAACCCTGAAGCATAACTGGATGGGACATAAACTGGAAGGGACTCCCAGGGCTGTTGAGCCCTGCTGGCACCATCACAAGTAACCCTGTCATACAACCCCCTCATTAATTTGTCCAGCTCGCTCTTAAAACTAATTAAGTGTTTGCCCCCACAACTCCTGTTGGGAGGCTGTTCCAGAACCTCACCTCTCTGACAGTTAGAAACCCTTTAATTTCCAGTCTGAATTTGTGTATAGCCAGTTTATACCCATTTGTTCATGTGCCAGCATTGGCCTTTAGCTTAAATAGCTCTTCACCTTCCTTGGTGTTTACTCCCTAATGTATTTATAGAGTGTGGTTATCTCCCCTCCCAGCCTTTATTTTGCTAGCCTAAACCAGCCAAGCTCTTCCAATCTCCTCTCATAAGGTAGGCCCTCCATTCCCCTGATGATCCTAGTAGCTCTTCTCTGCACCTGTTCCAGTTTGAATTCATCTTCTTTAAACATGGGCGACCAAAATTGTACATAGTATTCTAGATGAGTCTTACCAATGCCCTGTACAATGGCATTAATATTTCTCTATCTCTATTAAAATTGTCTTGCCTGCTACATCATCCTACAATCACATCAGCCTTTTTTTCAGCTGCATCACATCTGTGGCTTATAGTCATCCTGTGATAGACCCACACACCCAGGTCTCTCCTCCTCTGTCATTTCCAACTGATAAGCCCCAGCTTATAGCAAATGTTCTTATTTTCAGACCCTAAGTGCATGATCTTGCACTTTGTACTGTTGAATTTCATTTCTGTTATTCCAGTCTTCAAAATGAGTGCCAGTGAAAATTTCAGTGAATAGTGGGTATGCACAAATAATAATAATAATAATAAATCCATTGTTAAATAGCAGTTGCACTGTCATAGTGATCTTTTCCACTTAATCTGCTTAATGATGTTTATTACAGCAGTACCTAAAAGCCAACCAAGAACATCCAGTGGTAAGAATTGTGCTAGGCACTGTACAAACACAGTAGTATAGTAGTAGATGGTCCCTGCCCCGAAGAGTTTAAGCTAATTGGCCCTCTTAGCTCTGCACATGGAGGGAATCCACTGCAACAGGCTCCAACCATTTGCACATGGAGAAGTGGGGCTCAGCTGCCTCTGAGACACCCTACATTTCTCCCCTCTCACTATGGACTTTTCTGCCTCCCAGCCCCTCTCCCCCTTTTCTGGTGGAAGATATGAACAAACTGTAGGGGGCATTTTATTCATTGCCCTACATCCTCATCCTATGCAGTCATACACACCATACTCAGGAGTTAAAAAGAAAACTGGCCATGCTTCCTCCTGAATCTATTCTACGGTTTAAAAAGTGGTTTTAAGGCTTTCAGTGCACTGAAATTATTCCAAACTAATATAAATATGTAGAGGGCAGCAAAAATGGTAAGATCTGCACATCTGTGTGAGCTGAATGTACAGCTACATAAAGATGGAGTGGAGAGGGGGGTCTGAGGGATCCAGCTGCAGCTCCCTGATTTCAGGGGTGCCCTGCTCTTGTGCAAGTTAGGACTGCACAGGACCATACTTCAGTGATGGATTGGGTGCAGGGAGCTCCATTCCACTATAACCTTTCCCTCCCTGGCCACAGGCTGCCCATGAGTCATTTCTTTTTGCTGGTGTAGGATGTGGTACAGCTGATTCCACCAGCTTTCTGTCAGAAGAGTTTCTCTGCATCGTACAATTCCCTACTGGCCATTCACACACTTCTCACAAGGTGATCTCAGCACACCAGAGAATCCAGCCTGTCATTTAAGAAAATGGCAAGCCCTTGTAAAATTGCATGTAGCAGGTATCTTCTCTTGTCCCCAACCCCCTAAAGCCTCCACTACTCTCCAACCCTTGCCTCATATGCCAACATCTTCCATGTGTAGGTCATGCCCTGTTCAGCCTCCCCAGGAGCTGAGAGCATCCCATCCACTTCCAATTCTAGACTAAACTCTTTTTTTCACCATGGCAACAGCAGCACTTTCGATTTGCAAAAAAAATGGTTTACCCCCTATGCTCTTCACACTGCTTTCATCTCGCCTCCCTCCCTATGGCTCTTTCACACCCCACTCCCATGTTCAGTCTCTCTTCCCGTCCCAGTGGCCTCATGCTTGAAGGTCTTTGACTATCTCATGGAACCTAATCAAGGGGATGACATTCACAACCACAATTGACTTTATTATGCGGTGAGTTTAGAGCCTGGACAATTATTTTTAATTATTATTATTTTACTCGGAGAGAATGGCGAGAGTTTTTCTCCCCAGCTAGAATCTCTGGCAAGCAGCATGCTTCCATTTCATACCTTATGCAGCATCAGCCTCTCTAATGCAAACATCTCTTGGATGTATCTGTGTTCCGGTCTCCGTCACTAGGTGTCACTAGATAATCTAATTATAATCCAGACTGAACATAAAGCAAGTGAAAACTAATATTCTCTGAGCTAAAATTTAAGGTTATATTGCCTAAATGAAGTCCTACAGCATAATTATCCATTTTATTGAAGACATCATAGGGTGCAGCCATAGAATATGAAACTAGAGAGACATGAATTTGCAAAACTATTTTCTAAAGGAGCTTAGTCATTCCTGACTCAAAAGAATGTTTCTCGTCATTCTCATTGCCACATTTTCTTTCTTTCTTAGGACCAAATGCTCTCTTCAGAGCCAGGGAGACTGGACTAATGTGTCTGTTCTGGCATGGCAACTCCTTTATTTCAAGCCAAATCTTTTCTTCAAGCCTGACCTGAATTGCAAACTCCTGTCCAGACAAATGTCTTTTCTCACAGGATTTTCAGCCTGCTTTCTGTATGAGTGAAGTAAATGCAACTCAGATAATCATCTACACATTGCCATAACCTGAGCACCTGCCTGGCTATTCTCAATGCTGGGAACCCAGCTACACAACATTTTGCCCTAAGATAGCAGAGTGAGCCCCAGCTCAGATAAACAAAACACGTTTTTCCAATAAAGCCTTTTCAACAGGTTCTACGGCCATAATGAATAAAAAAAATCATCATTTCAAAAAATCTCTGAACGCATAGAGTCACACACACATGAAAACACAGGGAACAAAGAAAGAAACAAACTATTTGTTGTGGCTTCCTTTGCTTTTTCAGAATTTTGTTCAATGCCCAAGTGAAAGCTCTATGTCCTCGGTGTTTGGAAGGAGCCTGTCTGAACCTGATGAGGCTCTCTCATCATTGGGTAGATCACCTAAGCCAGTATGGTCACTCCATAAAAGACTGGAGTCATTCTGTGTACAGCAGTTGCAGTGAGGATTCTGCACAGGGACAACACAGGCTTTTGGCATTTAAAATATTATTGTTTTTCACTTGGTGCCAGTTTTATAAATTGCACCTTTGCACAGCACTGCAAAACCAGAATTCATTGAGTTTGCTTGGTGTGCAGAATGCTTTACCCAGCGCAGTATTAGAATTTAATGAAACAGTGGTTTAAAGCAGCAATTCGTTTACTTAATTAGTAATTATATGCTATTTCAACATAGATCTGTTTTGTGACCTCTTCTAATTAGATAACTGCATGAGCGTCACTTGTTCAAGAAGGTCTGTCTTCAAACAGAAATAAAATATTTAATTAATTTGCAGTGAAGCACCTGTGATTTTGCACAGTCTCAAAACTGTTATAATTTTCATCTTCCTGTGTTATGCATTCAACACTGGATTAATTAAGTGTCCAATTATCAAACCCAAATATAAACAAGTACAATTCTTTAACAGTGTCTATCTTTTCCCACAGGCCCTGCTAATTCAGTCCTTATGAGCTGGAGGATATTGCTGCCTGAATGCACTGGAGATACTTCAGCTTTGGGAAAGGAGATGTCTTTCTATGGGGCAACAGTTGTCATTAAGAGGACACTCTCCCTTCCTTTATGAACTGTGATGAGAAACACTCAGCTTTTAGGATTGGATTCGGATACCTTTACGCATGCTCAACAGTACTTTACATTGCAAGTTGTCCCACTGACGACTAGTGGAGTAAGATATGTCTCAGTGTGAGTGTTTAGCCCTTGGCGAACTGCAATGAACAGTGTTAATCTCATGTGGCAGGCCAATGCAGAAATTACTTGCTGCTTCTCCATGACAAATTTTGTCTACACTGGTAGGGTGTGATTCTCCGCTCCCTTACACTGAGGTAACTCCATTGTGAAAATGAGCTTGGAATTAGGACCTTAGTTTTGAACCAGATGGTCCAACTACAGATGTCACAGGACTCTTCTCTGTCTCCTAGCAAAGATTTGGCCACGAATGCAAACCCGCAGGCAAAGCTGCCACCTCCCTGCGAGGGACAAGCCATGTCCCTGACTGCACTGTAATTATCTTGAACTGTGGCACTTCCAGAAATATGCCAGCAACGGGAAAATCTGCATAGCTGGCACTGAAACCCTGCCTGGGATTTTATATCTCTACTATAAGAATGAATGTATGATTTGAACATCCTGCCAGCCACCCTTTTTGAATAGCAGAAAGGAATGACCCTCTGGGACATTGGTAGAAATGCATCCGACAGACTGCCAGTGTCTGTACTGATGTTAAGTCAGGGACAGACCAGAACAATCCTTATGATTGATTATGGTCACCCTTTTGTTTTAGGATAAGTTATAATGTCTACTGTGGTTTCCTATATGTATTACAAATTAGGCATTCTAGTTAAATATACATTTATTTGTTTTAAGGTTTAGTAAGTAAGAGACAGGATCTTGTATTGTGTCTAGGTTAAGGAGATTAGAGGAATGTTGAAGGCCCGGGCCACAATGTGAACTGTTTTGATTACAAGATTTAGTAAGGTTTAATTTACAATGCCTTTTCTTGCTCAACATAAAAACTGCTGTGTACCTTTGAAGGTCTCTGTAAAAGATTGTTTGTGTGAATGACGAATGTATGCATCAGGAAAAGATAAGGTGTGAAGGTCATTGTTATAGCCAAAAGAACAGGAGTACTTGTGGCACCTTAGAGACTAACAAATTTAAGGTGCCACAAGTACTCCTGTTCTTTTTGCAGATACAGACTAACACGGCTGCTACTCTGAAACCTGTTATAGCCAGATGGTCAAGGAAGAAGGAGTGAAGAGACTTAACAACACCATCAACACGTATCCATAATGAAGGAAGGGCAGATTGATGACCCTGAGGTGGAGGCTGACACCCCTAAAGACAAGACAATTGATTAAATCAAAACCAGGACAAGATGACCCTCTCGGAGGTGTTTTGGAATGTTAACATCAAAAGATAACACCAATTAAGGAGTAACCCGGTCACAAACTAACACAGCAAAATCCATAGACTTCAAAAGAGAAAAAAGACTATAAGAACAGGGTGCTTTGCCATGGGACTTTGGGTTCATCTTGCCACAACTCCAGGAGCATCGGATCGCGACCGACAGAGCCCGGCTCCCCTCTGCAACCAATCTGGCTGGCCACTAGATTGATCCAGACTCTGGACTAGTAACTATAAACATCAACTGGCAGGACTGTGTGCATGGTGTGTGTATGTGTGTGATTGAAAAGCATATGCTAACTGCTATATTCTCAATAAATGTGGTGCATTGCCTTTTTCCCTAAAAAAGATCCCATGTGCTTCTTATAAGCATAACACTGGAAGCAGTAAAGAGGGGCCAAACTGATCTGAATAACTTTAAAAAACCCATTATAGTAGGTCGGCAAGAGGGGTAAATTGTTGCAGTTAGGTGCCACAACCTCTCTGGCATAGGTTCTGCCATGTTTCTCTCATCATTTTGGCCTACGGTGCAGCTTTATCTCTGGGATTGATACTGTAGTACCAGAATGCTCCCTATGTATGCTGTTTTGGTGTCATTCCTTTTTGTATTATGTATTATTAATAATTTCTATAGCACCAAAAGACACTTACATAAAAAGATCATGGCCCTGCCCCAATGAATTTACAATTGAAGGTCCAAGTTCAGCAATGCACTGAAGCATGTGCTTAGGTCCCAATGGGACCTAAGCACATGCTTAAAGTCAAAAACATTCATGGCCCACAGGTGTGTTGCTGGAAATTATTGGCTAACCTATTGTACTGTCTAATACAGACAAAGAAGCATAGACTTTAAAAAACGCTAAGCTGGTTGAATTCAAGCCTAGGTTCCCCTGGGCTTTAACACAGCTTAGAATCATAGAATATTAGGGTTGGAAGAGACCTCAGGAGGTCATCTAGTCCAATCCCCTGCTCAAAGCAGGACCAACACCAACTAAATCATCCCGGTCAGGGCTTTGTCAAGCCGGGCCTTAAAAACCTCTAAGGATGGAGATTCCACCACCTCCCTAGTGCTTCACCACCCTCCTAGTGAAATAGTGTTTCCTAATATCCAACCTAGACCTCCCCCATTGCAACTTGAGACCATTGCTCCTTGTTCTGTCATCTGCCATCACTGAGAACAGCCTAGCTCCATCCTCTTTGGAACCCCTCTTCAGATAGTTGAAGGCTGCTATCAAATCTCCTCTCACGCTTCTCTTCTGCAGACTAAATAACCCCAGTTCCCTCAGCCTCTCCTTGTAAGTCATGTGCCCCAGCCCCCTAATCATTTTGTTGCCCTCCACTGGACTCTCTCAAATTTATCCACATCCCTTCTGTAGTGGGGGGACCAAAACTGGACACAATACTCCAGGTGTGGCCTCACCAGTGCCGAATAGAGGGGAATAATCACTTCCCTCAATCTGCTGGCAATGCTCCTACTAATACATCCCAATATGCCATTGGCCTTCTTGGCAACAAGGGCACACTGCTGACTCATATCCAGATTCTTGTCCACTGTAATCCTCAGGTCCTTTTCTGCAGAACTGCTGCTTAGCCAGTCAGTCCCCAGCCTGTAGAGGTGCATGGGATTCTTCCTTCCTAAGTGCAGGACTCTGCACTTTTCCTTGTTGAACCTCATCAGATTTCTTTTGGCCAAATCCTCCAATTTGTCTAGGTCACTCTGGACCCTATCCCTACCCTCCAGTGTATTTACCTCTCCCCCCAGCTTAGTGTCATCTGCCAACTTGCTGAGGGTGCAATTCATCCCATCATCCAGATCATTAATAAAGATGTTGAACAAAACCGGCCCCAGGACTGATCCCTGGGGCACTCCACTTGATATCGGCTGCCAACTAGACATCGAGCCGTTGATCACTACCTGTTGAGCCCGACGATCTAGCCAACTTTCTATCCACCTTATAGTCCATTCATCCAATCCATACTTCTTTAACTTGCTGGCAAGAATACTGTGGGAGACGGTATCAAAAGCTTTGCTAAAGTCAAGATATATCACATCCACCACTTTTCCCATATCCATAGAGCCAGTTATCTCATCATAGAAGGCAATCAGGTTGGTCAGGCATGACTTGCCCTTGGTAAATCCATGTTGACTGTTCCTTGTCACCTTCCTCTCCTCCAAGTGCTTCAAAATGGATTCCTTGAGGACCTGCTCCATGATTTTGCCGGGGACTGAAGTGAGGCTGACCAGTCTGTAGTTCCCTGGGTTCTCTTTCTTCCCTTTTTTTAAAATATGGGCACTATATTTGCCTTTTTCCAATCATCCGGGACCTCCCCCGATCGCCACAAATTTTCAAAGATAATGGCCAGTGGCTCCGCAACCACATCAGCCAACTCCCTCAGCACCCTTGGATGCATTAGATCTGGACCCATGGACATGTGCATATCCAGCTTTTCTAAATAGTCCTTAACCTGTTCTTTCACCATTGAGGGCTGCTCACCTCCTCCCCATACTGTGTTGCCCAGTGCAGCAGTCTGGGAGCTAACCTTGTCTGTTAAGATCGAGGCAAAAAAAGCATTGAGTACTTCAGCTTTTTCCACATCATCTGTCACTATGTTGCCTCCCCCATTCAGTAAGGGTCCCACACTTTCCCTGACCTTCTTCTTGTTGCTAACTTTCCTGTAGAAACCCTTCTTGTTACTCTTCACATCCCTTGCTAGCTGCAACTCCAATTGTGCCTTGACCTTCCTGATTACACCCCTGCATGCTCTAGCAATATTTTTATACTCCCCCCAGTCATCTGTCCAAATTTGCACTTCTTGTAAGCTTCCTTTTTGAGTTTAAGCTCACCGAAGATTTCACTGTTAAACCAAGCTGGTTGTCTGCCATATTTGCTATTCATTCTGCATATCGTGATGGTTTGTTCTTGCGCCCTCAATAAGGCTTCTTTAAAATACAGCCAGCTCTCCTGGAATCCTTTCCCCCTCATATTAGCCTCCCAGGGGATCCTGCCCATCAGTTCCCTAAGGGAGTCTAAGTCTGCTTTTCTGAAGTCCAGGGTCCGTATTTTGCTACTCTCCTTTCTTCCTTTTGTCAGGATCCTGAACTCAAGCATCTCATGGTCACTGCTGCCTAGGTTGCCACCCACTTCTACTTCCACTACCAATTCTTCCCTGTTTGTAAGCATCAGGTCAAGAGGAGCACGGCCCCTAGTTGGTTCCTCCATCATTTGTACCGGGAAGTTGTCCCCAACACTCTCCCAAAACTTCCTGGATTGTCCGTGCATTCCTGTATTGCTCTCCCAGCAAATGTCAGGGTTATTGAAGTCCCTCATTAGAACCAGGGCCTGTGAACTGGAAACTTCAGTTGATTGTCTGAAGAAAGCCTCGTCTACCTCATCCTTCTGATCCGGTGGTCTATAGCACACACTAGAGTGACCAGACAGCAAATGTGAAAAATCGGGACAGGGGGTGGGGGGTAATAGGAGCCTATAAAAGAAAAAGACCCAAAAATCGGGACTGTCCCTATAAAATCGGGACATATGGTCACCCTAGCACACGCCCACCATGACATCACCCTTGTTGCTCTCGCCTCTAAATTTAATCCAAAGACTCTCAACAGGCTTTTCTTCAGTTTCATACTGGAGCTCTGAGCAATCATATTGCTCTCTTACATACAATGCAACTCCTCCACCTTTCCTCCTGTACCTGTTCTTCCTGAACAGTTTATACCCATCCATGACAGTGCTCCAGTCATGTGAACTGCCCCACCAAGTTTTTGTTATTCCAGTCATATCATAGTTCCTTGATTGTGCCAGGACTTCCAATTCTTCCTGCTTGTTTCCCAGGCTTCTTGCATTCGTGTACATGCACCTAAGATAACTAGCCGATTGCCCTACTTTCTCAATATGAATCAGGAGGCTTCCTGTCTTGTACCCTCCTCCTTGTGTTTCCTCCAGGTATCCCACTTCCCCCTTTATCTCTAGGCTTAAGTCACCATCCCCCGGCTAACCTAGTTTAATGCCCTCCTCACTAGGTTAGCAAGCCTGCCTGCGAAGATGCTCTTCCCTCTCTTTGTTAGGTGGATCCCCTCTCTTCCTAGCAATCCTTCTTCCTGGAACAACATCCCATGGTCGAAGAATCCAAAGCCCTCTCTCCGACACCACCTGCGTTACCACGCATTCACCTCCACAATTTGATGTGGGCCTTTTCCTTCAACAGGGAGAATGGACGAGAACACGACTTGTGCCTCAAACTCCTTTATCCTTCTTCCCAGAGCCACGTAGTCTTCAGTGATCTGCTCAAGGTCATTCTTGGCAGTATCATTGGTGCCCACGTGGAGAAGTAGGAAGGGGTAGCGGTCTGAGGTCTTGATCAGTCTCGGCAAACACCCCGTCACATCCTGGATTCTAGCTCCAGGCAAACAGCACACTTCTCGAGTCTCCTGGTCTGGTCGGCAGATGGATGACTCCATTCCCCTTAGGAGGGAGTCCCTGACCACCACCACCCGTCTCCTCTTGGGAGTGGTGGTCATGGAACCCCCATCCCTAGGACAATGCATCCCATGCCTTCCAGCCGATGGGGTCTCCTTCTGATCCCTTTCCTCAGAGGGCTCTTCCAAATCCTTCTCTGCAGTAGTGGTTGAGCAGAGAGCCTGAAAATGGTTTTGCATCTCTATCTGCATTGGGGGTACATAGGTTCTCCACTTTCTTCTTCTGGAGGCCACATGCTGCCAGTATTCTTCCCCGTTCTGCACTGCAGTCTCTTCAGCAAGTTGTGCTTGCAGCACCAAACACTGACTTCTATCCAGAAAATCTTCATATTCTCTGATGCAACACAGGGTTGATACTTGGTTTTCTAGTCCTTTAACCTTCTCTTCCAATATGCAGACCAGCTTGCACTTCATACAGACGAAGTCGCTTCTGTCCTCTGGGAAAAAGACAAACATGGCACATTCTGAGCAGGTCACAACAGCTGATCGCTCACTATAAATTAAATTAATGGAGATATCCTATCTCCTAGAACTGAAAAAGACCTTGAAAGGTCATCGAGTCCAGCCCCCTGCCTTCACTAGCAGGACCAAGTACTTATTTTGCCCTAGACCCCTACGTGGCCCCCTCAAGGATTGAACTCACAACCCTGGGTTTAGCAGGCCAATGTTCAAACCACTGAGCTATCCCTCCCCCATGTCGTCAGTCTAAGATGCTCCTTACCATATGTTAAAGGCTACACATCCTTGTCTAACCTCTGTTTGTTAATCCTTTCTAACACCACACCTTTAAATCCTAATCTACAGAAGGTCTTTAAGTGCTTTGCTGGACAGGGATGGAGTCAAGCATGTACTTCAGAGCATTAATGAATCAGGGCCTAAATGACGACATGGCTTAAACAGTAGGGATTAAGACAGACAGGTTCAGGTTACAGATGTTTTTAGTAATAACAGTCAATGCTTTGGAATATTCATGGGCAGAAAAGATATTGTAATCAGAAGATTCGCCTCTCGCTAAAGCAGAGTTTAATAATATGGTCTTTCCAAGCAGCCATCATGGGGCTGTGTCACAGGTTCGCTTGAATCACTGGAGTGTCTCAAGCTCTCTTTCATTTTACAGCAAACAATTAATACCCAACTCCAGATGACCACATGGGCTTTAAATTCTACAACAGTCTTTCACTGGCTCAGTCAAAAGGCACAATCAGAGTTAGGCCCCTGACCAAGTCAGGTTTCTGGGTTAAGACCAGGGAGGTCCTTCTTCCCCTGTTCCAGCTTTACTCTGAACTATTCCTGGAGGAAGAAGTCAGATTTTTTAATCTTGCCTGCTGTGCCCGGATTGGCTTCTACCCACTCCTGAGTTTTCTAGGTGCTGGAGGACAAATTTTGTTGGTATAACTCCTGGAGGTCTAAATTTGCTGTTCCTTTCTCCCAAAAGGTCACATTTGGGCAGGGTGTGGCAAGACAGTGGCAGAGGACATCAGATGCCCAATACACCTTATAGCGAAACAGTGAGTGAGGTAATATCTTTCATTGGACCAACTTCTGTTGGTGAGAGAGACAAGCTTTCAAGCTACATACACAGAACTCTTCCTCAGGTCTGGGAAAGGTACGTATCATAGCTAAATGCAAGATCGAACAGATAGTTTAGCATAAGTAGTTAGCACATGTTGTAAGGGACCTAACTACTTATGCTATCTGTTTGGCCTTGTATTTAGCTGTGACACTCTGAGTACCTTTCCCAGATCTGTGGTGTAAAGTACTGTTGAGCATGCATAAAGGTATCCGAATCCAGTCCCTACAAGCTTTGGATATGTAGTTTGAAAGCTTGTTGTCTCTCTCACCAACAGAAGTTGGTCCAATAGAAGATATTACCTCACCAACCTTGTCTCTCTAATATCCTGGGACCGACACAGGGTTTTGCCATATTACACCACTACAGCAGGAAGAGAACAGTCTGTTAATTCCCGGAAGCCATCCTCCTTGCACTCCAGGACTGTATTATTATGCATGTCCCCATTATTTTCAGTAGAATGGCAGCTAAAGGAGACTGTACAGTGTGTCCCAAGGCCAGATGAGGGTCATGGCTTTGCTGCACTAATGCAGTTAAGTATTAATTCATACCTAGTTAAACTATAAGTATTCCCAGTCCAGTTGTATAACATTTTTAAAAGTATACTGTATTCTCCTCTCTATATTATGCCCTTAGTTTTTAAACATTCAAGGCCACATTTTCTGCCAGCGTCAAATTGTCCTGTAGACTTGCACATGAAAATAGGGTAGTTCCACAAGCAGTTACCCAGTCTCCACATGAATTATTATGTGCATGGACAGGTCTGTGAGCAGGAAACACAACCCCACCCCTGAAAGAGTTAACCCTTTGGGATACACGTTCAGGATGGTGCCGGCCGGAGTTATTAAGAGTGCACCTCTTGTTTTTGTTAATATGGATTTTCTCTGTCTGATTCCCAAGTACCACACTGAAGATGCTCCTATTTAATTTGGAGCATTTGTGGTTCTTGATGCAGAGACTTTGAATCCTATATAGTTAAAATGTAAAAGTTTATTCTGGATTATTGAATTTAGCTGTGCAAGAATAATCCTGCATGGGACCCATAGCTTCTGCGACCTGATCCCTCGCAGTAAACTTGTTGGCAAAAGGCCTGAAAGATTTTTATAGTTCCAGGAGAACACATATTAAATGTGGTATTTTGGAAGTCAATCACCGTCTTTCCTAAGGGCAATGCTGAAATTAACCACTTTCCTGCATAGGACCCTCCAATTCTATTACTGAATTTGGTCTTAATGCCCCTTTGCCTTCTCACTGTGACAACCCTGCCTCTATATTAACTGTATATATTTATGGAGAAAGAACACTGCCTCTCTTTCCCTCGGTGTAGCTGCATCTGTACTATAGTACATTTAATTAAAATAATGTTAAACAGAGTAATGTTATCAAGGAAATTCTGGTTAACCCTGAGATTCTAGTTGATCATTATTGTATCTTGCATTTTTATGTATTTTTTAAATCCTTATTAAAGAATCACCCAACCTAACATTTCATAGATTAAATCTACCTTGTTTTTATGGCCCAGAATTCCAGTCATGGTGCTCACAGGTGTTATGCAAGTTCCTAAACAGCAATGCTAGAGCCCTTCCTTTGTGACCAGCATCTCTTCTGCTGCTCCAGAATCATGAACCTCTCCTGAGCAAAAAATGCAAAGCATGTTAGGCTGTGCAAAACGTCATTGCCCCCTATAGCTTAAATTATGAGTATTTGCATTGAATTGCTGTGCTACTCAGTATAAAGATAGCAGAATTGGGCCCAATGGAAGCAAAATCAGACCCATAAAAATCGGAGACAAACAATGACTAAGTGATGTCAAAAGTAAGCAAAAATCCTGTTACTTTGGCTGACAGCGCGTTTGGTCTGACACCAACAGTGCCTTTCCCCAGGATTATGCAACTGATGCACAGCACGTAAGAGGTAGGATTACAGTGTAGATAAAACCTAGATATACTGATTTTAAATGGGAAATGCATAAAGGACACTAACTGTTTGTATGCCTGGTCAAAATAAAATACCTTAGATTAGAAAATGTCAAAAGTAGATGCTCGTGTCAAGCTCTTACACTTTTACTGCTGATCCATTTTATCCTGTTCATCTTTTAGCCCAATATTTTAATCTTTCCATTTTATATCTGGTTAAAAGTGAAGAGTAAAGATAAGCAGAACTTAAGTTGTCAGAGACATGCCAAATTCAGTTATTCTGATGGTGCCCAGATTTCCTCAGGCAACGTAGTTAAATCAGTTGTTCAGATCTGTCTGAAGGAGCAAATTTCACCCAGTATGAATTAGGTTGGATGAAAAGTTTTTACCTTTAGTTATTCATTAATAGCCCTAAATTACTTTGAGAGGCCACTACAGAAATGACAATGGTTTCTTTTCTTCCCGTTTCATTGTGATATGTAATCACTGGGATGACCTGAAACATCACTGAGGCTGGCAAATGGACACCTGAGATGATCTACTTTTGATAGCACTGTGTGCTAAGAGTCCTAGACGGACAAGGAAAGCTTATAAAGTCTCCTGATTCACCCCAGGCAAACCATCGTGCTTGAACTCATGAAATTCCATCAGAATAAAAGAACATTATGGTCCATCTGCAGCTCAGAATTAGAGGACTATGGTAGGTAGGTAGAGCTGATAGAATGAAGACTGACAAGGAACTTTTCATTAAAGTCCTTGTTTGCAGATTGTCTTTCTGAAAAGCAAATTTTGGGCAGAAACTGCTTACACACACAGTTTTTTGTGTTTTTTTTTTAACAAATTTGGAAAAAAGCCAAATACAATTTTTCCTGTTAGTGGAGCATCAGTAGAAGATATTGGAATAAATCCTGGTCCCCAGAGTACAGGCGGAGTAAAACGCTTTGTGTAGTGAAATCCCAGGGGCAGGAAGGATTGAATTCTATTGCAATTCACAAAAAGTGCCCAGTGTTCCTGTGTAGTCAGGTTTGGCAATTACTATTCCTGGATAGAACGGGGTGAAATTTTCATCAGTGAAAATGAAGATTCAGTGACACCAAAACATTTCACAAATTTGTACTAGTTTCACTGAATTGTTTTGTTAAAAAAAAAGACTAAAAAAATGCAGAAAAAATCAAAACCATTTTTCCCCACTTTTTTTAATAAACAAAATTTTAAAAAAAAAAAAAAAAATAATAATAATAATAAAAAAAAAAGGTTTTGGTGTAACCTAAAATGATTTCCCCCCAAATGTTTTGGAATTACCAGTGAGCTAAAACCAAATCCATTCTTCACTCTACTCCTGGATATCGGAAGGAACAATGGAAGTGGTTCACTGTGCATCCAAACTCATCTGGACAGGTGAATCAACACTGGAGGCACATCCTGCCTATACCCCTGCCACTTCTCTTGCTTTCCCACAATGCACTCCTTTGTGGTCCTGCATAGGGAAGCCCCCACATAGCAAAGGCATCTACGACATGGCCCTAGCTTAATGAAAAACTGGGCAAATAAAGTTTTTGGGTTTCTGTTCATCTGACTTTGTATCCAATAAATTTCACTTCAAATTTTGGTGCAAACACACACAAAAACTCAATCCACTTGAAGTCATCACCTGGTTTAATGTCAAGATGATGAGCTTTCCTTAGTTTGGATGAAAAATCATTAATTGGTCCAAGTTCTCTTAAATTTAAAGAAATTTAGCAAATCTCTTGATAAACTAGGGCTGTTCTTTTCAGTTTGTAAGCCAGGAACATTTCATGCAGTTCCTGGTTTTCATGCAAACATTTCATATAGCCCTAACAATGAAGCCATGCTGCTCATCTTCAGTTCTTTCTTTGATCTGACTAGAAAGATCTCCAAAGAACACATTTTCCCTTTTCATGCTTGTTTCCTAAAGCCCAGTACTTTGATAAAAAACATGATCCTGGCCCCAATAAATTCATAAACATAAATTCAAACACTATCTTAAAAGTGGCCGGTGCCATTGAAGTGTCTCAAGTTATCACAACCTGGTCAATTTTAAAGCTAATTTTATCTTTCCTCCTCCCTGTCTGCTATACTATTTTGGTATGTTCAGGCTTGTGTATTTATAGTTGTATGGCTACCATGCACAAAATAATGCAAATCATGTACCATATGTTAGAGTAATCTATTTTCATAGTTTATGCTGCAGTCTCAAAGAATGAAATATAGATGTTACAATGCAAACATTTTATTATGGCTGGAAGTTAAATATAATTCTCAGCATTGGTTACTGCATGTTTTCCCAATGGCTGTCCCTTCATACTGCTTTAAACTTGAATTTAATTTTGCAAAAAAGTAAATCACATTTTCTAATTGTTTATTACCAGTTAGTTAACTCACTAAGTAAAACCTTCTACTAGATGTAGGTTTTTGAATCCATGCGTTTTGTAAAGATATATTTGCATTACATTATTATTTTTGCTGTATCTATTTTTCATGCCAACAGCAAGCGTCCGGTATTCCATTCCTTCTTCATCTTCATCTGCACTTTTCTGTTACTGTTAAAATATGTGTGAAAGCTCTGCTGAGTTATTTTAAGTATCTGATAAGAAAGCCTTCCTTGTTTGGGATCCCTGTGCATCACATAGCTATAGTAGAATTTAGAGTGACCAGATGTCCTGATTTTATAGGGACAGTCCCGATATTTGGGGCTTTTTCTTATATAGGCTCCTGTTACCCCCACCCCCGTCCCGATTTTTCACACTTGCTGTCTGGTCACCCTAATAGAATTCAGCATTAAATATTAATAAGTAAATTCTGGGCATTGATCTCGTTAGCACTATTAAAAACTCTGTGACTGAGGGCATGTTGGAAATTTCACACGCAAAGCAAGATGCTGCCTGCACAGAATCATTCACCTCAGCAGCAAAAGATAAGCAAAGAGCTCAGGAGGTAGCCTGTGGAAGATAGGTGACTGGTAGGCAGACTGGTATAATAATGTATAGGGCATTGGATTGCTGATCAGGACACCTGCCTTCTGTTACTGTTCTGCCACTGACTTACTGTGTGACTCTAGCAATTTAAGCCAAAATTCTCAAAAGTGGCCTGTGACTTTGGGCTCCCAACTTAAAATACCTAGTGCCTAATTTTCCAAAGTGCTGAGCACGCATCATTCCAAATGAAGCCATTGGGAGCTGCAGGTGGTCACACCTCTGAAAATCTGGCCCAATGTACCCTAAGACTCAGAGGCCTTGTTTGAAATTTTGGCTTGTACCTTTGTCCCCTGATTTACCTATCTACAAGGTCACAGGGCCTTCCTGTGCACAGGAAGCATGCCAGCATGGAATGTGCTTTTATTTGCATTAGCACACTCCCCAGTATATTTGCTTGTGGTGCCCATTCCCCATTACCAGTAGCGCTTGAGATGATCAAAATAATATTGAAGAATAGCAAAGAGCAAAAATATTAGTTTAGGTAGAAATTTGTTTCCTAAGGTTAATGAGCTGCTGGTATTGTGAGCCTGATGTGTAACAGGTTAATTTAGCATCTTCCGCTCCCCCAGAGGTGGCTCCAGGCACCAGCACAGCAAGTGTGTGCCTGGGGTGGCAAGCCGCGGGGGGCAGCCTGCCAGTTGCTGTGAGGGCGGCCGTCAGGCTGCCGTCAGCGGCATGCCCGCGGGAGGTCCGCCGGTCCCGCGGCTTTGGCGGTAATTCGGCGGTGGGGACACTGAAGTCGCGGCACCGGCGGACTTCCCGCAGGCATGCCGCCGAATCCGCGTGGCCAGCCCGCAGGCGTGCCACCGAAAGCCACCTGACTGCTGTGCTTGGGGCGGCAAAAACCATAGAGCTGCCCCTGCCCTCCTCCCACCAAATTCAGGATTGTCACAAGCCTCAAATACAATTAAATTAATAGATAATATCAATGAAATTAAATGTTGTTGTGGAATAATTGTTTCCCACTACCACAGAAATCCTAAGGCAAAGTCGAATCATTTATCAAACTGAACATCAACGCCAAGGCAAGAAATCTATTTTCAAAGGGGGAAAACATTTATTCTGTAACAGTGGCCTGATACAAAGACTTTACTAATGTTGTACCAAATGATTTATGATGCAGCTGCTCTTGTTCTATTTGACAGAGGTACATGGTGGTGGTGAAGCAAGAGTTGCATAGTGTACCACAATTTAAAGTATGCATTCTGACTGGTGTGTTAAAAATCAGCTGATCTGTAAAAAAAGGGTTATTAGCCATTTCTTTATTTAAAAAAACCTATATCAAACGGATAAATATACCATTTTCTGAGTAATTGCGGATTTACATTCTTAGAAAATTTATATAAGAGAAAAGGGCAGCCACTAAGAAAAATCACTTTGACTGACACCAATTGTATTTGATTTAAATCCTTTCCATTTTACTTATGTCCCTGTTATTTCGATTCCTTCATTACCGGTCACTGGAAATGCGAATGTTTGTAGGTTTTCAGGATGCTCTTATGCCCAGCATAGGGTCTAGGCATGGAAAAAAAGGAGGTTTGGCTAGGGTGTCCCTACTACACCATGACCACTTGCTATCAAAATAGCCCATTGGGACCCTGCGTAGATGATTGTAAGTTAGAGATGCCGCAAAGTTGCTCTTATGCTAGGGAATGGACCAGCCCCAGCTGGCCCCATGTGAAGGTGGCCTAAAGCCACCTTTGTCCTACCTCTGGCCTCATGCCCAGAACAACTCAGCAAGACATGAGAATCTGGCCCACAAGGAGCATATGGTGACTGATACATACACTTTCCTTTTTTAGGGTAAAGGGCTTTTAAAGTGTCTTCTGTTTGCTGTGTAAACAGCAGAGGACTTGAGAAATGCTGGAATATTAAACTATGAAAGAATGTGATATCAATGTGATTTATTCCACACTTCTTCTGTTTCTGCTTCCACTACACACATAAAACTTAAACCAAAAATTCTACAGATTTCTAACATCAACTGAAAGGTCCTGATTAGTTTCACCAGAATACAAAGCACTGAACATCCACTGTGTTTCAGGAATATTTCGCATATTTTTTGTTTCTCGACAGTCGCATAGAGATCCCACAGAGACCCCAGATCTGTGAAATCTACGAAGTGGTCAACACTGGAAAACAGAAAGCAATAGATTTCAGGCCCTCTTCTGACTCCGAAGAATTGGCATGTAATAGCATGGGAATACCATTTTTCGTGTAACAGTGCATTCATACAATGTGTTCCAGCCTTAATCTTAGGATGTCATTTGTTAGCTCTGCAGCATGTCACAGTATATAAATAGCTACAGGAAAGACATAGTAGATCATCCCCAGACTGAAGGAAGAACAAGCGCTATACTGTCTTTTTATCAAAAGTGAAAAATGTATGCTCAGGGCTCTGAGGCTATTTAACCGCATAACTCTAGCAGCAAAAGGAACAAGGACTTGCACAGGATGTTATCTGATGTCTTCTGAACCATGTAAATGGGTCAGATTCTCTCTAGGAAGCAGGGACAGTTCAGGTGGGTTGTTCTTTCATTTGAACTAGTTCTGTCACTTTAGATCAGCTTTTGGCAGCTTTGATGGCACTCTGCAGCAATAACTGCTCATAGGGACTCAGACTAGACAGGTTCATGGTGTTTTCTCAGAATAAATGGTGGATTGGAGGCAAGAACCAAATTTGTTCTAATAACTATGTTTGGTTAAAAGGGATGAACTTTGTGTATCAGCAAACCACATGAACTAGAGAGACCTTGAATTCCCCTCCTGCCTCCATCCACATGCTCCCAAAGGATGGCTCTACTACTGTGTAGCCTGTGGAGGATTTTGAATTGAATGGCTTTAGAGAATAGTTCTGAGACCTTTTGCTTTTTTTACAGAGGTATCAAACCATTCCCTATAGACAGAAGGTAAAGAATCATTTTGCTCAACTCCTAATCCTGCTCTTAGAGAATCCTGAAGGATGCAAAGAAGAGCAAGATAAATTCTGACCCCTTTGATGAAACAGGCTCAGAAAAAGGGAAAAGCTGAGAGATACTGTAATTGGACTCAAACAGATCCACTTTGGAAACACTAATAGCTAATCAGGGAAGGACCAGTTATTAAACAGATATAATATTCCTCTCAGGACAGAGAATACCTCCACCCTCACAGGAACTTGAAAGGGCTTTATTTCTCCCAATTACATTTTGCTTGACGGTGGATGAAAAGTATAAAATGTGTGTAGTTCTCCTGCAAGTAAACGAATAGTTCTCTTGCTCAGAATACAATGAAGATAAGATACTTGCTTTCAAATAGGTCCAGATCTGTTCCTGGCTCCTAGGTATCAGATGCTCCCAGGTTTAATTCCTCAATGGTTAATTGGTCAGTTTAGCCACCTTACCTTACCTTCCATCCCCAAATCTCTCATAATAAAGGTTAGATTCAAGTTATCGCTGCTTAGTCAAAAACTCTTCCAAGTTCATCTTAGTGGGAATGGGCGAGGTGGTCACGTCTTGGTAAGCTTACAGCATCAACTGTCTGCTGAGCCCTACATAAGCTGGCCCAGTGCAGCTGCCAGCTCTGCAGTGGTGATGGGAAAGGGTACTACAGTCACCTGAGCCAAACTGTTCTCTCTGCCTTATTTGTTAACCTCCAGATTCATTTATTTGGGGCCTTTATTTTGCAGCATGCCACTTCTGCCTAATGTATCTTTAATTTCTCACAACTGTCAGCAGAGTAAAGAACGCCCTTCAACACCGCACCACATACAAGGACTTTCCAACGCCTCCCCTCTCCCCTCTGGAATGCTGGGACTCTGAATTTCCCCATCAGCTTAATCAATTGACAATTCCTTCCCAAATGTTGAGAAATAGCAGTTGGCTAAGTCTGTTCCACACACGGTAGACCTAGAAATATCACATTCTCTATTGGGGATTTCCAGAGATTTCCGACCAATGCTGGAAAGACTCTAGATCTTCTCATTCTGCTTTGATTATTTAAAAGAGGCCTCTGGCCTGTCACTCATGGTCAGTGGCACCTTACTCTCCAAGCAGTCCCATTGACATGAAGATACGTAAGGGTGTCAGAACATGGCTGCAAGTGAATTTAGTGCTTGTGAAGGACTGAGAACCCTAGAGAGTTCATACTATAGTCATCTAGGCCATACTGTATTGGCCCTCTGTACAGGGTGAATATAAGGTCTATGAAGTACTCTGGACTTAAACGTTATCCCTCTGCATCTGGGTGAACTTCTTCCCCACAGAACAGATAGGGCAATGGAACAAGCAGTGCAAGATGCTCCACTCTGCCCTGCTGGTATCTTTCTTCTCTGACCTAGAGAGACTTCTGTGGATAAGAGCAATGGTGTTTCAATGCTCATTCACTCCTTGGTCTTTCTCCCACTACCGAAAACAAGGGTGACAAATTAGCTATGATTTTTGTGATGTAGACACCTGTCCACTGAGACCTGGACTGAACTAAATACCAGTATAAATCTGGCATTACTCCATCAGTCTGGTCCAGTGGATAGAGCACTGGAGTGTTTGCTTTGCATTACTCCTGTTGCAGTATACCATCAACATGATTTTCTCCTGGCTACTGTTAATCCTGCTCTACTAATCGTCCCAGGATTGTGTTTCAAGAGCAGCAAATATGGCATCTTTCCCTAATGGAGAACAAGCATGACATTTCAGCACTGCTTTTGGTCTCCAAGGGTGTCTCACAGTCATGCATATGGCTCCTCAATGAAATGTTACTGGGTTGTGCAACCCAGACAGACAGACTATGCAGCCATCTGTGTTTCATTTTTTTCTGATTTAAAGACCCATCAAGAGATTATGTTGCAAGTGTCGAGTGCAGTTCTCCTCAAATTACAAATACACAATCGCACAAGCCATTCTGTATTATAACAGAAATAAAGCAAGCTCCCATATTAAGTAATCAGTTTAGTGGAAGCTCTTCTGTATTAATTGCAAAATCTGCAGCTGTCTTTGCAAAGGTAGTAGTTTTTTTATATGTACTGTGTGTTTTTAAAGTAAACGAATAGAGCTCAGTCTTAATGCAGGGGGAAGGAGTGAAGCAGAGGGGGTTATAAGCCACCTTCATGTCTCCCCTGATCCTGAACCAGCTAAGGGGAGACCTGACCCTTGCCACAAGTTAGAGCACCTACAGGGCTGCTCTAGTTTATGCCAGCTAGCATATTCCCCATAGGAACTTTTTACTGTTAGTGTTGATCTCTGTCCCCATCTTCCCTGGTTTCTATCATATGCACTCACTGCCCCAGAACAGCCCAGCAGTAAATGGGCTGGCCTTGGGTTCAGCTGCACTGGGCTAAGCATCAGCTGTCCTTTCAGAGCATCTTTAAGGTCATTTTGTGCCACTCTAGTATTGCAAAGTAACCTTAACAGGACACAGGTGTGAGGGGTTGTCACCCCTGTGGTGCAGTCTGGGAGCCATGGGAACCACTTTGCCCCGTAACCATACAGTTGGGTTGGTCTCTCTCACACTATTCTCTGGTGATTCAGCCAGCCTCTCCAGACTCTGTTATCACCCAACACGACAGCAGGTGGCACCACACACACCCAACTGAGCTACCTGAGTGCTTTACCTAAGCCACTCAAGGACAGACAGAAGACAACAGCCAATTTCTCAGCTCCCCAGCCTTGCACCCTTGATGGAGTATAAACCCAGTATTATACCATCTTGTACTGCACAGGGATTTGTACAATGCAAGCTCATTAATATAGTTCACTTCCCCTCGATATGGGAAATATATGCAACAGCCTTTGTTTATAGAGCTTAGATTTTCCCAGACACTTGACTCAACACACACTGGTTAAGATAAAACATAAAACAAGTTTATTAACTATAGAAAGATTGATTTTAAATGATTAGAAATAGATCAAAGCAGATTACCGAGCAAATAAACAAAAACGCAAACTAAGCCTAACATACTAGATTGCTAATTCAAATCCTATCTATTTCTCACCCTGACTGATGATACAAGCAGTCCAGCAAGTTTCCATATACAAGCTAGAAATCCCATTAGCCTGGGACCAGCTTAGTCTTTGTTCCTCAAGTGTTTCCAGGAGTTCTCTTGTGTGAGGAGTGAGGCCCCAAGATGATGCAACTCCCCACTTTATATAGTTTTTCCATATGGTGGTAACCCTTTGTTCCAAGCTAAGTTCCCAGCCCAATTTCTGGAAAAATACAGGTACCCAAATGGAGTTCAGTGTCAAGTGGTCCGGTCACATGCCCTTGCTTGCCTTGCTGAGTCATAGCAGCCATTACTCATAGGCTGGCTAAAACGTTCACACGAAGGCTAAGCTCTTCCATGGTCTATTGTCTTTGTTGCTAAGTCATTAGCACTGTCTAACTTCTTCACTGTTGTACCTGAAAGGCTAGTTGTGGGTGTTACCAAGAGTAAGTACATTTGAAATACAGATACATAGTCAATATTCATAACTTCAGATACAAAAATGATACATGCACACAAATAGGATAATTATATTCAGCAAATCATAACTTTTCCAATGACACCTCACATGACCCATCTTGTACAAAATGCATCATAATTATATATGATGAATACTGGACAAAGTACTCAGCTGAGGCCTAACCAGAACCGAGTAGAGCGATACTATCACCTCCTGTGACTTGCATGCTATGCCTCTTTTAATGCAACCTAAAATTGCATTTGCTTTTTTTTGCAACAGCATTGCATTGCTGACTCATGTTGAGGCTGTGATCCACCACAACTCCCAGATCCTTGTCAGAAGTGCTGCTGCCAAGCCAGTTACTCCCCATTTTGTATTTGTCCATTTGGTTTTTCTTTCCTAAGTGTAGCATCTTACATTTGTCTTTGTTGATTTCGTTTTGTTGTCTATAGCCCAGTTCTCCAATTTATTTGTTGAAGCACTGCAAAGGAGCCTCCACGTACTAGTGAATCCAGCTCAAAGTCTGGAGTTGCATATGCAACTTAATCAAATGTTAGTTTTGTAGGGTGCTAGAAGAAGGGACGCTACAATGAGAGGTGTCAGAATATTGGAAGATATCCTATAACCTGCTAGACAAAGTTAGAGCCTGAGGCTGGGAGGGGCAGCATTTCTAGGTGAGATTCAGACACTGAACCCTGATCTCCAGACAGGAAGACCATCTGAATAAATAATGGAGAATGGAAGCTTGAGAGTGTGAATCCTAGGCCACTATTACCTAGGTGACATGCCGTTAAGCAGCTGGGTGTGAAAATATAACCCTGTAATGCTGCCAAGCTTAGTGAAACCTATGGTATGATGAGTTGCAGAGTAAGTTATGGACATAGTAAATTACAGTTACCTGGGGCAGCTTTATTTTCTTTTCCCAAGATGTCAAGACACTAAAAGAAGAGAATACAAGTAACTTACTTCTTTCTCTCTCCTGCACCTCACTCTTTCGGGCACAATACAAACTTATGGCAGGTGTTCCAAGACCTATATCCTAGGCCAAAGTCTTTGCTGGTGTAAAATGATGCAGTTCCATTGAAATCCATGGAGCAGCATCAATTTACAGTTGCAAAGAATTTCGTCCCTATATATTAGGATGAAGTAAACACTTCCAATAATCTGAACAAACTAAAATCTAAACAAAAACAAAGCCAATGGAAATTTGTTAGTATAAATAAGAAAGGAATAACACCTTTACGTTTTTCATTCTTTAGCTAGCATAAACTTTAGCTTGTTAATTTCAACTGCATTGTTTGTACAATAGTAAAGTGATAAATCTATACAATTGAAAATTATGTCACATTCCATATGAGGGTCTCAAGACACTGTAGAGATATTAATGAATATACAGTACACCTGTGTGGGAGGTAAGTGGTAAAGTATCATTTCCATTTTATAGATGGGGAAACAGAGGGACAGAAAAGTTGAACAATGTGTTCCAGGTCACACATGAAGTCTGTGCAGAGCTGGAAATAGGGCATAGATCTTCTGACTTCCAGCCCTATGCATTATCTAGAGGATTATAAAGATAAGCTGTAGGATAAAGGTGGTTCCAGGATTCCTTCTAGTCATAAGTATAATATAGTAGTGAGTAATGACAAATTACCCACTTCCTAATTTCACTTGAAGCCAAGAAGAAATCAAGAAGCCAACAAGAAGGAAATTTCAGCTAATAAAGCAAGTCCACTAACAATTTAAAAAATAACCCCATCTTCCTAAAGGAAATGTTAAATCCATAAATATAACCTATCAGCACTCACTTTATATTGGTAAAATAATTACTAACTTTTCCTACGTTAAAAAAAAAGCTATAGCCCCTGTCCTGCAATCAGTGGAACTACATGCAAGAGTAATTGTTTGACCTATATCATGCCTCATTTTCCTTCAGTTGGTACACACTTGCATTCATCTAAAACCCTCCATACTGTAGTCTGAGGCCACATTATACATAACACCTTGTAACAAAGCGGCCTTTGGCGGGACACTACTGAGAGTATCAATTCAGGACAAATTGCTTAGAGCAGGGCAGTCACAGCCCAAGGCTGGGGGTCTTTTACTACTAAGGCACACCAAACCAGCCAAACAGAGAGGACTTCGGTTTTACCCCACTGGCGAACCAGAAGTCATACAAGCAGTTCCCTCAGACACTCCAGTTTCCCTGTATCACCACCAGCGCCACTCCTTATGGGGATGAATGGTTATGAAAACCAATACCCCAGTAAAAGAAAAAGGGTTCTCCTGATCCCAAAGGACCAAGCCCCAGACCCAGGTCAATATACCAGTCAGATCTTACCCACAAATCACGCTGTTGCCAATCCTTTAGACTCTAAAATCTAAAGGTTTATTCATAAAAAGAAAGAAATATAGATGAGAGTTAAAATTGGTTAAATGGAATCAAATACATACAACAATTGCAAAGTCCTTAGGGTTCAGGCTTGTTTCAGGCTTGATGGGATTACTGCTGATTTAAACCAATCAAGTCTCTGGAGTACAAACATACCAGCTTAGATGGGTCGTTCAGTCCTTTGATCAGAGCTTCAGTTTCAAGCACAGTTCCTCCAGAGGTCAGAAGCAGGATTGAAGACAAAATGGAGGGGCTTCCAGGGCCTTTTATATCCTCTGCCATGTGGAAGGACTCCTTTGTTCTTACTGTGGAAAATCACAGCAGCAAGATGGAGTTTGGAGTCACATGGGCAAGTCACATGTCCATGCATGACTCAGTTTGCAGGTGGCAGCCATTACTCACATGCTACCTTGAATGTTTCCAGGAAGGTTCTTCATATGTGGATTGGAGTCTCCCAAGGTCCATTGTCAGTTAAGTGTTTCTTGATTGGGCACTTAATCTGAAGAATTCTTTCTCAGGAAGCTGACCAAATGCTTCACTAATGCTACAAACACATTGAGATACAAGTACATAGCCCATATTTATAACTTCACATACAAAAATGACACACACATACGGACAGCATAATCATAACCAGCAATTACAACCTTTTCATAGACACCTTACTTGGCCTCCTTTGTACAAGATTTGGTACAACTATAGGTCCTTGGTTGCAACAATGATCTATATGGTCACAGTTCATGTCAATAACGTCACACACCTACAATTATAGTCACATGAAACAGGATTAAAGCAGCAAGTCTGTATTTGAACTTTGACACTGCAACCTTAATGTGCCAGGGCTGAGTTTCAGAGCTGAAGAAGAGTTATCAGACACAGAGCTTGAGCCAAATGCCTGAACAGATAGGAAGGGTGCAGCTAGTGCTAGGGAGTGATACCCAGTTAAGATTGCCCAACACTTTCCATTATAAAGACCTTATTTTCAGTTGCTTATAACTTTGACAAACTAACTTGTTGGATTGAAGTTTTCCCTGCCAGTTATCTGCCTCGGGCTGAACTTCTTTGGAAAGTTTCAGCAAATACAGTTCAACCATTTCTCAGAATAAGGTTAAGGAAAAATATTTTGCCCAAGTTAACAAAAACAAAATCTTACAGCCATTTCATTGAGAATCGTTAGAGCCTCCATGCTTTGGAGCAGGTACTTGAAATTGGCAGGGGGTCACCCTAGTATCAGGGGTGTGTCTTTTGCCATCCCCATGAAAATCCAAACAAGTTTGCTCAAGTTATGAGTCTCTGGAAATCTATTAGCATATACTCAGTACAGCCTTGTTGGAGTTAGGCAGCTAAATTTTCTGAAGATTTTGTCTGCACTGAGCTCGCTTCCTCTGGGGGCTCCACGGGCTGTCCAGGACTTTCCCTTGCAATTGGTCCTCCTGGAAACCAGGGCCACTATGCACAGGAAGCAGGGAGACTGTCTCAATGCCCCCCTTGCTAGTGCCCAGGCAGTGAGGAGGAGGAAGCAGCCTGACTGGAATGCAGAAGAGTGGAGCTGGGCCCGGGGAGAGATGGGGCCAAAAGGCTGGGAATGTTTCAGGGGAGACTGGGACAAGGAGCTTGGTGAAGGGGACAAGAAGTGGGGTTGAGGAGCTGGGATGGGGCTAGGGAATTAGGATGTGAAGCTGATGGGTGATGGTAAGGGGCTGGCAAGTGGGAGTGGAACAAGGAGTTGTTGGGGGGGGGGAGGGACACTGGGAACAAGATAGGCTAGAGGGACTGAGGGGCAGAAGGGTAACCTATGCCCCCCCTTTCAGACCCTGGACAATACCCAGGATTCCTGAGTCTTACCATTCCTTTGCTGACAGCAAATAGCTGTGAAACCCACTGGCAGTATGTTTGCCTCATCTCCCTCTAGTGGCTGACTCAGAATGACAACATATTGCTATTATTAGTTACTCTGGTGGCTCAAGTAGCAGAGGTCTGTGCTGTGCATCTAATGTTTCTATCATTGCTGCTCTGGAATGGAACCATACTGGTGCCTGCGTGGTTCCACATAATGGAATTTGATTTTTCACTTTGATTTTAAAAGCCTTTGAAACCACATGCAAAAGAACTAGGTTAAAGGAATGTAAAGACTGCAGGGAAAAGTACTGAAAAGTTAGGAAATGCCAGAATTAAGGTTGCCCATGAAACCTTAGTTTGGCTCCCTTGTGCCTATGCCTTATGCTAGTCTTTGATTACTTGATCATATCCAATTGTTTCCCACAGGACCCTGGCCTTATTCACTGCACAGGAGGGATGGTGCTCAGTGAATGAATTAGGGTTCTGTAATTACTGAGCCTGTTGTCTGATCCACACTCTTCTGGAGAGGTCAGTTTCAAAGAAAAAACACTCCTAGACTGGCAGATTTCCATCTTGACAAACTGCTCCAGTTTGCCAGTTCTCTCCCTTAAAGAACTTTTTTTCCATTGTGAGGGAGGGGGAAGTGCAGGCCAGTTTTGCCGCTGAAAGGACATGCTCTGAGGGAGTAAAGCAAATGCCTTGAGAATGTTCTACCCTGAGTTATTTCAGTGCGAGTCATGCTCATCAAAAAAAGACATTTTTAATCTATTAGGATGCTAGTGCTGATTACCATATGAAATAAGTAATCTCCTCTGACAGGGTCTTAGACATTGTGTCACAGCCAAAACCTGAGACTTGGTAGAGCAGAATATTCCTCTCCTCCATATTCCATAACGAAGCTGCAGTTCTCTGGCGACGTGCTTCAAATTTTCATTTCAAATCAGAGTCTCGTTTACAATGAAGGGCAAGTTCCTCAGCCAACTTTGCCACGTGTCCTCCCTCTTGCCCCTCACCTCCATCCTGGGTTGTGACCTGAGTCTAACATCCCGTCCCGATAATATTCAGCGTGTTCCTCACTGCTGGGTCTGAGCGAGTCCTTCAGGCTCCTTTCAGTGGATCTCAGTGGATCAACCCCTGTAAGTGCTTTTGGAAGTGCACATTATACAAAACTTGAACCTACAAGAAACCCCCACATCCTCGTCCCTTGAGGAATCCAGCTCAGCCCCTGCTTCCTCACAGGCTTCTGTTTAACTTGGTGAGGAGGGAATCCCAGTCCTGCTCAGGTAAACAATTTAGAGCAATGTGTCATTTTCTCAAGTTCCAAAGGAAAACAAAAACATAAAAACAACCACCCGCCTGCACATACGTTTGGACTGTTGTCCAAACAGATGGTGGCAAAAGCAAACCTCCAGGGGCATGGAATAACCTGAACCAAAACACGGAACATTTGCAACCCAAGCTTCTCACAACATTTTTTCTTCCACTTTTGCCCACCCCCCTACCTTGCATACGTAGTCGCATCACAGCTCGGGCCAGACATTAGGGACAGTGGTGCCCCTGGTGAAGAGTTGTTCAGTGCCCCCTCTCCTGGAAAACAAAAGAGGTCAGCAATGTTTAAGTGCTACTGAATGTTACAAACCACAACTCTAATAGATCACATGCTGAGAGCTGCCCCTAACTCAGGTTGCAAAGAACGGGTGAAAACGTAAGTACAATTTACCTTTAGTGTGCACTTTTTTGTTGTGCTTTGCTTTTCCTTTCCATTTTTATTCTCGTTTCTTTCTCCCCCCTCCCTGCTTCCTTTCCCCCTCTTTTTATCTGTCTCTACATTTGTTTCCTTCACCTCTCTCGCTTTTTTTGGTAGTCCTATATCTCTCCTCGTGCAAGGGGGAGGGAACCTGCCAGTGTGCCCTAGCTGACCTGGGGCTTTTGTACACATGGACTCCAAGTTTCCCAAAGGTCCTCCCAGCATAAGGCAGAAAGCTCCATGTGGTATAAAGTCAGGCTGATCTCTGATGAGTGCAAGTTCTTAAAAGCAACCAGAGGCAGTCTGCTTCCTTCTGCTCTTGCAGAGAGCCAGGCTGCTGTCTAAGGGCAGGTCAATCTAACTTATATCACTTGGGGTGTGAACCCCCCACACCCGAGTGACTCAAGTTTTGCGCTGTTCACGCCGGCACTATGTTGGCAGGAGACGCTCTCCCGCTGATATAGCTGACACTTCTCCATTTGATGGAGTAATTATGCCCATAGGAAAGCGCTTTCCTGTTGGCATAGCACGTCTTCACCAGATGCGCTACTGTGACGCAGCTGCATCCTAGGAGCAAGAGAAGCAGCAGCTGCTGTTGAATAGAACAGGTCGTGCTGCTGAGCTCACATCACAGCTGGGGAGTTGACTAGGTAAGAGGTAGGGACAGAGAGGACCCAGGAAACAGAGTTGGGGGAATTTTGGCATGCCTACAGTGTGCTGTCCCTGGGTGCTCGCCTATGTATTTATTTGTATCTAGTGACGGTCTTTCTTACTTGGGCACATTACACGATTTACATCAAACGCATCAATAAAATAAAGCAGGGTGCTCAGATAAGGGCAATACCTATAGGTTAAAATAGCATAGGTCTCACAGTTTACTCCTCCCAACCAACTTTACCCAAGTCAGCCTCCCACAGTCTGTCAGCCTCCCCAGTCCATTCAAAAATAAAAATCAAATTCTGCCAACTATACATATCAGCCAGTGGAGTAGCTGAAGAGAGCAGGGGAGAACAACAAAGAAAACATGGACTAGCAGAGAAGGATCAAAGCTGGCCAGCAAATGAAGTAGAAGGTGGCAGAGAGATTTCTGGAGGATGCTATGTAATAACTTTGAAGGCCATGGCAGTACCTTGGAGGGCTAGAGAAATGTCCAAATGGGTCTGAACTCAGGACCAAATACAAGTCAGAAGATTTTCTTTACTCTCCTCTAGCACAATCAGGCAGCAGAATAAAGGTTGTAAATGAAATAGTATCCTAGGAAATAGGAACTGTTCCATTATCCTCCAGTTCTCTTTTGCACTCCCTATCAGCTCCATCTGAAGCCCAACCACCACCTAACATGAAACAGGATTAAACTTTCACAGCAACAACAGAAGCAGCTCCAGCTCATCTCAACTAATTTCTGTTACCCAAAAGGACAATTACCACCATCTTTGATACCTTTGAGGCTGTCAAAGAAGAAAAATGTTCTTTCTAAAAACTCTCCCCAGCTAAAGGGAAAGGGAAAAAGAAACATTAAAGTGAAAGTCTTACTTAATACTTTACATTTCAAATGCTTTCAGTGTTTTTCCTTCTTCTCTGTAGCTTTAAGAAAGGATTAAAAGGATTTTTAGCGGTATGTTTGCCGTGGTTCTAGGCAGGCTGACATCTCTGCATACCAAACCCCGGAGCTTGTTTAACACTGTTTAATGTTGGACAGTGACTGGGTTACATTAACACCGTTGGTGCATATATGCCATCTAAGTTAAGACAACAGTATCTACTGAGCTAACAGTAACAGCATAGCCAGGGCTAGCATGGGCAGCAGCTGGGGTCAGCTGCGTGAGTACAAACCCGTCTGGATCCCCTGGGTACCTACTTGGGCAGCTAGCCTGAGTTTCTGCCCATGCTACCCCAGTGACAGGGCTATTTTTAGTGCACTAGCTTGAGCAGAGCTAGCGTGTGCCTGTCTGCTTGTGCTGGGAAGCATGGCCCCAGATGTGATGTAGATAGATGTAGCCTTTGAGTAAGAGAGGGATGCTAAGAATATGGATGTGTCCTTTGCTGGTGTGACTGAGGAGTGGTGTGTCCATGCTTTATAATTACATAAATGCCCTCTAATGAAAGCTGTTAAAATGCCTCTGTGCTTTGACGCAAGATGTGTCCTAAGCAAGCTAAAGGGCACGGAGTTCACACTGTGCAAAAAATACATGCAGGGGCTAGTGCCAGGTAAGTCACAGTGTAATAGCCTGCTTCAGCACTTGCCTCCTCCACCATATCTAGAATGTGTATCTAGGAGCAAATCTCGCCTTACATGCCTCCCACAGCTATGAAGGGCCTTGACTTCACAGAACTGATGTGGTTCCACTCTGGAAAGTGGACAGGTTGCCAGTGCCATGTTCAAGGTGTCCATTTCCCCTCCCTCAGCAATCTGCAGAGTCATGCTGTCCAGGAACTTATTATGGCCTATTTGCAGGTAGATTTTCATGAGGACAAGGCCAGAGGAATTACCAGTATGTGATTCACTGGCCATTTCCCCCCACCTGTCCATGGAGCAGGAACCATAGAGGCTACTGCTGTTCTGAGACTACAAACTCAGCCAGGGAGCAGCCTGGTTCTCATACCACAGCCTGGGGAGGGGACTTCTCCCTGAAACACCACAGTCCCATTATTCAAGCCTTGCACTGGGCTGAGGATTCTGCCCTTACCAAAAACCACGAGGCCCTGGGTTTAGCAGACATGGAAAATACTACAATGAAATCAACCTCCCACAGAAGCATGAGAATCAGTTTGATTTCCTTGGCTTGACTCCCTTTCTTCCTCTCTCGCTCGTGTGCATGCACACACCTGCCTGTGGTGTATGGTAAATATGGTATCTATATAAGATACCATATTTGCTGCGTGATCTACATATTCTGCTCAATGTCTTCCTTGAACTTGAACACACGTCATGTGCATTTGGGAACTCGAACAATAAGAAACATATTGGAGTTGACCTATTAAAAGGCTCTAGAGGGTTCAATCAGTTATTCTGCTAAGAATAGAAACATTCTAAATAAGCTACCAGTGGACAACAATTGGTCATACAATAGCTTGAACAAAAAGCCTGTCTAACTTTTATTATATTTAAATATAATAGAGACTATAAACCTTTTACATTTCAACCTACGTAATGAGTGAGTTCATGCACGATGTCAGGTGTTACCTTTGTTTTAATATTTCATTCTCTTTGTTGGCATGCATAGCAGAGCAGAGGAATATATTTAGAACTGGTATTTTACTGCTTACAGTAAGAGTTGGTAATCATGGGCACAGAGTTGATAGATTACCTAAAAAGATTAATGCTCTAACAGTTTGGACTTTTTGACCGCTAAGCACTATGGAGCATGGTTGGCAACTTTTAACACCTCTACTTGATCACACTTCCACTAGGGCAAATTTGCAAGTATTATAAGTGCTAGAATTATGCTGAGTTCTAATCTTTGCCCGAGATACCCGGTTGATGAGTGCTGCAATTTTTTTTTTTTTTTGGCCATATATTCTGAGGTATAGAAAGTATGTCTTCAGAGGAAGCCTCCCCCACTTTCACAGGGAATATACTATGGTGGGTTCCTTGGTATGACAGAAAGTTATTCAAGAGACTATCCCCTCAAATACATATTGCCCAGCTGCCTGAATTTGAGCCCACTGACTAGGACCTTACATTGGGATGTTAGAAGGGATGCCATTTCAGATTTCAATGGAGGGAGGGGGAAACTTTGAGCAGTTCTTCCAGCTCTGATTTTTTGAAGAAAAAAATGTAAGTGAGTCCAGTTTGGGAGCATTTGTTGTGATTTCCTGTCTTTTTTAGGAAGTCATACAGGTTTACTACAACAAAATTACCAATGCAGTCTCCTCTTGCTTGGTTTGAACCTAGGACTATCAAAGCTAAACAGCATGCGCCTCTATGGCTTGAACTAAAAGAGCAACTCCTGCAGCTAGTCGCTTTGGTAGGTTCTTATCCTCTCATGTGCAGTAGCCACTAGAAGACAGCTAAAACTGCAAAGCTCCAGTTTAGACAAGCCCTAAAACAGGCAGACCTGTTCTCCAGTAACTAAGGATGGGACCCACAAAAGGATTTAGGTATTTACTCCTGGGGGAATTCTGCGCCACTGAGCATGCACAGAATGTATGTCCCCCACAGATTTCTTTGCTTCCCCACAGAAAAATGACTTTCTGACGGGGAAGCAAAGGGAAGCCACAAGAGCGGCCATTAGACCCTCCCCAGCAGTATGTTTCATGTGCCCAGGGCAGCCGGCAGAGAGGTAAATCACTGTGGGGCAAGGGGCAGGACTGGGCAAGACCTGGCTGGTGGCTCCTACCCTGCGCCGAGCTCAGCTGCTAGTCCCGGCTGGGCTGGGGAGGACAGGACTTCCTCTTTCCCTGCATGGCATCCGGGGCCGTGTCAGACCCACCCCCAGATTTCTCCCCTGACTGTAGGAAGCTCTAAAAACTCCCCCCCCCCGTTTCCTGCACCCATCGCTCCTCAGCTTAAGGGAGAGAGATCTCTGTACAGGGAGCTGCTCCCCCATCTGCCCAAGCATTGTGCATTCAGACCCCCTCATAACAAGACCCTCCCACCGAGCCTCACTGCCTCACACACCCAGAACCCCCCGACAAGCCCCACTCCCCCTGCACCACCCCAAGGATCCACCCGCACCTGGATCCTCACCCTACCAAGCCCCAACCAGCTGCACCTGGATCACCACCACACTGAGCCCCACTCTCCCGGAAAAATTGCTGACTTTCTCCTTTTTACCATATACTTCTAAAATAAGTCACTCGGAATATAAATATTGCACTTAAGTTTCAGTGTGATACTTGAGCCTAGTTTTCACTTGTGAGCCTGATCTGAAGCCTGAGCCCCAGGCAGCGGGGCTGAAGCATTTAACTTAGCTTTGTGGTGGCCCCTGGGCAATTGCCCTGCTTGCCACCCCCTAATGCCAGCCCTGCACTTGCGATCCCCCATAACCTGTGCTTGACCCGCCTGGGGGCTGCAGCCCCCAGGTTGAGAAACACTGATCTAGATCAGTTGAATATCCATTGGAAGACCTCTGCATACCCCCAGGGGCATACCTAGTCCCGGTAGAGAACCACTGCTTTAATGTTCTGCCAGGTATGGCTGAGGTTCATTTAAATAAGGTATTTTACACACAGTGCCACCTAGTGGCTGAACAGGATAATAGAGTTTAGCATTCTACTATGCTTTCCTCATCAAGTTGAGGGGAAGATTGAACGTGGGTCTTCCACATCCTAGGTTAGCACTCTAACCTATGGGCTAAGAGTATAAAATGAGCACTAGCACCAGCACCACTCTCAGCTATTGAATAGGGCCTGATCTGGGAGGTAAGCTCTGAGCACATCTACCAGATCAGGCCCTGCAAGCAAAACAGGCACTCCTCCACCTATCTTCCCCTCGTTTGTGGATTGCACTGGGACTCCAGATGCCTAGAGTGGGGCAGCAGAACACATGCCCAGAGACAGAAACAAAGGGAGCTTTTAGAATGAAAATTTAGGCCCTGAGCTAAGTTCCCTGTAAGCTGTGCGGCCGCGCAGCAGCCTATTTAGCGCCGCACAGGTGCTCAGGGAACCCACTCGGGGACCTGATGTGGCCAGGGGAGAGGCACCTCTCTACCTAGCCTGGCTCCCAACCTGCCGCGGCTTGGGGAGGGGTGGCCCGAACCCAGCCCCAGGCCGCACCTGCTGTAGCCGGGGCGCCCTGCCCCCAGCCCCAACTCTGCTGCGGCTTGGACCTGCCACGGCCGGGGTGGCCCGGACCTGCCACGGCCGGGGCGGCCCGGACCTGCCACGGCCGGGGCGGCCCTCTCCTGGCCCAAATTCTGTCATGGCCCGGACCTGCTGCTGCGCCCCTCCTCCAGCCCGAACCCAGCCTATTCTGAAGTCCCAGTCCTGGAGATGCTGTGGCAGGGAGAGAGTCCTCTCTCCCTGCCGTAGCCCCGGAGTACCCTTCTGCACCCCAAACCCCTCATTCCCAGCCCTACCCCAGAGCCTGCACCCCCAGCCGGAGCCCTCACACCCTGCACCCCAACCCTCTGCCCCAGCCCTGAGACTCTCATCCTTGGTCTCACCCCAGAGCCTGCACCCCCAACCAGAACCCTTACACCCCTGCACCTCAACCCTCTGCCCCAGCCCTGAGCTCCCTCCCACAGTCCGAACCCATTGGCCCCACTCCCACTACATGAATTTTGTTATGTGTACCAATATGGAGGTGATGTGTCACACATTACTTCCATATTGGTGCACATAACAAAATTCATTCCGTACATGGGTGGGAAAAATTAGAGGGAACACTGGCTCTGAGTGAATTTAGGCACCTACAGGGTTAGGCAGCAGCCAAATAGGGGTTTTGTGGATTACAGTGGAGCCAAAATCTTGGATCTAGGTGCCTAAAGATCTCTGTGGATCTGGGCCTAAAACCTCCCAGATGACCTGGTGAGACTAAGCCACATAATCACAGATAGCATTTCTGCCTCAGCTGGAACATTTGTGGTTTTTTACTTGATTTCATAACAAGAAAAATTCTGGATAGTTTCTGGGATTTTCACAGGAGCCTAAACAAGACAGAGGCCCCCAGCTCCCCTTGAACTTCAGCAGGATTTGGACATCTAACTCCAGAAGACTCATTTGAAAATCTCACCCATAGTGTGTTGCCTTCCACTGTGCGGCCAGCCTCAGTTCTCTTTGTGAAGGGTCAAAGTGTGCTACTGTAGAAGGACTGAACAGAGACTCATTGAGTGTTGGAGTCCTGAGCTGTTTATTGAATCAATTCAGTAACAGGTCAATGCACTGCTCACCTGCAGAGGTTCCTATAGGAAATAAGCTACTGTACATAAATCCACTCAAGAAAGATACTGATATTCTATTTAAGACCACCTGTGTCTAATACAATGTAATTTTAGTTTCATTGTGTACTTTCAGTTTATAAGAACAAAATTAGAAACTAAGTTTAACTGAGTCCATGGAAAATAAAAATAGAGGAAGTTTGAGATTATTACATTGCTTATTTTGCAAGACAGAGGAAGCTACAATCATAAGGAAAGGAGTTTTTTTTAATCAAGTCCTCGTTCAACTGCCAGGGGCACTTAGGGACATATGCAAGAGTTTAAGATGAGTTGTTGTTGGTTTTTTTGCGGGGTGCGGGGAGGTTGGTTTTGCATAAGCTACTAAGGGCTGGTCTACACTAGGAACTTACAGTGGCATAGCTACATCACTGAGGGTGTGAAAAATACACACACACACTCACACCCCTCCCCCAAGTGATGTAGCTAAACTGACCTACCCCCAACAGATTCTTCCATTGATCTAGCTACTGCCTCTCGGGAGGTGGATTACCTATGCCAAGGAGAGTGCCCCTTCTGTTGGCATAGGTAGTGTCTACAGTGAAGCGCTCCAGCGGCGCAGCTGCAGCAATGCCACTGTGGTGTTTCAAGTGTAGACAAATCCTAAGACTCTACATGAGTAAATTCTCTGATTAAAGTCCCTGCACCACCTTTAAAGACATTAGAACTCATTTTCAGTGACAATAGTTAATCCCCAGTTACGGCTAAATTAAAAATCAATTTTAAACATATGTTCAGTGCTGAATTATTTCTCCGTAGGTGGTTTTTACACTAGTCTGTAGTATACAGACACTTCAGCCAATGTCCCACTGGGAAGTCAGTTAACAAGCTTCCTTTCTCAGTTAGAAAACTAAAAAATCCTCAGATGAACAAGTTAATGGCACACAGCTATCTCTTTACATCATCTCCACACAACATAGGCCAAGAACAATGAAGGAGCAAGCCAAGGGGAAAAAAGCAGATATAACAGCATCTTACCAACTTCATCCAACCTTAGATTCTGAAGAGGGCCCTGTGATAGGGACGTCTTGGGGAAAGGAGCCCCTGTTCTTTGCAATCAATTCTGACCTCAGACTTGACAAACTCATTACTCCAAACATCTTACCCGATATTTGTCCATAAAGAGTAACATGTAAGCTATGTACAGAAGGCTCATCACTTGTCAAGACGCAGTCATTGGGAGATGTATGTTGGGGTAATATTTAAGGAATAATCTATTTATGTTGAAAGTTTGCTTTATAGACTTGGAATAGAAATTAGTCACCGGTAGGTAAGATGGCTTGATGATGACCCATTCAAAGTAAGAGGGAGTTATCACCCCTCCCTAGTCAGCCAGCAAGGAAATGCAAGGTACGGTCTACCCTCACCACAGTCAATGGAAAACCATCAGAGACAACGACAATCCAAACCACTTAAAGGTAGAAAAGAAACTCTGCAATAAGGCCGGGATTCACCCTGCCTGTGAACAGAAAGACTGCCTGCAGTATAACAATATAGGGAAAGGTACTCTGGAGCCATTCACACAGGAAAACCTCTGGTGGGACAGAGAGGGTCTTTCATGAACATTCAGATCCTGGTTCTTGAAAAGCCAGCCTGCTTTGCAATAGACTGAACTCTTTTGGGGCGGGGAGGGGTGGTGGTGGAAGGAAAAGAATCTCCTTTATTAGATAGGAAGGGTAACTATTGAGAAGTTTACACCCAGGTTTGCATGTTATGATTGTTGTGTTGTAACCCCTTGTTTCCACCATTTCTAGAGAAATCTTTATTTTTTAAGCAAACCTTTCATTTTATTATAAGTGCTCACAAGTGCTGTGTGGATTACAGGAGCGGTGGTTTAAGATAAAGCTGGTAAATTAGGGCACACTGTGCCCTTGGGTACAGAGTATCTGAAATTTCTGTGAGTAGTCAGTATCGGGGTTGGTTAGCCCAGGGGAATGCTGTGACATTCTGTTCAGGGCAGCCCAGATCTGTAAGCCAATGTGATCTCTCTGCCTCAGAGAGAGTGAGCTTTACTGGAGTTAGGCTGTGTGTCAGCTCCCTGCCATAATTACTTGCTCTTCCTCACCAGCAAACTCCTTGAGATGCTGCCAGTGTAAGCCTTGCCTTGCAGGTAACAATCAGTGAACCCCAGTTTCTGAGTTCCCCAGACACATCTCTCTGTGGTGCCCAGGCTCTCTCACTGTAACACTCTCAGAAATGATTAAATTTGCAGCCTCGAAAGAGACAGTGCACACAGCAGCCTCTTAGGTGAGCTGAATGTGAGGTGACCTCTCATTAATACATAGCGCAGAGGTGGTTTTGAAATAAAAAGAGAATATGTTTATTAATAAAGAGCAGAGATTTAAGTGATACTAAGCAAGAGAAAGAGACAGGTATGGTTACAAACAAAACAAAAATATACAGTTTTCTAGGGTCTAAAGGTTAACAGATTGCAGTTCTGGTCCCAGGCAATTTCTCACCCAGATACTTCAACCCAAATGGCTGAAGAATCCGCCTTTCACACATTCCAAGAGATCTGGCCTCTTTGTCTTTTAAGTAATGGATAATTCATGATGTTTTGCACCCCTTATATTACCCAGAGTCCACTGTCTCTGCCTGAAGAGCCAGGAAAGCTTCCTGGGGGTGCAGACTCTACTAAGCTGTTTCCTCTCCTGCTTGTTAGCTTGATGGCTTTGTTTACCTCAGACATAAATGTCCTTTAATTGTCCTCTGCCTGCCAGGGGAATCCATATTCCTTTATCTAGGGCAGGCTTGATTTACGCACAGCCACCAGAACACATTCTAAGAACATGTTTCTAGCTAACATGCAGCCATTTTGTGTTGCCAACTTCCTGGTTTTATACCAGCCCCTCCTGTTCCTTCTCAGCTGGGCTCCATCAATTGGGGTTGCTTAGGCCTTCTATCCAGTTAATTGGCCCCATCTCAGCCTCATTAACCCTTTCCAGGCTATTGTGGGGTCAACATCACATTGCAGAGTAACAAATTGACTCGCAGTCCTGAGTGCCCAGAGAACCATCACACACACACACACACACACACACCTCTGCACTGGTGTGGAGAACTTCACTCCTTAGTTATGCTCTGAGGGCCAGATTTTTACAGGTATTTAGGTGCCTAAAAGTGAAGATAGGTGCCTAGTGGGATTTTCAAAATGATGGACCTTAATATATCTTTGAAAAATTGGTCGTGACAGGTGATGCCTCTCAGGGTATGTCTACATTGCAATGGAAGGTGTGGTTACAGCTCGCGTAACCACACTAGCTTTAATCTGATTAGCACGGCTCAAAGTTGCAGTGATGACATGGCAGCACAGGTGACAGTATGGGCTGTACAGCACCAGGGTATATTGTTAGCCCACACTGAAGTCTGCGCAGCCGTGTATTCAGTGCTAGTTTGAACTGTGCTAGCTAGATTAAAACGAATGCAGGTATGCCTATCGCTGCAATCACACCTTCCATTACCGTGCGGACATACCCTTAGAAAGGTAAAGACGCACTCCAAATGGGTGGCAGGTACAGGTAACAAAGATCTGGCAGTAGCACTCAATGACTTCAACCCCAAATGTTTTTAATCTTCATCACTTTATTCTGAGCTCAAACCTGCAGGGTGCTGAGCAAAACACTTCAGCACATGTTTAAATTTGAGCATGTGAGTACCCCCATTTACTTAATGTCCCAAAGTGGGAAATTAATGCGACTACTATCAAACTGAAAGTTAAGCATGTGTTTAAGTGCTTTGCTGGAGGAGGCCAGAGTACTCAGCCCCTTGCACGACTGAGCCCTTAATAAGATTTAGCCAAAGCAAATCTAGCACTAATGTGCAATCCTGAATCTGGATGTATGTCATGGGTCTAATATGTATTTGTTTTTCCAGTTTGATTGATTCATGTTTTATTTGGGGCAGGTTTATATGCTGCTGGGAGCTAAAGCTGTCGTTATATATGACATCTTCCAAAGAAATGCAATAAAAGTAATGTACTATGCCTTTATTTCTGAGTGTATTGATTCTTGCTTCCATAGAAACATGCAAGTGAAATTATAAAGGAAGGAATAATTTAGAATTCAATTGTGCATGATGAATCATGAATGATACACATTCTCCACTGTGATTTACAACAAATCCTGACTTCAATGCCAATTTAAAACAAATAATCTTTTCAAGGAAACTTATTCAGAAAATAGAACCATGTTTTCCAATTAAATATGTGTGATGGATTATGCCCCTTAGGAAGCCACTTGATGTGCTGAGATACCACTGAGTCTACCTGTTCTGCCAGCATGGGCCCCCTTTAACCTGTCTTGCTGAGCCAGGATATTACAGCCTCTTCTAACACACACACAGGCAGGGCCACACCCAGCTGCAGATCAGCTTTGGGAAGACTCAGTTTAAGGGACTTGCTCCAGCACTCAAGTGTCCACCTCCCTTGGCGTGAAGGCCCAGAGGTATATTATGAAATCTGCCTCCACCCTTAATGTGGAGGAAGGTATGCACAACTTCTCCCCTCCCCCACCCCCACCCGCCCCCAGTTAGAAATTACAGAAACTGGGTTATATTATAAACAAAACAAATTTTATTAACTACAAAAGGCAGATTTTAAGTGGTAAAAGGGGTAGCAAACAGAACAAAGCTGATTACTAAGCAAATGAAACCTAACATACAAACTAAGCTAGTTTCACTAAAGAAATTGGTTACAAATAGTATTTCTCAGCGTAGATATTGTTGCAGGCAGATGACAGAAAGTCTTGAAAGGCTGCTGCACTGGTCTCCCTCATGAGACCTCAGGTATTATTACTCACAAGCTAGACGCCCTTCCAGCTTGGGTTCAACCCTTCTTCCCTCAGTTCAGTTTTTGCTTCCAGGTCTTTTTCAGTGTCTCTTTGGGTGGGGAGGCAGAGGAGAACCATGATGATGTCACTCCCCTGCCTTATATAGCTTTTGTGTAAGGTGGGAACCCTTTGTCTTCTAGTGGAAAACCACTGGCATTCCGAGAGGGGAGGAGGAGTATCCGGCACCAGGTGACTCGGACCCATGTCTCTGCATGGCTGTGGCAGCTGTTGCTCATAGGCTGTCTCCAGCGTCCACAAGAAGACTAAGCTCTTTCACAATCCATTGTTTCTGCTAATGGCCCATTAGCCCTGTCTGGCTTTTCCATTGTTGTACCTGAAGGGCTGGTTGGGGTTGACACCCAAAGTAACACATTCCTAATACAGATATATAGTTAATATTCCTAACTTCAGATACAGAAATGATACAGGCATACAAATTGGATAATCACATTCAGTAAATCACAAAGTACATCTCAGTTATGTCATATTCATATCATAAGCATATTTTCTTAAGGAATATGGAATGGAATGTCACAATATGTTCAATTATGTCAATGAAAATGTAAACTCAAATATTAAATATGACCTACAGATAAAACCCCTAGCACTGGATCCCATCTCCATATCGTTCTTTGTGCCAGACACCAGGGACCTATTATCTGTGCAACCGTCTTTAGGCCTCTTTGTGCAGATGCATTATGATACAGTAATTACATGATCACATCCTACTTTTTCCACAGAACTCCTGCCTCATTCAGTGCACCGAGCATTTATAAAGTGTTTTGGGATGTTTGTGGCTGAAATGTACTATGTAAAGGTAAGTCTTATGCATAATCATGCTTTTTGGGGGGTCATTTTATATTTCACATTGAAATGCTGGGGGATATAATCTAAACCCTTGCATGAGGGGAGACACAGGCTGCCTGGGGTTTATACCATACACAATGCAATATTAATGGACTGCTACATAATTTGAAAATTTGTCTTTCAAATCATTAATAAACTTTACAGCCCAACACAGGTGGTTGTTCAGATATAAAATATCCCAGGTTATTAAAAATAAAGAGCAGGGGGATAAACCTAGTGTTTGGCCCACATTCCCTCACAATACAACAGGTTCTAATGTCCTCAGTTGTATGTGATCGATTGGTGAGCATGTATCAGGTGCCAAATTTGCCTGCAAAGGTATTGCACTGCTAATTAGTAATTCACTATTGCAAAGCACTTTGGGATACCTTGAATAGGTGAAGTGCTATATTAAACCGAATTCTATTTTGTGCTATGCTATATAAAAGGCAGCAATGGCCCCAAGGAAGACACACGTGCATGGAAAATCAAAAAACGGCAGAACAAAGTCTGGGCCTACAGTTCAAAAACCCACAGATCTTTCTTATTTAGGAAAAATCAATTTAAAAACAATCCCAGCAGTTAATTAGAATGTTCAGATGATTTTTGGTAGATATCAGAAACTGTCTTTGTGTTTTTAAATAAAGATAAGAAATCTAGTGAGGATTTCATAATTAGGCTGTGTAACTAGGGTAGCATGGCCCAATGGTAGGAGGCATCAGACTGGAAGTCGGGAGACCTGCTTTGCTACTGACCTACCATGTGACCTTGGGCAAATCACTTAACCTATGCTCTTCTATTTCCCCTTCCATCCTTTGTCTATCTTGTCTATTTAGATTGTGAACTTTTTGAAAAAGGGATGGTCTCTCAATGAGTATTTGTACAGTTCTTAGTACAATGGAGCCCTGATCTGAGTCAAAGTCTCCAGCTACAGTAATACAAATTAATAATAATGATAACGTTGTACAAGATTACCATAGGAAGTTGCCTTTTGACTTTGACCTGTAATTAGAAACTCATATGCTATTTGCTCTGTGTCGTAGATTACTTTTCTTTCCCCCTTGCTATCTAAACCCTACTGACGTCAGTGTTAGGCTCTTGACTGACTTTGGTGGCCTTGGATCTGGCCTACCATACTCCTGCTTAATGTTTGCCCCATAAATTTGTACAGTAAAAAAATAAAATAGCACACCTCCTTTACAAACCAGCTTTGGTAGGTCCTTCTATGTGGCAGATTCCCCTTCCAGGATGCTGGCACCTCAAACAGAGGGCAGGATCCCTTCTGGTGCAAGCTGCAGCTTGAGCTTTACATTGCTGCTCCTGTGTGGAAGATAGTTGTCTTCATATAAATTTGGTGCCAAAGCTAAAAGATAAACCTTGCTCACTTCAACACCTAGTCATTACTCCCCCCCTTCTCCACCAGGGAAAGGACATCTTTGTTGCTAAAGCTCCAGCAGACCTGGATTCTGTTCTGGATTCTATCCTTGATTCTGCCACAGGCTTCCTGAATTTAAGACCTTGGACTTAACTCCCAATATCAAGTCAGCTACCAATACCAAGTTCACATTTTGTGGGGAGGTGGATACAGACTGGTGGACCAGTTAATTTATACCTTTTGAATTTTATACCCTTTTACTATGCATGTCGCCCTTTATGTTTCAGCACTATCCCAAACTGTATCGTTTTTCAAAATGCTGAGGCTCTAAAACCAAGTGACAGTGGATCGCAGGGCAGGCACTTTTATTCAGAAAAACTGTTTTTTATAGCTCCATCTCTAGAAGTGGAACATGTCCTGAGGTATAATTTATAACATATATTAACGATGGTATGCTTCCTTTTACTTCCTCCGGGGCATATGACTCAGTATGTAATGAGAAAGACGACAAGATGAACCGTTTTGCTATAGCAAACAAAAAGATTTGTTATGATTTGTCTTTAAAGCTTTTTGTACATATAGAAAAATCGGGTGGCAATAAATTTCGTATTCATTATATCGGGTCAGATATTAAAAAAAAGATTCCTTTACATGTTTTGCTTTGCAACTTATGGACATGTTTAGTAATTTTTGTTATAACCGTGTCTTTCTTTCCATTTGGACTGTATTCCTATATCAGATGAGAAATAGAGAAACCCTTTTCACAGATAAGAGGAAACCCTCCAGACAACCCTTTTGGGATTGTTTCAGTATATATAAAGCATTATATTATAGAGATATACTGTTACAATGTGCTTAGACTGATTACTTCACCAAGATGATTTATTTAGGACTATTGTGTGGGGGGAAGATGGTGTGGTTTCTGTTTAGTTTAAGTCCTCCCTCCACCCCCGACTCAGTTAACTGTTACTTTCTGCAGTACAGTTAATGACAGGGTCATGTGGAAGACAGGAGGTTTATAGCAGAGTGAGTAGGGCATGTAGTAAAGCCATCATGAGTACCTGGGAACGCACGAAAGCTTATGCTCCCAATACTTCTGTTAGTCTTAAAGGTGCCACAGGACCCTCTGTTGCTTTTTGGGAATGTTTGTTCACCTTGCTGGGGCTCTTGATAAAAAGACAAATGGCCTAAGGTTGGTCTCATTTAGGAGTTAATGTTCTCACCACAGTCAGGAAGCTTTACAAAGAATTAGTATAGAGATGGAGAGAATTTGGCAGAAGGAAAGCTAATTAAGGCATCTGAGGAAAACAAGTTGGAAAACAAGATGGTTTTTGTTTAGCTCACCTCAGCCATTTATTTCATACATTAAATTTGTGTGCATTCTGGCCAGGGCCGGCTCCAGGGTTTTGGCCGCCCTAAGCAGCCAAAAAAAAAAAAAAAAAAAAAGCCGCGATCTGCGGCGGCAATTCGGCGGAAGGTCCTTCGCTCCGAGCGGGAGTGAGAGACCGTCCGCCGAATTGCCACCGAATAGCTGGACCTGCCGCCCCTCTCCGGAGTGGCCGCCCCAAGCACCTGCTTGCCAAGCTGGTGCCTGGAGCCGGCCCTGATTCTGGCACTAAATGTCCTTGAGAAAGCGATCTCTGTGCAAGACCCGGTTACTTAGTTGCAGTTGGTGTGTTGATGAGTTTATGATCTGCTAATGCCCTTTGCCCTTTCCTTAAATGTGCTTCAGGTTTAACTGCTGCTGTCTCTGCTCCTCTCTCAGATTTCAGTCATCAGTTTGTTGTTTGAGAGTAGGAGAGAAACCTCACACCCATGTATATACTCCGGGAGCCTGAAAATTCCACCTTTTAGAGTGAATTTCTCTGGATAACACTGAGTTCCTTTTTTAAAAAAGGAAACAGAACAGAACAAAAACAAACAAAAAACTGCAAAACTTTTCTTTCCTGAAGACCAGGTGGAATTTTAAAACTTCAGGACTGTGAAAGCCTAATGCTGGGAGCCAGCTACAGCAGGCAATGTGCTCACCAAACAATCACTAATATACTAAGAAAAACTTGCTTATCGTACTGCTCAGGTATGGGATTCCCCAACCTATCTCTGTACAATCGGAATATTTTTGTGAGGGATTGCTTTCCTCCATTCCCTTCTACTCTCCACTCCATAGACTCACTATGTCTGATAAGACAAGAATGTTTTTCATGGTCTCTAGCTCTGGAAATAAATATCTCTGCATCTGTGGGCTGTGGAAACATGAACCCATTCTTCTATGGTAACAGTCTATGTAACTAGAAATGGGTTTAGATTTTGAAGTACCCAAAGTTTGAGGGTGTTCAGACCCAGAGTTCATCCCATTATACAGAGAAAGGGTCAGACATAAACTAAGGATTTGGGTTCTGGTTTTGAAACAACATTCTTTAGATGTCTGATTTAGGTACCTAGGTGCTTTTGAAAATCCCATTAAGCACCTATCTGCATCTTTAGGCACCTAAATACCTTTGAAAAATTTGGCCCAAGTCACTTTTGGAAATGGGACTTAGGTACTTTTGAAAATTTTACCTGTAGTGTGCTGCCTATTTGCATTTCAACAGTTCTTGTCTGCCTTTCCACTCACGCTGCACCCCCAACTTAAAAGACTGGACTATTCCCCATGGATCTTCTGCATATTAGGATAAATACGATTGCACTGTACTAATCCCAAAATAGGCCTCTCCTCTCTAGTCTTTGGCTAGGCTAAACTAATGGCACATTGTATGGATTTGATTTTAAATAAGGGGACTCCCTTTTTGCTGCTGTGGAACTCCTTGCCAGAGGATGTTGTGAAGGCCAGGACCATAACAGGGTTCAAAAAAGAACTAGATAAATTCATGGAGGATAGGTCCATCAATGGCTATTAGCCAGGATGGGCAGGAATGGTGTCCCTCGCCTCTGTTTGCCAGAAGCTGGGAATGAGCAACAGGGGATGGATCACCTGATGATTACCTGTTCTATTCATTCTCTCTGGGGCACCTGGCACTGGCCACTGTTGGAAGACAGGATACTGGGCTAGATGGACCTTTGGTCTGACCCAGTAGGGCCATTCTTATGTTCTTATGTATTGGGGAACAGATTATGTGATGTCAGAAACAGACAGGTGGCTGGCCCCCATGAGTAAGCAGAGAAATTGTTAGAATTCAGACTAAATTAGTGATCCAGAAACTACTCCTACTCCTGCACTTCAATGAATGCTGTCATTTCTGAAGTCAGAAAGACTATGGTTATCTCATCCTCTAGAGCAAGTATCAGTGTGTGCAAGGGATATGAGAAAATGGAGGCCCACATTTTCAGAAGTTGTCTGTAATGCAGGGTACTTAGCAGGCCTGTAGCATCTTATTTCTCAAGGGCTGGCCTGAATTTTCCATACAAAAAGGAATATAAATCTCAGTTTCCCCAAAACACGGAAATAATGTTGTACAACAATAATCCTACTGACTGTTACATATCACTGGAGTCTTGTAGGGAGTTTTTCTAACACAAGACATTAGGGCTATGAACAAGTTCCTCTTACACAATCACTCCCATGTGATGCTATATAAGGGGAACAAAGAGAAATGTCGATATTTATAGAGACTGGGATTGTTAGGGTAGTGATACCATCATAGGCATGTTTTCTTCATCCAAGTCCAAACACCGTGGGAAAAAATAATTATGACTGATCTTAATGGGAAATTTGTGCACAATTTATCTGGGAAAATTGTTTCAAAGCCATTAATCTCTGTGGAAGTATGACTCCTGCTAATGCCCATTAGTTTTAATTTATATACAAATACCAAGGTTTTTAAAAAGTGAGGGTTTTGCTAAAATATATGTAACCCTGTGAGACAGTCCACATTGTTTTCTCATTTTGAACAGTAGTTTTGAACAAGAATGGCAAACTCGGCTCTCATCCCGCAGCAAGAAATGCAAAACAATTTCAAGAAAGTGTGCTATACTGACTTCATGGAACTAAAATGAGTGATACTTTTACATGGAAAGGAAATGAAGATCTAGGCTACCTAGAGTACTGTAAAAGCTAGTATAGGACCACTGTAAATTCAGCTGAATGCTGAGAGGCATTGAGAGGGTCAAGTAATCTGATAAATTAGTGTAATGCACAGAACATTCAATCACTGAGGCCCTGTGATTCAGCACATAAGTAAGTCCCATTGATGTTACTGGAACTACTCACCTGTTTAAAGGGACTTGCTCTAAAGCCCATTAAGGTGAATTAGAGTCTTTCCATTGACTTCAATGGGCTATGGCTCAGGCCCAAAATGCTTAGCTGAATACAGATGAACTTATTTGTGCTTAATATAAGGATATGTTTAAGTTCTTTGCTGAGTTGAGCCCTAAATTCCACTGAAACTAAAATGATCTCATTAAACATATCTGTATGCCTATTTCGCCTTCCTTTCCCTTTCCCTTCATTTCATCTTATAACAAGCAATAATGACTTCAGTGCTATGTTTTAGGGACTAATGACTGAGTGGAGTTAATAGGCTGATCTGGATCATCAACTCCTCCTAAATTGTCATTAATCCCCAGAAATTGCCCTGCACCTCAGTTGTTATTGCTTAAGCAATCATCAGGCTCAATGACAGAGGAGCACTGGGTTAATTTTACACCCATTGCAAAGCCTCACAAGAGGCCAGATCAGTAAGAACCACTATTTCCTTTTGAATGGCTTCCCCCATATTTTACTATGGTGAAAAAGGTTGTTGCATTGCAATAATCAAACATAGTCAACTCTGGTTACCACCTTAATGTAGGTTTTACAATATTACATGTCGTTCACACGCTTTTAAATTACATTCAACTTCAAAAGTTGATTTCAGACTGAATTAAATATTGTTTCTGTCTGGGATAGTATTGATCTGAAATCTTGGAAGATATATTCCATGTGTATTGTGCTAATAGGGTCACTTTCTGATAGTGCTTGCCTGAATGTCTTTAGCTTGTAGGAGCATCACTCTGATTAAATGGCGTGCAATCAATGTGAAGCTACATTATTTGTCGGGCTAGACTAGTGGTTCTTTGGATATTGGTGCTATATGTTATCTCCATTACTCAATTGCCATGGATCACAGACAGGCTATCATTCACTGTATGCTGAGCTCCAAAGAAAGTCTCTCTTGCATTCATGCTGATTCTAAGTTAATACAAAGAATGATTTAGATCGCTATCTTGATACACTCCATGGGGATTGCTATTGAATGTCTTCATTCTCTTGCATATACAGTCTCTTATGAAGGATCCTCATTCTCACACCAAGATAAATTGACAAGTTTAATGGAAAGATGTACCCCATTTTTTTGTATTTAATCAACAACAAATCACCATTCTCCCTCCCTAAATTCCTTGTTAAATAGCTGCCCTACAGGTGTCCTAGAAAAAAAATTGGGGTTAGTCTTTGAGAAGACTTTGCATCCTTATATTTCTTTCCCTATACCTTTGTATGAATTGATTAAATCAACCAAGATAAAGTCAAATAATAGGCAAGTGGCTCCCCTTATAAGGTTAACATTCAACATGAGTTACCACACAGCAGTATCTGTGAAAATAGCCAGATACCACTTTGTGGTGACAGTTGGTAAAAGTTGACTTTGTAGGACAAGAAGAAAGCTTTGCATTAGAAAACATGAGCATGTAGCAAGACTAATTCTCCATTAAAAACCTCTAGCTAGCTTCAGTTCAGAAAACTGAATATGGGGGAAATATCTGGATTCTTAATGTTGGAGGCTAACCAACAACATAAAAGCAAGTCCTTGAAATGTGTTATGTGAACAGTTTCTCTTGCCTGGGTATTTTGATTTTTATTTCCTCCAACAGAGAGAAAAACTCATAGAACTTTCCAGATATGGATCATTGGAGGTGCATGGCCCAAAACAATTACACAGAAAAGGATTACAAATTAACCACAATGAAAAAAACATTTACTGTTGTGCTCCTTTCAGGATACTCCACCCAGATAGACCACTTCTTCCAAATCTGTCTGAGTTCTGTTTTATTTACGTCATCTATTTCCTGTATCCAATTAGTTCATTTTATCATCCATTTGTTATTGTATTATGTGATGTTATGGTCAATGTATATGCTATTTCATATATAATCAATGTATGCTAAAGAGATTTAAGTTGTAGGATATAGAAGTATAGCACTAATAAGTATTTAGGAGTGATGAGTGTGTAGTAGGTATATAAGTAAAGCATGGCTGAAACGCAAGGCCTACAGGCTGAGACCTGTAAGATTTAACTTAGCCATACTAGACCATAGGCTTAAGAATACTTAACATGAGTGAGTAACCTAGGAGTAACCCTATGCGCATAAGGTCACAAGGTTGCTGTAAAGATGTGCCAATAGGTGATTGCAATAGACCGCAATGTATTGTCCAAGACCATGAGACACGTGATAGTAACATCTTTGAATGTCCGTCTTGACCACAGGATACATGTCATGCATAAATGCTAATGAGAATAAAAGGAATTACAAACCACCTATGAAAAATGGGGCACCCCAATATTCATGGGGTGTGGAAGTAAGATAAGGAAAATTGATAAGGAAGATAAGGAAAAGAGGGTTGACACCCTTATGCATATGCATAAGGCGTTAGGTGTGGTCAGAATTACAATATAAAAGAGGGTTCCATGGTTGGGTAAAAGTGGGAAGATCCAAGGGATGACCCCACAGGAAACCCCAGCAGGAACCATCCCTCTAGCGATGATCGTCTATTGAGTGGTCCATCAGACCCTAGAATATCAATGAGGATGTGAATATGACTACAGATATAATTATTGCATAGGTTTTTATAGGATTTCTATATGCATGGGTAATTGTAACTTATTGCTTTAATAAAACTTGTAGTACAGATAAGACTTTACTTGTGATTGTGTCTGTAGTCATTATCTTTGGACTTTATATGTTCCTAGAGTCTCCAAATTTGAGAAAAGCACCAGAGGCAATTTCACATTGTTGAGCTTGAAACTGTAGCAACTGGAGCCAAACTCATGGTGGGGTAATACATCACTAAATTCACTTTCAATAAAATAAAAGGCTACATTCCCCAACAGTGCTTGTCAGAAGCTAGAACTAGAAATATGGTTTTCATATTCATTTTGAGTCAAATAAAAAAATTAATAGACAAAAACTTGAACAATTACATGACCATTTCTGAACAAAAGGAAAATTGTTTTTCTATCACATTTTTAATGGAAAGTAATTGCAATTTTCCAACCAGATCTAAATGGCTGGCACAGTGGACTAAAGTTCCCAGTTTGCCCTGCTCCCTTGGATGCTGGAAAAATAGACTACTAGGGAACTCCAAGAGTTAGCCTTGTCCTCCATCACTGAGAAGTGAGGGGAGTTCCAGTCCCCCCCACTCAACTCCAGCCTGAGAGCTTAAAGCCTGGATCAACAGAAGAGACTCTCTTAAATAAACCCTATAGCACTTCCTCCTCCCTAACTGACCACTTCTCCTTGCCCTCTCACAGGCACGCCTGAAACAGGGTGAAACTGACTCAAGAGGATTCCCCTCATGAGACTCAAATATCCTGAATACCCCTTTACACTTAGTATCCCAGATAAGTTCATTAATTTAGATTTAAATTTGGGTGACTGCAGCTCTGTCCTGAGGATTTTGTTTACAGAGATCCCCTACCTGTTGGGCCTTAGCACAAAAAACAAACAAACAAACAAAAAACAACCCACCAAATCCATGTGGATTGATGCTTTAGGGGAGCACACTTGCAAGCCAGTAGAAACACTAAATCAGAAACTCTAAATGTCCTTAACAGAGATCAGCCATTATGTATTCTTTATAAATTTATACCACAGTTCCTAGAAATAATTAAATACAAACATTATTTCAAATCAAAACTTCTGTCAGGTTATATACAGTGGATCACATAGACGCCTGTAGAGTAGCTTGGGAGAATAAAGTATAACACTCAGTAAGTCTTATATGAAAAGATAGTACAGACCAACCAAGACTGGGACCCCATTGTGCTAGCCACTGTACAAACACAGTAGCAGACAATCCCTACCCCGAAAAGCTTATAGGCAAGACAGACACAGGGTAGAGGAAAGGGGTATAATATAGAAGCAGAGACATCAACATAATAGTGGCAAACATGTTAATTCTCCATTTTTTTTTATTTTTGTGGGCTTAATGAGACTAGCTGAACAGAAAGAGAAGAGAGGGGTGAGGAAAACAGAGCAGGGGAGAAAAGGTTCCTAATGTTTCCAAACGTGTCTTGGCCTAGAAACTAAAATTTGTTTTGTTTGCCTTGCTGAACAGAAGTGCATTTTGGTATTTTGAAGGGTTCGTGGGGAGACTGCAAAGTGTATGCAGCAAAAATTGGAACCATCTTTGTATAAAGATAATGCCAAAAATGGAAAAGCAAAATGTTGTAATACATTGCTAAGCCAAGGAAAATACTTGTTCAAGTCAGCACAAGCACACCCTTCCCCATTCACAAACTGAATATTTCTACGGTGTTGAATGAATTAGATTATCTTATTAGCAAGTACTCTACATCCCTAAATAGGTGACGATAACACAGAACACCAATTTGATATCCCATTTTGAAATATGGAAAATGCCAGAATGCTAAATATTAGATAATTAAAATGAAACAAAGCAGAACAAGAAAAAAATTAAACATGAATCACCTCCAGGATTCTAAACTGGATGAAGCCACAACAGAGAGGCTTATCTAACACCAGATACAGAATGTGAAATTGGTCAGAAGTAATGAGGGGAACTCAGATACCGTGTGACTTTCATCATGTACAGACAGGATTAAAAAGCCACCTGTTTGGTAGAAAGAAATCCACTAGTCACAATACATCCAGCCTTATCCTGCACACAGAGATTTTGGCACTGTTTTGGATGAGAAGCTACTTATGAAATAGTATTATTAAGTCTCACACAATCCCAGAGAGACAGGTAAACATTACAGTCATTTTACAGAGGGATAGATTAACTATAGTTTGAGACATGAAAGTGCAATCCAGAAATGCTGGTTTATATTGACCGTATGCTCCAGTGGCTATGACACGCTTATTATAAATGTTGTATATAAACGCAATTCATTTTGTGTGTGTGAACTCTGACAATATGGCATTGCGCTCCTTTAATATATGAGTACACATCCAAAAACACTACACAAACTTCTGAGAAGGTGAACCCATAATTCATGACTTTGCTCCTAAATCTCCCAGTGATATTAAAAAGAATATCCCACTGCTAGTGAGCATGGATAATTTTAAGAGGTATGCACAACATATACAGTGTATTTAATACATATATATAAAATACACTGTATGGAATGCCCTACTCCTCAGATTATATATGCTTGCCAGCAGCAGGAGTCTATTTATCACCTATGTTATCCTCACTTCAGAGAGAGAGGGGGGCCAGAACTCGCAACACACCAAATATCAAGCAGGCCAGATATCCTCCCTCCACTAACCGCACTAACTCTATCAACCCTAAAGTCAGTCACATTTTGAAATTCCAACTTTTCCACCATAATGAACAAATTCCTAACTTAGAAAAGTTATTAATGTAAAGAAATCTGGTAACAACACCGATAGTTAAGGTTGCCTGACACTTTGCAGTATTAAGCCCCCATTCTCAGTTGCTTATAAAACTTTGCTTAACTTTAACCAATCAAGATGAAATTTTCCATGAAGATTCTCTGGGTCAGGTTACATTTAAAAAAAACAAAAGTTTCAGTGCAAAATGGTTCAGCTGTTTCTGAGAACAAGGTTAGGAAAAATAGCCAGTTGTGCTAATGTTGGGAAAATGTTCCAACTATTTCTTTACAGAGCTCTAGTGCCTCAACAGATACTGGCCATCTAATTTTAATATTTCTCATCTAGTTTTAACGTTTACAACTTTTTTTTAGAAATACCCTTTCTGATAAAATAAAATGGGAAATGATAATACTCCACAACTGAGAGTATTAGACCCTGCCTTTTTTCATCTTGCCAGCTCATGAACTATGTGAAAGGGTTAGTTAAAGCAGCTGCAGTGAGCACAGAGAAATAAAGATGCTCAGCTGAGACAAACCCAGCAACAAATTAAATCCATCTTTTCTTAGTATTAATTAAATAAACCCTCTGGTAAAAAGAAAAAAAATGTGCAAAGGTAGAAAGTGGAGGTCCAGCATTATCCCTACAACTACAGCCAGTCATTTCTAATACATTTCAAAGGCTAATCATACCACGGAGTTGGCCTTTTCCCATGAATACCAGCCATGCAGGGTCATGACCTTTAATATATATTACAGGATTATTATAATTTCAAGCCGACTTTTATTGAGGCACATCTAAGGTTTCCCTTGGTTCTTTTATAGTATTCAGTAGATATTTATCGTTTTAAAAATAGAAATGCAGTCCTGAACCACTCCTTTCTTGGTACTGTACTGAAGTAATATAACCTGTTCAAGGAATGAGAAGGCGTGAGGGCAGCATGGAAGAGCTCTGATTTCTAATCTATTAATTGTAGGTGAGGACCCCAGAGATAAGGGATATCAATATTACAGGGTGTGTGGACATTGTAACATACTGACAGGCTAGAACACAAACATTTATTTATTTTGTTACGTGGAGAATGTCCTGACAAGCATATTTCTTGGCAGAGTGTGTTTAGGGTGGGAGGGGAGCTGAGCTCCCAAACACCCCCTGTACTATGATGCTATAAATTTTTCAGGAAAGGACTAAATTAAGGAATTCTAAATCCATTAAAGCTTCTTCATGCTGAAGAATGCCACCCTCCCAGAGTAGGGTGACCAGATGTCCTGATTTTATAGGGACAGTCCCGATTTTGGGGTCTTTTTTTATATAGGTTCCTATTACCCCCCACCCCCTGTCCCGATATTTCACTTTTGCTGTCTGGTCACCCTATCCCAGAGCGTTCGAGAAAGATCCAGCACTGAGAGGTTCGTAGGACAAATAAAATGTGGATTTCAAAGAAAGTATTAAATCTATTTATAACAAAGATTGAAGTACAAAAACCTGCCTAACTTTGCAGCTTATCAGATCTAATCTTGTAGCTGTTTATGTGTCATCTGGGACCAAATAAGTATTCTGGATGCAGCACTTGGCATGTAAATCAATGCAGCCCTCAGAGGGTGTTAGCCAAGGCCAGTTCTGTTTTTGGAAATGGGGAAAGGAGCACTCAGCCTCTCCAAAGATTTGTCTACAGCTGTCACTCTCTGTTGGGGGGGGGGTTGGGGAAAGAGCCAAGCTGCATCAGGAATTTTTTAGATGATTTCAGTACTCCCAACAGCTGGCTACTCCTGTTCATAGTCAATAGGCTGTCAGCATTTATTTTGGGCAGCTCTTTTGACCCAAATCTGATTCAAACTGTAGTCCATAGCTCAGTTCTCCACACAAGATGTTTCCAAAAACTTCACAACCATGTGAAATCTGTCTTCAAGCAATCCACCAGAGGGGACCAGGGGAAATAAATAAAGGATCTCCAGTGCATTTTACCTACTATGGGCACTACCCTGATTTTTTCAAATTGATTTTTTTCCAGATTCACAGTGCAGTGCATGTAGGGTTTGTGCCGTAACACCTGAAGAGCCCAACTGTAATTTAGCTCATCTAAGGTCCAACATCACTACCTACAAGGACATGGGAAATTTGGCTGAACCTTCTTTCCATCCTGCCCCACTCGAGTGAATGCTAAGCTTTCCCCTATGACCATATATGGATTTCAGTTGGTTTTAATGAAATCAGACAAACTCCACTAAACACTGATCTCTGATGAGATCTTGGACTGAGCAGCATTACAGTGCCAGCTCCTTTATAAATGTCAAAATAGCAAGAATTTTATTAATGTCAGATTGCCCTTGACAGAAGACTGGACTCCTTAGTTACATAAAGATGTTATTCTTTTTTGAGGGAAACAAGATACTTTCCTATTTTGCCAGCCAGAGACACAAGGCAGGCAGGTGATGCATAACTATAGAGCCATAGACTGCTTGCCTGTTGTTGTTTTTTTAAAAAGTACTACACTGTTACACAGATTTTGGCCTTCACGGACCAAGCAGAGGTGGAAAATCTTATTTATTTAAAGTCCAATGCCTTTGTTTCAACTCTTCATGACCCAAACTCGTGCGTTTCTAATGGCTAGGCCAGATACATGCAAAGCCTAGACCGAAGGCTTCCACACATATTCAGTAGAAAACCACAGAGTGGTTTGAATGACTGGAGCTCTAAAAAGCTGAAGCCTTTAGATGTTAGGGAAACATAACAATGAAGTCTTGAGTGGCACGAACAGTTGGTTCAGAACAAAAAAGAACGATTAATTGTCGTACCAGACACTGTTTAAGAATAGAGTAGGTTTGGTTTGATTTGATTTGACAGGGCTCCTTTCAACATGGGTGGCTGTGTCTCTCTAAACTTAAGAAACTGAGAATGACAATGTGTTCTTTTAGCCGTGGAATTCAGATTTTCTGAGATACTTGGGTCTTTATTTTCATATTGTTTCCTTGTTGAACAAGCGTGTGTCCTGTGACCAGGGACATAGTAAATACAAGAGCCCCAGTCTTGAAACTATTGGCCAGGGATAAAAAAGATTCTATCCAATTTGGCTGTAGTGAAGAGTCGTCAGATTTTAGCTTTTGATTAGTCAGATGAGAATTTCCCCCACCATTCCAGCATGGGAGGGAGCACCCAAGGGTGGCATGAAGACTGCTGTGGACAGGGAGATTGCAGGGCAAAGCTTTGCCCACTCTACCAGTCCTCAGGTGTCATGCTCCCTTAACAAATATGTGCCAGTAGAGCCAGTTACAGGAATGCCCTGCTGGGCCTGGCACAGACCAGCTCACAAATTCAGGGAGTTGTAGCTGGCTCTGATGGTCCCTCTCCTGGACTGAGCAGAACTGTCAATTATAGTTTATGCTTTTTTTTTATGCCAGAAACTGGCATCATTTGGTATTGGAATTAAAAATGTCATTGAGAAAAGCATGATGTTATTGGTTCCGGAAGCTTTTACCCTAGGGCAAGCAGGCTGTTCTGCATACTTGTCTGGGTGCTTCCTTAACCTTTACCCTCTTTCTGCCCCAGTGTAGAGAACACAGTGTAATCTATCGGCTATACTGCCTATAAACTACATAATTCATAGCTATTGTTTTCCTTCCCCCCACTCTAACAACTCTCCTCCTGCCCCCCACCTCTTTGATCTGCTGATAGGCCTGGCTGTAAAGATAAAGGCTCAGTGAACAAATGAACTGAGGACCCAGGGGTGATTAAGAATTGCATAAGGCCCTAGGGGAAGGGCCTGAAAGTGACCAACATAGAGTGGGTACGGCTGGAATTTTGCCAGCTTTGCCAACCCTTTTATCCATCCCCATTGGTTAGTGGATCCAGAGAATTCATTTTCCTTGTTCATTTGTAATGAAGGGATTTTCCTGGGTATAGGTACCATAGCAATACCAAGTAAATAACAATGGTGATCGGTATGCTGTTTTGTCACGGCATCACGTGGTGTGACCTTTGTGAATATGTTTTCTGGAAATTAAAATTTATAGTCTGTAGATAACTGCTAGAGTTTAAGACGAATCCCTTTGATCACATAAAAATTGCTGTGAAACATACACTTTGTTGCAGTTCACAGAAAACTATATTCTTTCAGAGGCTAAATTCACCCCAAGTCCAGGCTCCCCTCCACCAGGAAACCCGCCAGAGGTGAGGTGCTTTGGGATAGGAATATGAGGGTTCATCGCATCTCTGAGTTTGGGTCAGTGGTGCTGGAATAATTTGTATAGTGGGGGTGCTGAGAGCCATTGAACCAAAGTGTAAACCCTGTATATGATGGAAACCACTTCAAGGCAGGGGGTGCTGCAGGACCCCCAACACCCCTAGTTCCAGCACCTATGGTTTGGATAGGGCTGGCTAGAGTTCATGCTATTCAGCCCATCCCCCTCCCTCGACTGGAGCAGCTCCTATGGAGCTCTCAGACTAGAATCCCTTAGGGAGAGCAGGCAGGAAAACACTGTCTGCTCTCCCTTCGTGTGATTTGCTGGGGTGCCAGAGGTCAGAGAAACTGGCAGGGGAGCTGACTAGTATTAAAAACAAAGTGTTCTGAGGAGGACAGCAGTAAAATTTTAAAGCCTGCAAGAACTAGGAACCTGGGTTTTGGTGTTTTTCGTCTAGATTTTGACAGAGTTTCAATGATAGGAGTAATCTTCTGTATTACTGAGACTGTTTGAAAATCAAGCAATAGCCTCATGAGCCTTGTCTGGTATTTCGGAGCAACATCACCAGGAACACTGGGATTTTGTCTTGCTTACCGCGTTAGATCTTCCTCTGTAGAATGTCAAGTTCCCCTTTGTTCTTTGGTCTCGTCCTAATATGTAAATAGATAAAGCTCTGAATGGAATTCAGAGCTCTTGGGGCAGCACAACATACCCATGACCAAGACAGAAATGCTGCCAGGCACCTTTTCATTTGTTGCTAAGGGAACATAGGAAGAAGTGCTATAATTATACCCAGGAAGAGGAGACAGCCAGAGAGAGCAAGCAAGCAAGCATGTGGTATGGGCACTCATGACAGTTCCCTCCTGATTAAATATTTTATTTTCATTTCATTTATTGCTTTATAAATCACCCATTGAAGGCATCTGGGAACGGTACATGCCTTCGGATAACTGAAATCAATTGGACCCTTCAGCCTGGAACCATCATCCACTTCCAAAAAATAAAAGAATGAAAAATTGGCAGAAAACAAAGTCCCCTGTTCATTCACAATAACATACCCACACCCAACAGAAACACTAGGAAGCAATAGATACAAAGAGGTAAATATTAAGTCCATTATTTGGGGACAAACTATGGTCTGGCTTGCGCAGACATGCAGGGAGTAAGGGGGAATAAAGCACAGGGAGGAGAGGAATCACTGCAGAGTTGCACAAACGGACAGGGTGGGGAGTAGACGAGGCTTTGGCTCCTCTTCTACTTCCTTCCCATTCCAGTTTGCCAGCTAATGTCGCTACACCAGCATGCCAGAGGAAGTACACTGTGCCCGTCTAGACCTGCTGCACTACAGACCTCAAAGCAAGGGGGAGCCCAGAAAACAGATTGTGACTGAGTTGCTGTCTGCCTTCTGGTCTCTGACTATGCAAAGCCATGACTGAACTCCAAATCATCACGGCTTGCACTTTGTGGTATAGCTAGTGAATTTTCCAATATATTGTAATATTAGTATTAATCATTTAAGTAATAGGTTCTACTACACCTGCAGGCAGGCATTGCCTTCCATCTAAGAAATCCATTTCTAGAAAAGAAAACCTATTCTATTAGCACAATACCCTTTGGTGTTACTTTGTGTGAGTTACAAAGAGGTACTGTTACACCAGAAGCAATTTGAATGGGCTTTAATGCAGGTAGGTGTCTGGATTAGTAGGCTCATATCGAAGACTGTGCTAAAAGAGAAGGAAAGGAGAGGTTAGAGGCTAATTACAGGGGTTTTTTTTTAGCAATTAGCAGGTTAAGTGGGAGCCTGATCAGTAAAGATTATGGCTCACAAAAAGGGTGATTTGATTTATACTACAAGAATAAGATAGGAACAAAAGGCACTTTCAGCCTCTAAAAGTCGATAGATTACTGTATCTGTAACTGAGGCAATAAATACAATGCTTTCACTTCTACTCTGACTTTGGATAAGGGCTAGGTAAATCCATTCATGCATGTGAACTCAAATGCATCTTCTAACTGCATTCATGGACAGTCTTAAATTTCATGACTACTTTTCTCAGTGTGCTAATGAAAACAGCACCCAAGGATCCATTAAGATGATAGACACACCTACAAGTTTCTTTAATGAACTTTTTTTTTTTGTTACTCAAAACTATAATATATTTTGGTTGTTTGCAGTGTTATTGTTGCCATGTTGGTCCCAGGATATGAGAGGGACAACGTGGGTAAGGTAACATCTTTTACTGGACCAACTTCTGTTGGTGAAGGAGACAAACTTGTCTCTTTCAAGAACAGAAGTTGGTCCAATTAAAGACCACCTCACCCACCTTGTCTCTTCAATATATTGTGGTGTCATTGTTTTTAGGTGGACAGTCAGGGTACTCTGGGTCAAAAATACCACACATGAAACAATGACTCCTAGCACCATCCACTGCCGGCTGGGCCAGATTCAGACCTTGTGCAAGCAGGTGCAGCTCCACTGAGTTAAGTGGAATTGCAGCTGGCCACACTATGGGTACGTCTACACTACGGGATTAATCCGAATTTAGATAATTCGAATTTGGGAAACAGATTGTATAAATTCGATTGTATGCGGCCACACTAAGCACATTAATTCGGTTTTTACCCACATTAATTCGGCGGTGTGCGTCCATGTACCGGGGCTAGCGTCGATTTCTGGAGCGTTGCACTGTGGGTAGCTATCCCATAGCTATCCCATAGTTCCCGCAGTCTCCCCTGCCCATTGGAATTCTGGGTTGAGATCCCAGTGCCTGATGGGACCAAAACATTGTCGCAGGTGGTTCTGGGTACAGCCTCACCCCTCCCTCCCTCCCTCCCTCCCTGCATGAAAGCAACGGACGGCAGACAACCGTTTCGCGCCTTTTTTCCTGGGTGAACACTGCAGACTCCATACCCCGGCAAGCATGGAGCCCGCTCAGCTCCAGACAGCAGTCATGAACATTGTAAACACCTCGCGCGTTCTCGTGGAGTTTATGCTGAGCCAGGACCAGAAAAACGAGGCGAGGAGGCGGCGGCGGCAGGAGCGCAGCGACCAGCGTGATGAGGACACGGACATGGACACGGACACAGAATTCTCTCAAACCACGGGCCCCGGTGCTTTGGAGATCATGTTGTTAATGGGGCAGATTCTATCCATGGAACGCCAATTCTGGGCAAGGGAAACAAGCACAGACTGGTGGGACCGCATAGTGTTGCAGGTGTGGGACGATTCCCAGTGGCTGCGGAACTTTCGCATGCGTAAGGGCACTTTCATGGAACTTTGTGACTTGCTGTCCCCTGCCCTGAAACGCCAGAATACCAAGATGAGAGCAGCCCTCACAGTTGAGAAGCGAGTGGCGATAGCCCTGTGGAAGCTTGCAACGCCAGACAGCTACGGGTCAGTCGGGAATCAATTTGGAGTGGGCAAATCTACTGTGGGGGCTGCTGTGATGCAAGTAGCCAAAGCAATCATTGAGGTGCTGCTACGAAAGGTAGTGACTCTGGGAAATGTGCAGGTCATAGTGGATGGCTTTGCTGCAATGGGATTCCCTAACTGTGGTGGGGCGATAGATGGAACCCATATCCCTATCTTGGCACCAGAGCACCAGGGCAGCCAGTACGTAAACCGCAAGGGGTACTTTTCAATGGTGCTGCAAGCACTGGTGGATCACAAGGGACGTTTCACCAACATCAACGTGGGGTGGCCGGGAAGGGTTCATGATGCTCGCGTCTTCAGGAACACTATTCTGTGTAAAGGGCTGCAGCAAGGGACTTACTTCCCGGACCAGAAAATAACCGTTGGGGATGTTGAAATGCCAATAGTTATCCTTGGGGACCCAGCCTACCCCTTAATGCCATGGCTCATGAAGCCATACACAGGCAGCCTGGACAGGAGTCAGGAGCTGTTTAACTACAGGCTGAGCAAGTGCAGAATGGTGGTAGAATGTGCATTTGGCCGTTTAAAAGGTCGCTGGCGATCGCTACTGACTCGCTCTGACCTCAGCCAAAGAAATCTCCCCATTGTTATTTCTGCTTGCTGTGTGCTCCACAATCTCTGTGAAAGTAAGGGGGAGACCTTTATGGCAGGGTGGGAGGCTGAGGCAAATCGCCTGGCTGCTGATTACGCGCAGCCAGACACCAGGGCGATTAGAAGAGCACACCAGGAAGCAGTGTGCATCAGAGAAGCTTTGAAAACCAGTTTCATGACTGGCCAAGCTACAGTGTGAAATTTCTGTTTGTTTCTCCTTCATGAAAACCCGCCCCCTTTATTGACTCATTCTCTGTAAGTAACCTACCCTCCCCCTTCCCCCAGCTTGCTTTCAAACCAAATAAAGTCACTATCGTTTAAAAATCATTTATTCTTTATTCATAGATTGTAAAAATAGGGAGGGATCCCGGGTGGGGTTTGGGAGGAGGGAAGGAAAAGGCCATTAAGAAATGGTTAAAAAAATGACAGCCTTTTGCTTGGGCTGTCCACTGGGGTGGAATGGGAAGGTGTACGGAGCCTCCCCCCCCGCGTTCTTACACGTCTGGGTGAGGAGGATATGGAACATGGTGAGGGGGGAGGGGGGTTATACAGGGGCTGTAGCGGCACTCTGTAATCCTGCTGCCGTTCCTGAAGCTCCACCAGACGCCGGAGCATGTCTGTTTGCTCTCGCAGTAGCCCCAGCGTTGCTTCCCGACTCCTCTGATCTTCCTGCCGCCACCTCTCATCTCGAGCGTCTCTCCTGTCCTCATGTTGGTCCCTCCTGTCCTCACGTTGGTCCCTCCTGTCCTCACGTTCACTGGCTTCTTTCCTATACTTTGAAACCGTGTCCTTCCACTCATTCAGATTAGCTCTGTCACTGCGGGTGGATTGCATGATTTCTGCAAACATCTCGTCTCGTGTCTTCTTCTTCCGACGCCTTATCTGTGCTAGCCTTCGGGATGGAGGAGGGAGGCTTGAAGAATTTGCAGCTGCAGGAGGGAGGGAAAAAATGAGAGAATTTTTTAAAAAGATACATTTTGCAGAACAATGCTTATACTCTTTCACGGTGACCAACACTATTCACATTACATAGCACATGTGATTTTGCCTCTTAATATTGAGTGCCTGTGGCTTTGGTGTTAGAGATCACAGACGCAGGTCCGGGCAACAGAATTCAGCTTGCAGGCAGCCATGGTAAGCCATTGTCTTTCGGCTTCTGCGCCCTCCTTTCCCACATACCAAAGCAAAGCCTGTTGACTGCTGCGGTTTTCCTGTTAACCTTCAGCAGCAGAAAACAAACTAACCCCCCCACCATCCAATTCTCTGGGATGATCGCTGTATCCCTCCCCCCACCGCGTGGCAGGTATCAGGGAAGATCCCTGCAGAAACCAAACTAACCCCCCCGCTCCCTCCCTCCCGCTATGAATTCCCTGGGATGATCAATGTACCCCTCCCCCGACCGCGTGGCTGGTAACAGGGAAGATCCCTGCTAGCCAAACGCGAAAAGCTCTGGGCCAATCCCCCATCCCCCCCCCGCCCCCCCCGCGGTCGCCTAACTGCAGGGAAGGATTTCTTTTCAGCCACAGGCAAACAGCCCAGTAGGAACGGCCACCTCTGTCCCCTTAATTAAATTCCCGTATTTCAACCAGGTTACCATGAACGATATCACTCTCCTGAGGATTACACAGCAAAATAAAGAACGGATGTTGCTTGAATGCCAGCAAACACCGGGACCATACGCTGCCAGGCTTTGTCAGGCAATGATACCAGATTACTTGCTGCAAGCATGGCGCGGTCAAGTGTCCTACCATGGAGGACGGAATAAGGCTGCACTGCCCAGAAACCTTGTGGCAAGGCTTTTGGAGTACCTCCAGGAGAGCTTCATGGAGATGTCCCTGGAGGATTTCCGCTCCATCCCCAGACACGTTAACAGACTTTTCCAGTAGCTGTACTGGCTGCGAATGCATCCCAAGTCCTCAGGGCAAAATAATCATTAAAATACCTTGCTTTTAAAACAAGTTTTATATTTTAAAAGGTAAACTCACCTGAGGTCCCTTCCATGGGGTCGTTGTCTTGGATACTGGCTTGGGAGGGTTCGGAGGGTACTTCACTCAGGCTGAGAAAAAGCTCCTGGCTGTGGGGGAGAACGGAGTGCTGGGTGCTCTCCGCAAGCTCGTCCTCCTCCTCCTCCTCGTCCGCAGAATCCTCAGGTGTAGCTGAGATTACCCCCGCCTCAGATTCCACGACCACAGGTGGGGTAGTCGTGGCGGCCCCCCCCTAGAATTGCATTTAGCTCGGCGTAGAAGTGGCATGTCCGCGGCTCTGACCCGGAGCGACCGTTTGCCTCCTTTGTTTTTTGATAGGCTTGTCTGAGCTCCTTCACTTTCACGTGGCACTGATCTGAGTCCCTATCGTGGCCTCTCTCCATCATGCCCTTGGAGATTTTTTCAAAAGTTTTGGCATTTCGTCTCTTTGAACGAAGTTCTGCTAGCACTGAATCCTCTCCCCATATAGCAATCAGATCCAGTACCTCCCGAACGGTCCATGCTGGTGCTCTTTTTCGATTATCAGCCTGCATTGTTACCTGTGCTGATGAGCTATCTGTGGTCACCTGTGCTCTCCATGCTGGCCAAACAGGAAATGCAATTCAAATGTTCGCGGGGCTTTTCCTGTTTACCTGGCCAGTGCATCCGAGGTCAGATTGCTGTCCAGAGCGGTCAGTGGTGCACTGTGGGATAGCTCCCGGAGGCCAATAACATCGAATTGCGGCCACACTACCCCTAATTCGAATTGACAAAATCGATTTTGGCGCTACTCCGCTCGTCGGGGTGGAGTACAGAAATCGATTTTAAGCGCCCTTTATTTTGAACTAAATGGCTCCGTTGTGTGGACGGGTGAAGGGTTAATTCGAATTAACGCTGCTAAATCCGAATTAAAGTCGTAGTGTAGACCAGGCCTAAGTCACAATTTGGCTGAGTATTTAATACCTACACACACATGCAACTACATAATGATTACAGTAAACAAAATGGGCCAAATTCATTGCTGATGTGACTCTGCCAAAGTCAAAAGAGTTACCACAGTGAGGAATTTGGATGTGTACAGCAAAGAGAATTAATGCATTTGCTGTAGTCCATTTGATTTCGTGTTGGTCAGCGTGCACGCACACACACACAGTAATTACTGGTTTCAATGAAACATGTCAGCACAATGTAGCTGGCTCCTATTCCTTTTAACTTACCCATCCTGGATGTCGTAGGGGAAGCTGTTACAAACAGTTTGGATAATTGCTAATGTACCATTCTTAATGAAAGAATGCTGTGTATTTCAAACAATATGTAATGGAACAGAAAGCTAACTAAACAGGAACTGCTAATAATAGAGAAGCTGGACATTTTGGGGGAAATATGTCCTGGGAGAATAATATTTTTAAGGGGGAAAAAATCTAGCTGAACTTATTAGTCACATCTTTACAAATGGATGATTCCTCAGCACCCTCCCTGAATTTCATATTGACCACCCATTCTAGGGGAAGACTTCCCCCCCCCTCACCACTTTGTACCCCAAACTTTTGTTTCCTAATATGCATAGAATTAAGGACTTGTGGTCAGAATTAATCCAACACCCACATAAAGCAACAGATGTCATTTGCGCAATTTTGAAGCATCTCTAAGTTTGAATGGCTCCTCTCCCCTCCCAGAATGCACAGACAACCCTCTTCCCCTCTGGAGATCTCCTGATCTGCCCCTCACGTCTCTTACATCCCTCCACTGTCCACAAATCTCCAGCTTTTAAGGACTCCTTAGCTTTTACATTGAGAGTAGCTGCCCCCATATACCTCTGTGCACCATGCTGGATATTTCCAGTTTGAGTTTTACCAAAGAGTGTGGTATGCATTGTGAGATGCACCAAACCCTACAGCATGTGAAATTCGAATGGGAGGCAGACCAGCCACCCTCAGTTTAAACATGAGACGAGGGTGGCCAGAATACAGTGGGTCTCACTGTATATCTGAGTACATGAGTAGACTGCAGTCAACAAGCAGGGATATATAGTATGTATTTAATAAATAAAAAGAGAAGTAAAAACATCCCTCTCCCCCCCTCAAACCCACTACCTACAACATGAAGTAGTTGTAAGGAAATACGACAATGGCTAGGCCTTGCCCCTGGAAAATGTGGGATTTTACCACTCAGGTGCTGTATTCCTACATCTATAAACCGGCACCCTGCCACTCTTTCAATAGAGGACAGTGGAGAATGGTCATCTAGGTATGTCTGCAGAAAGGAACTAAATGCTTGAGCCAAAGCCCATCAAAGTCAATGGGAACCTTTCCATTGACTTCAGATAGGGCTGGATCAGGCCCTGATGCAATCACTGTGAAACCTTCCCTCAAGTAGCATTTTGTACATCTTGCAAATTACGCCACTTTATGTAAAATGAGGTGTGCTGGTTTCCTGGGCAGCACAGGGTCTTCATAATGAGGTTTCTTTCAGAAAGGAGGATTATTTAAAGTTTTTGGAAGAGTGTTCTGGGCATTTTATTAATAGTTTAAAATGGTGTATTATATTTATTTTACTTAGCATTTATACTGCTTTTTGCAGTTTCAAAGTACTTACAAACTTTGGAATTTAATTTTAAAATAACAAGCTAAACAACCGGACATGGAAGGAGACCACCATGTGCCAAACAAACTGATGCTGACTACACATCAAAGAATTCCTTTCATTTGGTTACTACATTGTAAGAAAAACATTGTGAGTAGATTGATAATAGGGCATACAAGAGGAGGATTTTCTAAGTTAGGAGCCAGTGATCATCTGATAAAGAAGGAATGGTCAGGCCATACCGCCAAGCCAAGCCAAGCCAAACCTCATGAATGTCAGGAAGTCCCCCACCTAGAATACATACTGAAGAAATGAAATCCTTCAAGAAGAAAAGAAGTGGTAGTCCCATATGACCTGATCCAAAGCCCACTGAAATAAATGTAAACACAACTTTTGGTTTCAATGGCCTATGATGTACCCATGGCAGAGATAAAAAGACCAACAAGTGGGGTAGGAGGGAGCCAGAATTCAATATTAAAAAGGTAATCAAATCAATGTCAAATTGTTAATTATGGAACCAAACAGATGAACCGAGTCCTTTGAAACAAAGACTGCTGACTGTATAATTTGAACACTGTAATTATTCTGGTTAATATCTCTGGCCAAATCCTGCTCCTCTGACTCACACAAGTTCCTCCATTGTTCCTCTACTCAAACACGCTGAAAAACAGAAGGTGGAATAATTTGTGTCTTGAAGGGCGAATAAGGAGAGTAGACTTTGGCTCCAACTTAACCAGAATTCTGAACGGTGTTTTGTCTACCCATCCATCCAGGACTTGTGTCGCCCTCACCTCTACAGCAATTGAACACCAGCAATATTTATTTCAAAGGGCTGTTATCGTGTGTGTGGGCCTACCTCTACTGACTTGCTTGTGGCTTTTCTATATATACATTGCATGTGATTATTCTTTGTACACTCCTGCTTCCAGTGAAAAAACATTAAAACTCCCATTGACTTCATTATGAGAAGAATCAGGCCTTATACTGTTTTTCTTTTTACATGAAGATTTTTATAATTCATTAAAAAAAAATCAACATTTGTGTTGTAGACCAGACAAGCAATAAAACCAGGAACACTGTATCTGTCCAACTATCCACTTCCACCTTTACGTGCTTATACAAGTTGGCATTGTCTCTATGCCCCTTCAATCCAAGTACCCAGAATGGCCTAGCATATGAAAAGACAAATACTAGCCATGCAAAAAGCCTTCCATTGTTTTTTCCTGGATGGAATCTGAACACCATACTTGATGAAACGCTGCCTGATACCTGGCATGCATTATGACTGACAGAAAAGTCAGAAAAGTTTGTCACCGTTCTAGTTGACTGCTAGTTGACTAGCATTAATTATTCCACTTCCTGTGTTTTTTGAGTTACCTTAGAAATTAGAAATTGTAATCTCCCAATTATACAACCATTTCAATGTATTAAACAAAGTAAAGAACGTCTCTTTGCAACACCCTGGCCATTTTGGGGCAAAGCAAGGATGACTGATAATCAAAATGAGTAAGGGAGATTAATGTATCAATGACATGCAGCTCTCCTACAAAAGAGGAATGTGTCACATCCCTGTTTGAAATGCCCTTTCCATGAAGTCCTTCAGGATGCATTTACCAGGTAGAGAGGGAGCTTTTAGATTATCTCCCCCCCGAACACACACACACACACACACACACACACACACACAGTATAAGAAGATTTTCACTCCTGTTCCAGTCTCATCACTAAGTAGGTTCAGAAAGAAATCAAACAAAGGATCATCCATATAACTGACACAAATGAATACTCCTAAACAGATCAATTTCTGTTTCTTTTCTTTTTCATTAGAGTAATTGATTAGTGATATAGGAGAAAAAAACCTAACCTTTCTCTGCAGCTAAATTGATCAATGGCTTTGAACCTGTAAGTCACCAAGTGCCACATTAAAATGTTCCTTTCAGTAAGTTTTTGGAGCTCTGTTCATGCTGGCATGTCAGAACATTTTAAAAAAAATCAACTTAATGCACTTGACTTTTAGAAAGCGTTCATCTGTTCAGTCAAGATGCATCTCTCAAAATTCAGCAGTAATACAGAAAACTTGGAAAGTAGGGGCTGGATCTATGAATCTGCACTTTGCCTCACTAAACATGGCTGCATTAATCCTTAGTGTAGTACTGTATACTGGCACAGAGGTCCTAAGCCTAAAAAGAGACTCAGCTTCAGCCCTTCTCAATTTCCCCAAATCCTGCAGTAGTAACATTTTGGAACCCTCATAAGGTCAACTGTATTTTGACTGGGAGTGCACCTGTCCCAAAAATGTATGCCTGTGTGGGTGACATCCCTCCTCCCCTGAAAGGTGCTGCTAATTATTATTTATATGCCTCAAAGGCTCAGCACTTTAACTTTTTAGTATGACAAACCACCCTTGTGAACCCACGTCCTACCCTGCAATTTATTTATATATTTATGTAGAGGTCGGGCGGGGGGGGGTGAGGAGGCGAGCGGTGGGTGGGGGACTGAGGAGGGACGCAGCAAGCCAGTTGGGGGATGAGGAAGGGCGCGGTGGGGAGTGGGCAAGCGGGGAGGGGGCAGGACCTGGTGCAGAGCCTGGGAGGAGCGGGAGTGGACTGTGGGCAGGGCTGACAGCACCCCAGTGTGTCCCAATATTTTAGTGTTGTGATCTGGTCACCCTAGCTTTGTGTAAGAAACCTCAGTTTCTATTTTGATAGAGGACAAAACAGGACTCCCCAGTTTCAAATACAAGACAATGTTACATTTGTTCCACATGGATGAACATGGAAGATATAAATGCAACTAATGAAAATTTTGTAGCAATCCATAGGCATGTACAGTATGCACCAGACCTCACTATTCAGAATTAGCTACCCACAACAGGAAAACAACTAATTTTTGGATCAAAGCACCGCTGTCCACCAAGCTGCCTGAGCAGCACCCACACAATGGAAACTGATAACTGCTTTATTAATGAAACTGAAATAACTCTGCTTACATTTCCCCCTCTAGTTAGAGACACCAGTCCTCTTCAAGACCAACAGATTAAAGCAAATGTAGAGCTATGAAAAGCCCCCAAAACATGTTCAGAGTGAAATCACCTCACTTTAAAACTCTGATATCTCCCAAATGCCTTGCTTGGTTTGCCTCCAGCTTCTTGGGAAAATGCTGTGCTGATGTGAGAACACATCTGTGACATATCAGGTGAATGGGTTTAGTTCTGGTGAAGTTATATGGTTAAAATTGGCATTTATAATAGAAGGCTAACTTCAACCCAGCTTTTAGCAGTAGTATTATCAGCCCTAGTAACTGGACCAGGAATCCATTTTGCTCTCCTTTGAATTTACACATTGCAGTTATAGTGATTTTATTTGTCTCGCTGCTTACCTAAGGTCTCAGAAGTCAACTGCCTTACCCGGCATCGGTTTTAGTACATAACAAATCTGTGAAACACAGTCTTTCTTGTCAGAGTTTGAACAAGACTGGTCCCTAGCCTTCCAAGGTTTTGGGTTTTTTTTAACCACAACTTCATCAAGAAGGTACTGCTTCTCTTACAGGTGGCAGGCCCATTATCAATAATGAACAAAACTGAAACCAATGTAAGATGCATTAATTAATGGACACACAAATATAAACAACACAGACTAATCTTACTACAGAACATTCAGCAGTGATAATGTACTGTAGCTTAGAAAGGCAATTTATATGTGCACAACGTATTAAATCAGTGTATTTAAAATAGAGGTAGCCCTACATGATAGGAAAACAGGAGCAAAGACAGATTGTCACTTGAGGGGGGAAAAAATCAGATTTGTAAGGAAAGGGAATCCTACCAAACCCCACAGGGAATCTGAAAATGTTAATGCTACCTTAAGCTGTATTAGCTTTTTCACAGGCCCCTGCCATAACAAAGGGAGATGCCGGGGCAGATGCCAGCAGATGAAACCTTGGCAGCATGGTTTTAATGTTGTTGTGCTGCTAGCAGCCAGCGAGATGGGCCAGAGGGTTCCAGATGCAGAACAGAAACACAGGGTTTATATGTGGAAGGCTCCAGGCTGCCAGAGGATTCAGAAGTCCTGAGGGAAATGCCAATCCCTATTTGTATCCCCACAGAACCAAACCTCCTTCTCCTGCCCTTCTCCCTCCCCCAAATGGAATGAGTTGAGGAAAATTCCATGAGGGGAATTTAGCAGTTTCCCTCCTCTCGAGTCCCCTCCCACAAGTTTTTCCCATGGGTACAGTGATCTGGACCCACATGCTTTTCATAGGAAGTTATATGATCTGTGGCTATTGCAAATGAGTGGGAGCCAGGGGAATCCTACCTTCTAATTTCAGCTAAGCCACTGACTCACTGTGTGTGACCTTCCTGCAGTGACTTGATCTCCTTGAGCTGCAATCAGCCCAGCTACTGCATCTGGGCTTTCCTGGGTAAATACACACACGCGACACAGGTGCATCTCTATGGGAAAATGAAGTTTATATTTATTTCATCAAAGGAATTTATGCCCTTAGCTGAGTGGTTAGTTTGTATTGGTTTTATCATTTAAGATTTTTGCTTGTTTCATCATAGCAGTACTTTGTGCCAATTAATTTCTGTTACAAAACATTAGTACATACAATAATTACAACTGAAGCCCCTTCATTTAGTAACAGTACATTAAAACAACTATATCTGGAGTGTGTAAGCAGGCCCCAGAACCTCTAAAACACCACAGACATCTCTTTCTCCTTTTAACAAATGCCCCTTTAAACTCAACAGAGAGGGCTGTCACAGCAGTCCTTTATCTATTAGGAACAAAACTGTTTTGCACAGCATAATTACTACCATAATTGCATTTAAATGAAATGCACTTTTGCTGATTAGTTTGCATGCTATTGAAACAAGAGGGGGAAGGGTAAACAAACACTTTTAACAGGGTTTTTATTTTGGAGTGTAATAATCATTATTAGTCATCTAAACTATGGTGGTCAACGTACATAGTAGCCAGACAGCTTTCCTGTTTTAATGCAAAAGTAAATAAAATAATTACAATTAATTTATGCACCAGATCCTCTCTGAAGAAAGTGCAATATGTGATCTGAACTCTTTCTTAAAGCTTTCGTCAAGTGTCTAGTAGATTAAAAAAAAAACCCAAAAATCTGCATTCGAACAGTCCCCTCCCACATTTAAACTCTAGTCCCATGGGCCTGCTACTAAATATAGATCCTGGTCTTCAGATTGACAGGAGAGTTCCTGCTGTGTGGGCCAGGCTTCTAATCTTTGCTTCACACACTCCTAATATGGTAGAGACTCACAGCCAATCAGGCGTTTGACGAGGCTTCCAGTGGGTAAATTAGGTTTGCAGCACTGTACCTCCCCCACTGCCACCCTCAAATTAACCACTTTGCAGGAAACAGAACAGCAGCAGCCATACAGAGGCTCTGGCTTAGCCTTTCGTTGTCTTGGCACCACAGCCTCTGCTCTGTCTGTGCCGCTGATTGATTTCTCACTTGTGTGCAGAATTGTGCAATGGGGGGGGTGACACGAAATAGTAAATTTTTTTACAATAGCAAACAAGGTTGCAGATTTATCTGGCTATCGGGAGAAGAGCAGAAATGCTGACAGAATGTCAGGCATGAGTTGTTTTCAGGCTCACTGGCCCAGATAGCTAAAAGCAAGAGGAGAGCCTCTTTAGGCATTGCCTCCCTTCCCCCCCCCCCCCGGCCCTCCCATTTTTCTGACTGAGACACAAGTTAGTAAGTGGCTATTTCAGAGAGAGCAGCAGTTATTTTATCTGTGTCTATTTGCCTTTTTTGAATCACTTGTTTTAAAGCCTACTTTACTGTATTTTATCCAGCTGGAGTCCACACGAAGTCAACAATCCAGTAAATAGGGAATTGCTGTAGGCAAGGCTCTATGTGGAACCTTCTTAGGGGGAAATTCACCTTTGTGCAGCGAGCCAGGGGGCCTGTGCACTGCTTAGGTCTCACCTAAAAGCTTAAATACAATTTAAATGCTGCATTGGCCTTTTGCTGGCCCTCTCTGAATTTCACCCACATTTGTCCTCCCCCCACCCCAGTGAATATCTTCACCATAAACCCAGCCCTATAAGATCCCAAGCAGCTCCCTTTGACACCCTGCAGGATCAGGCCCTAGAAGTGGACATTCAGTATAACTGACCCCGTAGGATGCTCATTGCAATACACTGTTTGGTATTTTCAGTCCAAATTCACATAGCTAACTGGGGTCAGAGAGCTGGGACTAGAACCCAAATATCCCAACTCACAGTCTCATGCCCTGTCTGCTAAATGAAGCTACTTCCCTTAAAGGAGATTTTTGGTGCTTTCTGGAGAACCTATTTGAATAATGTTCCTTGCAACTTTAAAATAAATAATTTATTTTAGATTCAGGTGGACATTTGCATCACTTGAGTTTTTATCTTAATGGGCATGTAAGCTCCTTTAACCCCATTAGGTCAAAGCAGACAAACATCCTGCAGGGATTTCTTGCAATATATTAGGGCTCAAATGAAGCCTGTGGCAGAGTTTTCATAGTTTCTTTTTATTTCATTTCAGCTACCAGTGATGCAACAGGCTAGATGAAACTGGTGATAAATGTAAATTTCCTATTGCTGAAGCTCAGCCAACAGTGGTTGCCCTATTGAAGCCTGGAAAACCCCCAGAGGACGCAGCCAGCTACCGCCCCATCTCTCTCCTCTCAACCACCAGCAAGCTCATGGAACAGGTGCTGCTCCACCGTCTGTCTGATATTATTGAAGACATCCTCCCAGTTGAGCAGGCAGGATTTCGCCTGAAGAGGAACTGCTGTGACCAAAGTAGCTCCACTTATCAGCCACGCTGAGGCAGGATTCCAAAATAAGTTGAAGACAGGAACTGCCCTGTTTGATCTGTCCTCAGCATAGGACACTGTCTGGAGACAGGGCCTCCGCCTCAAGGTCTTCCACGTCATTCACTGCCGGCAAACGATCCACCTCTTGACTGCTATGACTGGGGACCACCGCTTTAAGGTACACCTTAATGGTCAGATCAGTAGACCAAGAACTCTTAACTCAGGCATCCCTCAGGGCTCTGTCCTGGCCCCAATATTTTTTAATCTATACACCGCGGATATACCAGCGACGGAGTCAAGGAAATTCATGTATGTGGATGATATTTCCCTAGCTGTTCAGCATACAAGCCTCCATACCATCAGCGGCACCCTAACCTGAGATCTTAGCACAATGGCTGATTATTTCCAATACTGGAAACTTAGGCCTAATCCAAAAACTCCCCCCCGGTAACTGCTTTCTATCTGAACAATAAAATGGCTAATACCAAACTTGATGTGCAGTTCTGCGGTGAGAGCATCAGCCATGAAGCTAATCCAAAGTATCTTGGCATTACACTGGACTGGAGTTTGACCTTTCAACAACACCTCGAGAACACCTGCAATAAGATCAGGTCTCGTGTTGTGCTTATCAGAAAATTGGCCGGAACATCATGGGCTCCAGTCCACAGACCATACAAACCGCAACAATTGCCTTGGTATATTCTGCAGCTGAATTTTGTGCACCAGCATGGTCTCATAGCAGTCACACTAAACTCCTTGACACTCAACTCAATAATGCTATGTGCATAGTGTCGGGGACGCTTGAATCTACTCCAGTTGACTGGCTCCTGGTCCTACCGCACATCCAGCCTCCACAGATTAGAAGAGCTGCTCAGACATCATGCTTTCTTAACCATGCGTAGCGATGCGGGACTCACCCCTGCGGCGCTTCCTGCTGGTTGTCTCTGGGAATTAGCTCGTCCAGCCTCCGGAGCGCCCTCTGCAGGCCGGTGTCCCACTGCCGCTTGGCAGCCGTGTCCCTCCCGGACCCGGTGCCCCATTATCTGGGGTGCTGCCCCTTGGCAGTAACCCCTTTGTCTCAGGATCTCCCCTCCCCAGGGAGCCCACACCCACTATCCCCACCTTGCCTCAGTATAAGGCAACTGCCAGTCATTGTCTAGCCCCCGCCCCTGGGGCAGACTGCAGTATCAGCCTACTCATCACCGGCAAGGTTGGGTTTGGACCTGCTGCCTTTGCCTACCCCTGGGCTGCCCTCTGCAACCCCCAGTACCCGTTGGACTTCTGCTAGGCCGCAGTCTGGGGCTTTCCAGGCTGGAGCTCCCCAGCTCCTCTGCCTTTCTCCAGCCCTGCTCCACTCAGGTACCCTGCTCAGCTCCCTGCAGCCAGGTCCGTCTCCCTCTACAGCTAGAGAGAGACTGTTGAGCTCCTGGCTCCCAGACTCTTATATAGGGCCAGCTGAGGCCTGATTGTGGCGTGGCCCAGTTGCGGCTGCTTCCCCAATCAGCCTATTAGCTGCTTTCCCTGCCACAGCCCTCTCCCAGGGCTGTTTTAAGCCCTTCAGGGCAGGAGCGGGGTAACCACCCCGCTACACCATGTCAATGCAAATACGAGGATTCCACCAAAGACAAGATTAAAATCCTGCAACCCTCTATGGAACCGTATCAAGATCCTTACACCCAACTTTGATGCTGAGGTTCAATGGAGAGTCACATGGGGCACTTCGACCGCTCAAAACAAACAGCTCATTGTTGATTCTGTTGAGGAACCACTGGGTTTTGATTTCTGTCAGAAAGACTGGTGCAGATTGAATCACATCAGGACATCTCATAGGAGATGTAGACAAACCCTCTTTAAATGGAAAATGAGGCAAACACCTGTATGTGATTGTGGTCACCAGGCACAAATGATAGAGCACATCATATTTGAATGTCCCCTTCCTTTGTTTGCCAGGAGCCTGAAGAACATTCACCAGCTCACTGGTGGGGCAATGTGCTGGCTATCAAACCTAGATATAAATTTGTAGTTGTTGCTACCTACCCAAGCCATACGAAAGAAGAAGAAGAAGCCAGTACTGAAAGTGACATATATTTGTAGGCTGGGATTTTCAAAGCACCTATGGGAATTAGGGACATCCAAATCCCATTGAATTGTAGTGGGAGTTGTGGTGCCTAACTCCCTTCAGCTCCTTTGAAGACCCCAGCCTTAGTGATTAATTTTTATGCACCAATAACCATAGTATCTGTCTGCATTTAAAAAAAATTGTCTGATGGTAAACTCTGGAGCCAGTGGACCACACAGAGAAAAATAGCTCCACCCACTTCAGGACATTTTGTATCCACAGTCCTCAAAAATGCACACATAGAGATAGAATAATAGAATAGTAGGACTGGAAGGGACCTCAGGAGGTCTTCTAGTCCAGTCCCTGCACTCAAGTCAGGACTAAGTATTATCTAGACCATCCCTGAGAGGTGATTGTCTAACCTGCTCTTTAAAACCTCCCATGATGGAGATTCCACAATCTCCCTAGGCAATTTATTCCAGTGTTTAGGAAAGCCATCTCAGCTGATCTCAGCCACTGTGGTATACAGAAAAAGATGAGACCATTATGTTATCCAGATTCCAAACCCAGTTCAACTAGCATCGTGAACTGTTATATCAATTTTTTATACTTTGGAGATACTAAGATGAAGGGGACTGAACAGAGTAGATAAATGGGACCCAGAAGTAGATGGAAAGCCAGTGCAGTTGACTGATCACACGTGTAATATTGCTGGCCTACTCTGCTAATCAATCAAGCTCTCAAATTATCTATTTTATATTAGACTAAGCTTCCCGTTGCTCATTAATGGTAGGTCCTAAACCAGCATGTTGCAATCTAACCTGAAGGTGACGAAAGTATGAAAGACTAGCACCAAGTCAGCATCCTCAAGGGAAGATTGTAACCTGTTACGTAAATACAGATGAAAATAAATGGTAAGAGGCACTGCTGTCCCTGAGAATTCAAGAGCAGACAGGAGGCCAATAATTCTCTGGAATTGCAAAACTTTGGCAAGGGTGAACATACTCAATAGATGGAGCAGTCACAACCATTAACCGTTCCTGGAATTGTTTCTCCTTGCCAGCATTCTCATACCTCCTCGTTCTCTTGCCCAATTTTCTGCCAGCTGATTCTCATCCAGGTTTCTATATTTGGCCACGTTCAAGGAAAGAAAGGAAATTACACCATCTGGATTTGATGGAAAGAGATGTAGAGCTGAAGGTCACCAGCATACTGATGGCACTGCAGTCCAAATCACAGCACAATCCGCCCCAGCAGTCAAGTAAACACTGAATGGGAGTGGTGACAGAAAGGAGTCTGGTGTGATCCACCTCTGAGTTCTCTGAAAAAAGAAGGAATAGAGCCACTGAAAAACAAACCATCAAGTCTTGCCAGATCCTGTAAGCAAGTCAGCAAGACCTTCTGATCCACCATCTCAAAGCCAGACGCCAGAGCAACTAGCAGACTCTTGATCTTAGTCCATCATCAGGAGAAGGATCATCAGGACCAAGGATACCAAATCAATTTCCATACCACTCCCAGGTCTGAAGCACAATCCCCCAAAGCCAAAAGAACTCAGGTGGTGACCCTTGAGCTACCCCGCTATGCTTCAATAACCTTCCCCAAACAGGGAAAGCTGGAGACAAGGCAATAATTGGATACATCAGTTGTGACCACATCAAGTGGCTTATTGAGCAAAGGTTTAGCCACTGCTTTTTTACTTAGTCTGTAAACATTTACAACTCTTCTCAATAATAGACCTCAGACCACACTATTGGCTTTGACCAACTAAAGGGGACATGCTTCCATCTTGTAGGCATATACTAGCTCACCACTCCCATGAGTGCACCTGGGTCCTCTGCATAGGAAATCATTAAAACTTTTGGTATTGCTTTACATTTCATTTTTTAAACGTAAAGTGTACAAAGTGCCCTGCACCTCTTTTGCAGGAAGCTATATAAGTGTGTTGTATGCTACCGCACATCAAACCCTAGACTGCTGGATCTTTATGTACTTGCTGGCTCTTCTGTGTCAGAACCAGGATGTCCTTGAAAATTAAGGTGATTCATCTGAATTGAATCTATACTGACAGTTTTAAAAATCACTAATTTACCCTGCATCATAAAAGCATTTTTAACGCAGGCACACTATTATTCTTTGTAATATACAGCACTGTTTTTTTTATGGACATTCTGGCTTCACTCCTAGAAACTGTATGATTTCTAATATTAAATGAATGATTAATTTGGCCCATTGAGTATTTTTCTCTCTTAAATCTTTCAGTGGGTCTGGGTAATATATTTTAAATCAAGAAGGGGATTTATGCCTACAGTTACATATTAGTATACGATGGATACAATATTGGCCAAGTATGGATTTACTAAGTGTATTTGCAAGAAAGAGTTAGACCCTGATAAATAATTGTTAATAGGGCATATATTTTCAGTGATTACTGGGATGGGGTGAACCAATTCAGATAAAATAAGAACCAAACTCGTTTTAGCCATTCCATGAAGGAAAAATTAAAACAAACAAACAAACAAACAAACACACTTCTCCCCAAGGTATTTTATCATTTCCAGTTTGTCCAAAGTCAGAGATTACTGGGAATCTAGTGCTGGCCCTGTGTCATGTGACAAAAATATAGCCCCACAGGACCCTTCATGCTTAGGGGCCTTGCTCCATCAGCAGCAGGGCTCAGTAGACACCTATGATCCTCTGCTCCTTGGCCATTCCCTGAGAGATGGACGGGGGAGCTTCTCCCTCTCTAGCTCCACAGGACTAAGCACCCAGTCTAAATCCCCTACCAGCCGCCAACCCCCTCCACTCCTGGCTCTTCAGCTGGCAAACACTCCTCCAATTCCCCCAAATGCAATGTGTGTTGCAGAAGTTTGCCTCAGAACGGTGCAAAAACACTGAGCCGCAGCTGCCAGGTTGAGCCTGGAGCAAGGATGAACCCACCAAGTGTCACATGGCTTTCACCTTAAAATATTAATTGGTTTACTTGAAATTCAGCCCAGGCTCACTGAGAAGTTTAACTAGGTGGTGTCTTTGTACATCTCTAGTTCTAGAGGTAAGCTGAGGAACCAAACTTTACTCTTAATTCTGATTTTCTTGGAGGCATGGTGGTTTAGTCTCAATGAAACCTTTACCATTATTTTAATACATGATAAAATGGCACACATGTTTTCAGACTGTATTATCTAGGTTTACAACAAACCCAGTGCATGGAGTGACACACAATCTTACATATTGCCTTTAGATCTAGTATCTCTCCTATCTGAGGGTACGTCTTCACTGTGGGGTTAACATGAAAGCTCAATACTCAGGTGTGAGCACCCAGGTTAGCCTCACCCAAGTGGGGAGTGACCACACAGCAAAGCCATGCTGGAGTGTGTCCACTCAACTGCATCCAGACTGGGGCTACACCTACTTGTGTGTGTTGCTAGGACTTGTAGGGGCCAATCCCGTGGTTCTTAGGATTGCAGTAAGTTGAGCTGCTCTGTGGGTATGTCTACACTTGGAACTGGGGCTGTGATTCCCAGCTTGAGGAGACATACTTACGCTAGCTCTTATCGAGCTAAAACGCTAAAAATAGAGTGTAGCTATTGCAGCGCGAGCTGCAGGACAGGGTAGCTACTCAAAGTACATACCAGGGGTCTCTGAAAGGCATGTGCTCAGGGCAGCTTGCCCATCCCGCCACTGGGAACTGAGTTGAGGCACCTTTAAAAACCTGGCAATAGGAGCTATTCAAATTTTATCTGCAGCCTGACCACTCATCTGATTTCAGTAACATTTCTCACTTTTATTTTCAAAGGTGGGTGCAGGCCCTGGGATGGCACACACCGTTCCTCCAGATTCATCAGTGAGTTTACAATGTGTCCCAAGACGACATGATGGGGCCACTAGTTTGGGGCTGAGACACCTTGGGACTGATTCAGGAGTGCCAAGACCTGCAACTCCCCAAGTTGAGCCACCCCAAATTAATGGGCAGTTTTGAAACTTTGGGCCTGAATTCTTTTGAGTTCAGCTGCTACTTCAGTCTGCGGCTGGTCTGGGTGTTACACTTCCAAAACTATTAATTTTAAATAACTAACCTCTTCCCGTCCCATCTTCTTTTGTTGCTAGCATAATTTGACATCAAAACACCTAGCTCTCAGGCAGCTAATCAGAGTCGTCAATTCTCACTCCTGTCTTACAGTCAAAAAGTCAGGCAAACACCTTGCACATCCTTGATGGAATCCCTCAGCAACACTGATCTTTCAAATTAATACTAGTGCTGTTTTGGAACAGAGGAGTTGGCATGGAAGGCCAAACTGGGGAACCTAAAATGAGGGTTAGATTTCACAGCTGCCAAAGAAACTCATTTCACCGTAACAGAGCTTAGTTTCCTTTTCCACTGTATCACTCTCCAAATATAGTTTTACATTTCTTAAATCTCAAGGTTAAATATATATATTTTTAGCAAATTGAGCAATTTTACTGACTACAGGAAACGCAGATGCTGCCAGCCAGCTGGAGCATTTTTATTAACAAAAACTGAACCTAGCCAGATGCCTAATTTATAACCTCAAGGCTGTAACAAAAGTCTATTCAATTTGGAGATTAAAATGCACATAGAAATCCAGAGGTAGCTCTAGACACTTGTAACATTAATTTCTTTTGAAGGGGAATGGTTAATTAAGGATGACTGCAACTGTCTTAGATAGAGCTGAGTCAAGGGCATTCATTCAAATAAACTTGGATAACAAAAAAGTAAGTTAAAGTGAAAAACGATTAATTTAGTTCACAAATATGTTACATGGTTGTTGCAATTAAGTTTTATCCCTATGGAAATGGTGCTTTTTCATCTCATTACTTCCTTAGGGATAAATGTTTTCCTGCAGTTAAAGCCTCAAATTTGAGATCTACCATTGTATGTTCACATATCTAGAGAAATACAATGTATTTAATGGTGATGCACAGTCAGGAGGATAGACTGACAGGCACATAGTCTTATAGCCGATCACTGTAATTTCAGGCTTCAGAAACCTGTGTTTCAAATGGTTATATTAAAAATACAGGGTACAGGAAAGGAGCATGTGTACATGTGTCTGGTGCTGTTATCACTGAGGTGGTGCGATTACAGAGAAGAGACTGAAGACTGGTAATTTACAGGTAATTCAGCTGAAGTGGCAGCCGTAACAGCTCTGTTCTGGTCATTCCTTTCTTTGTTCCATTGCACTGTAATCCAAACATTGTATCCCTTCCCACCACTAAATACATGACGAGATCATTAAATCATCATTACATGGGATGAATAGTTATTTCTTTACCTTTCATATTCCTTCATTGGTTACAGCCAAAAATCATCAAGATGGGTTTGTTTGTTTGTTTGTTTGTTTGTATGTTTGTTTGTTTGTTTCAGAGTAGCAGCCGTGTTAGTCTGTATCCGCAAAAAGAACAGGAGTACTTGTGGCACCTTAGAGACTAACAAATTTATTAGAGCATAAGCTTTCGTGGGCTACAACCCACTTCTTCGGATGCATATAGAGTGAAACATATATTGAGGAGATATATATACACACATACAGAGAGCATGAACAGGTGGGAGTTGTCTTACCAACTCTGAGAGGCCAATTAAGTAAGAGAAAAAAAACTTTTGAAGTGATAATCAAGATAACTCAGTACAGACAGTTTGATAAGAAGCAAGTGTGAAAATACTTACAAGGGGAGATAGATTCAATGTTTGTAATGGCTCAGCCATTCCCAATCTTTATTTAATCCTGAGTTGATTGTATCTAGTTTGCATATCAATTCCAGCTCAGCAGTCTCTCGTTGGAGTCTGTTTTTGAAGTTTTTCTGTTTTAAGATAGCCACCCGCAGGTCTGTCATAGAATGGCCAGACAGGTTAAAGTGTTCTCCCACTGGTTTTTGAGTATTATGATTCCTGATGTCAGATTTGTGTCCATTAATTCTTTTGCGTAGAGACTGTCCGGTTTGGCCAATGTACATGGCAGAGGGGCATTGCTGGCACATGATGGCATATATCACATTGGTAGATGTGCAGGTGAACGAGCCTCTGATGGTATGGCTGATGTGATTAGGCCCTATGATGATGTCACTTGAATAGATATGTGGACAGAGTTGGCATCGGGCTTTGTTACAAGGATAGGTTCCTGGGTCAGTGTTTTTGTTCAGTGATGTGTGGTTGCTGATGAGTATTTGCTTTAGGTTGGAGGGTTGTCTGTAAGCGAGGACAGGTCTGTCTCCCAAGATCTGTGAGAGTAAAGGATCATCTTTCAGGATAGGTTGTAGATCTCTGATGATGCGCTGTAGAGGTTTTAGTTGGGGGCTGAAGGTGACAGCTAGTGGTGTTCTGTTATTTTCTTTGTTGGGCCTGTCTTGTAGGAGGTGACTTCTGGGTACTCGTCTGGCTCTGTCAATCTGTTTTTTCACTTCAGCAGGTGGGTATTGTAGTTTTAAGAATGCTTGATAGAGATCTTGTAGGTGCTTGTCTCTATCTGAGGGATTGGAGCAAATGTGGTTATATCTTAGAGCTTGGCTGTAGACAATGGATCGTGTGGTGTGTCCTGGATGGAAGCTGGAGGCATGTAGGTAAGTGTAGCGGTCCGTAGGTTTCCGGTATAGGGTGGTATTTATGTGACCATCGCTTATTAGCACAGTAGTTTTCCAGGAAATGGACCGCTTGTGTGGATTGATCTAGGCTGAGGTTGATGGTGGGATGGAAATTATTGAAATCATGGTGGAATTCCTCAAGGGCTTCTTTTCCATGGGTCCAGATGATGAAGATGTCATCAATGTAGCGCAAGTAGACTAGGGGCCTTAGGGGACGAGAGCTAAGGAAGCGTTGTTCTAAGTCAGCCATAAAAATGTTGGCATACTGGTGGGGCCATGCGGGTACCCATAGCAGTGCCGCTGACTTGAAGGTATATATTGTCCCCAAATGTGAAATAGTTGTGGGTGAGGACAAAGTCACAGAGTTCAGCCACCAGGTTAGCTGTGACATTATCGGGGATACTGTTCCTGATAGCTTGTAGTCCATCTTTGTGTGGAATATTGGTGTAGAGGGCTTCTACGTCCATAGTGGCCAGGATGGTGTTTTCTGGAAGATCACCGATGGATTGTAGTTTCCTCAGGAAGTCAGTGGTGTCTCGAAGATAGCTAGGAGTGCTGGTAGCGTAGGGTCTGAGGAAAGAGTCCACATAACCAGACAAGCCTGATGTTAGGGTGCCAATGCCTGAGATGATGGGGCGTCCAGGATTTCCAGGTTTATGGATCTTGGGTAGCAAATAGAATGTCCCTGGTCGGGGTTCTAGGCATGTGTCTGTACAGATTTGTTCCTGTGCTTTGTCAGGGAGTTTTTTTAGCAGATGGTGTAGTTTTTTTAGGTAATCCTCAGTGGGATCAGAGGATAATGGCCTGTAGAATGTGGTGTTAGAGAGCTGTCTAGCAGCCTCTTGGTCATATTCCAATTTATTCATGATGACGACAGCACCTCCTTTGTCAGCCTTTTTGATAATGATGTCAGGGTTGTTTCTGAGGCTGTAGATGGCATTGTGTTCAGCATGGCTGAGGTTATGGGGCAAGTGATGTTGCTTTTCCACAATTTCAGCCTTTGCACGTTGACGGAAGCAATCTATGTAGAAATCTAGTCTGTTGTTTCGACCGTCCGGAGGAGTCCACGCAGAATCCTTTTTTTTATAGTGCTGGTAGGGGGGATTCTGTGGGTTAGTATGCTGTTCAGAGGTATGTTGGAAATATTCTTTGAGTCGGAGACGTCGAAAGTAGGATTCTAGGTCACCGCAGAACTGTATCATGTTCGTGGGTCTGGAGGGACACTGAATCGAATGCTCCTGAAAGGAGGCACATGGTCAGCCCTCTGTCCCCAGCAGAGTTGAAGCACAGGCATTAGCAATGAAAGCATCTGCTATACTGCCTGCCAATGTACTTCAACTCAGTCACCAAGGGACCCAGTCTTGGGGTGAGTAAGTAATTAAATTTCATGCTCTTCATACTCCACCCTTCATACTTGTGCTGAGACTTCCAAAAAGGAGGCCAATTAAGTTGGGCTTAAAACATATTTAGTTTAAAATGTGAGTTATTTTACTATAGCAATCCTCCTCCTGCCCTCCCCCTTCCCCCCAAAAGCCAAGTTAGGCATGCATCTAGTATTAAAAAAACATTAAGTTTCTTCCAGAAGAACAACAGATGGGCAAAAGAGTGAATGTTCTCTCTCTCAGGAACTTTGAAGATCCACAGACAGATCTCGATTTAATAAAAACAAGAAGGATCACTCCTTTTTGCTTTATAGCACTAAAGAATGCAGAATTGTATGTCCTCTGCCACTAGTATTCATTTTGAATAAGAGAGTGTGTTTCCCAGATAACAGCACATACAGGGCTGTAGTTATTTTAAAAGATTAAAGGCCTTCTCTAAACACCCATTAAAGTCAATGGAAGGACTCATATTGACCTCAATAGGCTCTAGATCAGGACCTCAATTTCATCCAAATAGATTTTAAATCCAGTTTATATTTTCCCTTTGGAGAGAGGCAGATTCAGAAAGAACATGGGTAACAGTTGCATGGTGGATATTAACTCCTATTACTTGTGTAGGAATCCAGTGTTCCCCAGAGAATTATTTTGTTTTCATCAATTTGCAGGTATATAAGATTAGTCAGTTCTACCTGTTCTCCTAGTCTCCTGGTTTATGTAATCTGGATCAGCACCTTCACCATCGGAAAAGATAATGGTACCACCCCATAAGGGTTTGGAGTTGCGTACATATATGATTTAAGTTAAATCCCATTGAAAAATTATCCCCTTGCCACTTTATGCAGATCTGAAGAGCTGCCCTCAGACAAATTTTAACAAACAATACTTTTCTCTCTGTTGTTTAGCTTGGTTAGAATGATCAGGCTACCAAAATGCAATGCTCCCAGCAGGACATTAAACCATCTGGTGAGATAACGTTTAAAACTTTCTAGAACCTAACATTCACAGAATAAAGAATACTCAACATTGGATGAAGTCTACTTAAAGTACTAGAACATGTGACTCACTATGGAGACCAATTTTTGAACCTGTGAGAGTGAATGAGACTACTCCATATTTAATATTTTCAAAAACGAAATGTTTTTCCCCAGAGCAAATATGAGGCCCAGTCATACAAACTCTTAAACAACTAATCCCTTTTATTTCAGCAGGGTTACTTACATGATTAAGGACTGCTTATGTGAGTAAGGGTGTGTAGGAGAGGGCGCCCATCAGTCTCAATAGACGACACTCTGAATCCTGATGAACGGGCTAGGCAAAAACATCAGATTTTAGCAATGCTATATCTCTATAGGCAGCTGTAGTGATTTTTATCATGAGCCTCTTGATACTGGATGATTTTCTTTTTTTCTCATGTTCCCGGAATGATGTGATTATGTAAGTATCTCAGCTTTCATTTTTAAAAAGGAGTCATAATAATAGATCTTTTATAACTTTTCATCCACAGATAGTCAAAGTGCTTTATCACGCATCACTCCCATTTTACAGTTGGGGATACTGAGGCCTGGGGCAGCAATATGACTTACCCATGTTCACTCGCCCAGTAGGCCAGGGCAGAGCTGAGAATAAGAACATAACATACAAACGAAAGCATGGCCATATTGGGTCAGACCAATGGTCCATCTAGCTTAGTATCCTGTCTTCCAACGGGGGCCAGGTGCCAGATGCTTCAGAGGCAATTATCAAGTGATCCATCCAATGTCATCCAGTCCCAGCATCTGGCGGTCAGAGGCTTAGGGACACCCAGAGCATGCGGTTGCATCCCCAACAATTTTGGCTAATAGTCACTGATGGACTTATCCTCCATAAACTTATCTAATTTTTTTTGAAGCCAGTTATACTTTTGGTCTTCACACATTCCCCGGACAATGAGTTCCACAGGCTGACTGTGCATTATGTGAAAAAATACTTCCTTTTGTTTGTTTTAAATCTGCTGCCTATTAATTTCATTGGGTGACCCCTGGTTCTTGTTTTATATGAAGGGGCAAATAACACTTCCTACTCACTTTCTCCACACCGTTCATGATTTTATAGACCTCCTATTGTATCCCTCCTCAGTTGTCTCTTTTCCAAGATGAATAGTCCCAGTCTTTTAAAATCTCTTCTCATATGGAAGCTGTTCCATACCATTAATAATTTTTGTTGCATTTCTCTGTACCCTTTCCATTTCTAATATACCTTTTTTGAGATGGGGTGACTAGAACTGCACATAGTATTCAAGATATGGACATACCATGAATTTATATAGCAGCATTATGATATTTTCTGTATTATTATCTATCCTTTTCCTAATGGTTCCTAACATTGTTAGCTTTTTAGACTGCTGCTGCGGATGTTTGAGCTGATTTTTTCAGAGAATTATCCACAATGACTCAAAGATCTCTTTCTTGAGTGGTAACAGCTAATTTAGACATTGTTGTTTTGTATGTATACTTGGAATTATGTTTTTTAATGGTCATTACTTTGCACTTATTGACACTGAATTTCATCTCCCAGTTGCCAAGTTGCCTAGTCTCCCAGTTTTGTGAGATCCCTTTTTAACTCTTCACAGTCAGTTTTGGACTTAACTATCTTAAAAATTTTGTATCATCAACAAACTTTGTCACCTCACTGTTTACCCCTTTTTTTAGATCGTTTATGAATATGTTGAACAGCACTGGTCCCGGTACTGATCCTTGGGGGACATCTCTATTTACCTCCCTCCATTCTGCAAACAGCCTTTGTTTCCATCTTTTAACCAGTTACTGATCCATGAGAGGACCTTCCCTCTTATTCCATGACTGCTTAGTTTGCTTAAGAGCATTTGGTGAGGGACCTTGTCAAAGGCTTTCTGAAAGTTCAAGTACACTATATCCACGGCATCGATCTTGTCTATGTGGATGTTGACACCCTCAGAGAAGTCTAATAAATTGGTGAGGCATGATTTCCCTTTACAAAAGCCATGTTGACTTTTCCCCAACAAATCATGTTCATCTTAGTGTCTGATCATTCTGTTCTTTACTATAATTTCAACCAATTTGCCCAGTACTGAAGTTAGGCTTACCAGCCTGTAATTGCCAGGATCACTTCTGGAGCCTTTTTAAAAAATTGGCATCACATTAGCTATCCTCTAGTCATCTGGTACATAAGCTGATTTAAGTGATAGGTTACATATCACAGTTGGTAGTTCTGCAATTTCATATTTGAGTTCCTTCAGAACTCCTGGGTGAATACCATCTGGTCCTGATGACTTATTACTGTTTAATTTAAAAATTTGCTCCAAAACCTCCTCTGTTGACACTCAGTCTGGGAAAGTTCCTCAGATTTGTCACCTAAAAAGAATGGCTCAGGTGTGGGAATCTCCCTCCCATTCTCTGCAGTGAAGACACAGGTCTCCTGAGTCCCCTTCTAGTGCTCTACTCTCTAGTCTAATCTGCCTCCCATAGTACTAGCCCTCATGATTGTGAAGAAAAGCTTGAAAAATATGAGCCCTAAAGGCTATGACAAGTTTTTTTTTTTTTAAATCTCATGATTTTTGAACACTTGGGATTAATACTGTGGTTAAAACTAGATACCATTTTCTGCAAAAAAAAATTCACAAGACATACATTTGTTTCTAATTTTTGACAGGAATTTTTCTATAAAATTTTCATTGGAAGAAAGGTTATTTTTACCCATTTAAAAAATTAAAACTAGGTATAATTAAAACCCTTTTCACAGTAGTTGATGCGAATAAATAAAATCTGTGCTATCAATAGCATTGTCCCAACTTGCTGCAGGACACTGTGACAGATCAAATGCATAAAAATAGTGCCTCTAAATCTGAGTCTGTTACGAATAATGTTTGCTATGGAAAGCAGTTTTTTAAACAACTTTTACACTGGATAGTGAGCAGTACAATCCCTGCTTATTCTGGGATCTAGTAAAATATGGCCTTAATAAAAAAGATTGTGAGATAAACTTAAGATGTCTGTATTAATATTAGTAATGGAACTTGGTGTAAATGTAGAAACACACAATTTTGTGTATTCAAGTTTGCTCCCCAAAAAACAAGGTAGTATGAATATTAGGTCTCCATATCCAGTTCCAGTAATCACACATATAAAGTAGCTAATATTTTGCTGTCACCATATGCAAAAGTAGATAGCATTACCAGGGCGTCAGTACCAAAATGCCACCTAATGCATCTGCACAACTTTTAGCCAATCCCTCTTGTGCATAGATCACAAGGATGTAGACGGAAATATTACTTTAAGCAGAAATTTATGAGAATAGACCCAAACTTGTCTAAAAGTACAATCGCCTCATATTTCAAAGGTCAGCATCCCATTATCATCTTTTTCACTGTTCATACCATCTGCCAACTCTACAAAAACAGGCAAAAGCAAAATAAATTGGGATTGTGTCAATGTGCTATCTGTGAGTGAAAAAAAAATCAGGTAATTTGTCACAGTCTAAGAAAATGACGGGAAGACTACAAAGGATATATTTTAGCCATGATGCATTTCCGAGAGTGGGGGGAGGGATAGCTCAGTGGTTTGAGCATTGGCCTGTTAAACTTAGGGTTGTGAATTCAATCCTTGAGTAGACCACTTAGGCATCTGGGGCAAAATCAGTACTTGGTCCTGCTAGTGAAGCCAGGTGGCTGGACTCAATGACCTTTCAAGGTCCCTTCCAGTTCTAGGAGATAGATGTCTCTATTAATTTACTGTTTTTATTTATTTACTAGGATAAAGCTTAAATGAAGGTAAGTTCCAGTTAACCAATAAATAGAATTAAGGATAAAAGTGGAATATAGGTGATAACAGGTTGATATTACATGGAACAGGAGGTCAAGAGGGATTAAAGGTCAGAAAACAAGTACTGAATGATAGGAGAGGAGACAAAAGAAGAACATTAAAAGTTTATCTCAAAAAACGTTACAAAGTCCAAATGTGACACACTTCTGACACTTAATGGTACTACTAAACTAGTCATCACACTCCAGTTCAGTAGTAAAGAGCCTTTGGATAATTCAAAATAAAAAACAGCAAAAAACATATCAGACTGTCACCCAGAGATCAAGCATCACGGAGAGAGGAAGGATTCTTTACTGGCAAAGATGCTGCACTAGGATTTAGGAGATCTGTGGTCAGCTGCTGGCTCTGCCATACTTTTTCTGTGTGACCATGGGCAAGTCACTTCAGCTCCAAGCGAGCAAAACACTTAAGTACATTGAAATCAAAGGGACTACTCAGCTGCTTAAAGTTATGCATGTGCTTAAGTATATTGCTGGACTGGGTTCTTAATTTCTCTCCATCTCAGTTTTCTATCTGTAAAAGTGAAATAATTCTACTTCTCTTTCTCTCACCTTTTGCGTGTCTTATCTATTTAGATTACAAATGTTTCAAGGCAGGGACCTTCTCTAATTATGGATATGTACAGTAAAGCTGGTTAAAAATACTCATCAGAAATTAGTTTTGATTAAAACAAAAATTTTCATGGGAAAATGTCAAAATAAAAACCAACAACCTCGGGTGGGGGTGGGGGTGGGGGAGTAGGGGGGGAGTGAAATGTTGAAGTGAAAAACTTTTGGTAAAACAATAAAACCAAACTTGATTTTTTTTTGTTTAAAATTGTGGGTTTTCCCACACACACTTTCTTATTATTTCCTAACTGGGACACACTGAGAAAGTGGGAGAAATACTATTAAGTTTTGATAGTAGTGCTTGCAGAGAGAAGAATAAATTGTTGATGATTTTCCAGTTAGCAAAGTTGAGACACAGTCAGAAAGTGTGAGAAAGTGGTGAAATACCGACTTTTTTGAAGTTTTTGATAGGAAAACTGGAATTTTCCTATCAAATTTTAAAGAGGAATCTTTTTCCCCATGAAAATGTTTGTGGGGACAATGCCATTTTCCCAACAACCTTAATGTGCAGTGCCCAGCACACAGGGTCCCATCTCTTGTTTGGGTCACTGAGTATTAATGCATTAATACAAATATTAAATGCTATATGACAGAAAAACAAAAAACACAAAGGAGAAGGGGAAACATTAAGGAAGTGCTATTGAATACCTACAACTAGACTAAGGAAATCTCTTCACTGCAGAGTTAGCCTGGGCTCTTACATGGGTGTTGCCCTTAGCCACTCCTCCCCCATCCACACATAAAAACATCTCACCCAAGTTAAGTCATGCCGTTAGCCAGGATCAGAGCCTGGTTCCACTTTGGACTGATAACCTATCTACTTTGCAGTGAGGATACAGGCCAAGGGCTGATAGTCTTCCAGTACCTTCTCACAATTCCCTCCGTGTGCTGAGAAGGACAGACAAGTTCTCCCACAAGTTACTGGGGAAGAATCATAGAGCAGCTCAGATTACTGCAGTGCTAAGAACCATGGGATAAGACCCCAGAAGTCCTAGTGATACACGTGGGTGAGTGAAGCACTACTGAGGACACAGCATGCAAGCAGAGCTTTGCAGTGCTCTCACTGGGCTAGTCTCATCCAAGTGCTAATCTCCTGGTCTAACTCGGCAATGAAGCCATATCCTAATTGTACATACAGCATGCACTGTGTGCTCAGGTTTTTGTTTCTTCTCTGTAACCCCGATAGTTATATCCTTTTATTTTTTTATCTCAGAAAGAAAAATTGCACCCTACTGCCAATGGTTGTTATTCCGTACTCACATACAGTGTCCTATTTCCAGTCTTTTCTCATCATGCTGTCACCAGTTAGTTGGAACGCAATGACTGGTTATGTATGACTGTGTTCTTTCACCACAACTGAGAAGGTTAGTAAATCAATTTTTTAAAAAGTTGGTTCTTATAAAGGCAAGTGGTTTTTTTCTTAAATGCCTGTGCTGATATTATCCTGTGGTGTTTTTGAACATAGTTCTGGGATCCTCTCCCTACAATATAATTTTTAGTAGAAAGACTTTCTGGAAGACTGGGAGGGGATGCGGGTAATGCAGCAGCAAATAGCAAGCCTGGTCTTTCAAAGGGCTCTTCTGTGACAAACAAGGCTTTGAAAGTCTTCCCTTCCCCAGCCCCTCTTTTCATTTTTAGAAGGCTTTTTGCCTGTACAACATAATTACTTCTTGTTGTTCCTGTCCTAGTAATTTTCCCAATGGAGATTGGTCTGTAAAGTAAAGAACTCTCAACTTAAGCAACCCACACATATAAAGTTAACTTTTCAGTCACCTGACACCTACTACTCTTGCTCATTGATTTTGGGGTTTAAATCAGCGGTTCTCTAACTGTGGGTCGGGACCCCAAAGTGGGTCGGGACCCCATTTTAATGGGATTGCCTGGGCTGGCATTAGACTTACTGGGGCCTGGGGCCAAAGCCCGAGCCCCCACTGCCTGGGGCTTCAACCCTGGGTAGCTAGACTCAGGCTGCAGGCCCCCTTCCCAATTGGGGCTGAAGCCCTTGGACTTCGGCTTTGGCCCCCCTGCCCGGCATGGTGGAGCTCGGGCTTCAGCTTTGAACTCCCCTGCCCAGGGTGGTGGGGCTCAGGTGGCCTCAGAGTTCAGTCCCTCCTCCCGGGGTCGTGTAGCAATTTTTGTTGTCAGAAAGTTTGAGAACCCCTGGTTTAAATAATAACTTTAAAAGTTAGCCAGCAGTTAGCCAGATGTTTCTCTGGGCACTGCCTGTTTTTTCCAGGCCAATAGTTCTAAACACTTGAGCATATCTCTGCTGATAAATTTCAGGAGGGTGAGAAGTAACTTCACATTATGCAGCAGCGCCAGAAAAGCCCAAACAGTGATCACACTCCAGCAGATATTCCCTGCAGCAAAAATTCAACAGATGAGGCTTTGCTGTCGTGTAACAGTACCAGGCACAGCAACATCTGAGAATTGCTTATTGTTCCTATTTCTTGATGACAATTCATATTGCCTTCCACTGTGGGCAAATGGGTTTCTAGGGCTGTTTATCAAGCCATACATCCTTCTCGTGTAATTGCTAGCGATGTCCTCCACACAGCTGCTGGCCAATCTGTTCAGTTTTGCTTAAGACAGTTCTCTCTAGCCAACACAGAGTTGAAATAGCATTAGCATTTTTTTAAAGTTAGATCAACGCTGTTGACAATCTTCAAGGAAGACGAAAAAACCTCACACATGAATCTTGCCTGTCAGCCATACATACATAGATCATACACTTCAGTGCAAGAGTATCAGCAGCTTGTAATGAGTTTGCCAATTGATATATTATATCCTATGGACCTAACCCTGCCCCAACTGACTTTGGTAGGAGCAGGATCTGTTTCCTGGTACTCCAAGCCAGCTCATCGTCTGTTTATTTACCTACAATGTTTTGTCATTATCCTAGACTGAGTTTTCTGGGGCTGGTATCCTCTTTGCTTTTCTTGTTTGCACAGTACTAGCACAGATGGGCCCTAATTGGGGATGCTAGGAGCTACCGCAGTATAAATAATAATCTGACCCTGAAATATAAGAGAAATGTGACAGTTTTTGATAGATTAGTTTTTAAATCCTGTCTCTGAAGAGTCTTTTTATAAATAAATGATTTGTGATAAGCTATATTAGGCCAAATGCTGAGGGGGAAATTTTCTCAGCGTATATATCACTGAATGTGTGTAACGGGTGAGGTGAACTGTACTCAGGGGCCTGTTACTCGATGCTTTCCACACACAGAATTAGCACTAGGTGGGAGAAGGACCAGGCCTCCAAGATGCAATCTGGACTCCACTGGGAGAGATGGGATGTGGGGGAGGGGGTGTAGAAAGCTTCCTGATTCATGCCTTAGAGCACAGGTAGGAAATCCACCTACCTAATACAGGGAAGCTGGCTCAGGGAAGAAAGTGCAAGGAAGCTGGTTCATGCAGCAGGGCTGAAAGTTGACTTTATGATATCCCTAGGGCAGGTGGGTGGTACTTTCTTCCTCTTCCCATTTCTCTCTCTCTCTCTCAGTCATTCTATGAACATCCCATTACTGAGAGGTGTACAGTGAAGGTTATTCCTTCTCATACCCCTATGTTTTCCCTACTCTTCAAATTCTTTCATCTTCATCTGATGCTTCATGAACATCCTGCTGGCTGAGCTTGCGAAGGCCTTACACTCAGTGTGATGGCATTTCTGTGTTTGTCCGTCTGTAATGTGATACCTTTGAACACATCTAATCCATTCCAAAATTTCATGGAATGTTCTAGGCATCAATGGCCAGACCCCTACTGATCTGGGGGAAAACCAGAACGGGGAAATGGGGAACACATGGAACCCCTGACATCTATTTTGCAGAGGAACTTGAAGCTGAGGCTCTGCTATGGAGAGAAGGGGGCACAAAGTACCCCTGGTAGGGAGAAATTGGGGGACCCAGCTATGGAGAAAGGGACACACAGAGTCCCTAGCATGAAGGGAAGGTGAGCAGTGGTGCTGGAACAATTTTTATAGCGGGGGTGCTGAAGATGGAAACCATATATTTAGGTTGTTATTACTACTTAAAGCCAGAGGGTGCAGCAGCACCCCCTGCACCCATAGTTCCAGCACCTATGAATGTGGGAAAGGGAGGAATATAGAGCCCCTGGCATGAGGACACACACAGATCTCCTGGTATGAGGGGGAGATTGGAAGACTCAGATGTGTGGGAGGGGGAAGAGGGCAATCGGGGCACACACAGACATGGGGGAAGATTGGGGGACCCTGGTATGGGACAAGTGGGTCACATACAGATCCCTTACCATGGAGGGGGGGAGAATGGAGAACCTAGTATGGGTGGAGGGGGAAGTGGGGGGCATATAGAACCCCTGGAAAGGAGAGATTGGGGGTGTTGCCAGGAGTCCTTGAAATAGAGGGGGATGGGGAGGGTGCCACACAGGGAGCTCAGGGTGGGGAAATGGAGGAATGCAAGGAGCTCATGTTGTGTACAATAAGCTTGGCCTACAGAAGCTACAAAGTTTATGACTTCCTAGTTATTGAGTGGTGGGGCTATGACAGAGGTAATAGAGACAATGGATTTAACTGCACCATTGGCACCAGGTCTGAAATGGTGTGGGCATGCGCCACTTCATTCGTCAAAGTATTTATTTAATTTAATCCAATAGGATTTCAAGATACAAATAGAGGGAATAGTGACTTGCATCTGATACCACAACCTACCACTTAACAATGGGTTGTCCATAGGGCAGAATCAGTGGAAGAGGGCAAGGAAGCATCTGAAATAATGCCCATTCTGGGCCCTCATCTGTAAGTTATTTAAACATACAGTATATTTAAATGTTGAAGATCAAGATGGTGAAATAGTATCTCCATGTTGTTCTAATGGACAGCACTCTGATTAAGAGAGAGTTCCTTATACACACCTCAGTTAAAGATTCTAGTAGCCCAGGCAATCACACTGATTTTCGCTGATCTCAAATCTTCCCAGTAGCTAAATTTCCTCCCCTTATACTTTCCTGACGGGACAAACAGGAAAGAATCAGGTTCCAACAACTGGAAGTGTTTATATCACAAGCTGGCACACAGCAGCCACATTCCACTCCTGAAGCACAGTAGATGCACTTCCCTGGTTTCACATTGATTCAGTGATCAATAAAGAGCTTGGAGATAGCAGCATGACAAGTGCTATATGAAGCATACTTCATTCCTTCAAAGAGTGATGAACCACATGTTGATCCTTTACCCATTCATTGAAAGAGTAATAAGTATTACAATATTACACCAGACAGGTTTTTAAAATGGTCCATAAGAACATAAGAACAGCCATACTGGGTCAGACCAAAGGTCCATGTAGCCCAGCATCCTGTCTTCCAACAGTGGCCAATGTCAGGTGCCCCAGAGGGAATGAACAGAACACATAATCATCAAGTGATCCTTTCCCTATCGCTCATTCCCAGCTTCTGGCAAACAGAGGCTAGGGACACCATCCCTGCCCATCCTGGCTAATCAATGAACAAGAGTAGTAGCTGCCCTCGTCTGGCCATCCCTCATTGTCTCCAAGGGACTCCGAGGGCAACCTGGCTTTAAAAAAATGAACAAGCAATGTCAGATAAAAAGTTTGAATCAATATTAAATAAGGAGCTTAAGAAAATTAGGGAAAGCTTTTTTGAGACAGAATTTTCATTGTAATATATCATTTGTAACCAGTTCTACGCATGGTAATTTAAACCTGCTATTAAGTGGTGTAAGACCCTGGTAGGAGTAGGCAAGACTATACATAAGGACTTTACCTCCAGCTCTGGGCAATTTGTGAGCTGCAAATTGAAGTTTTCCAACTTTAAAAGGAGTTTGGACTTTATTAATACAAAGATCAGTAACTGAGTATTGTTTTAAAAATGCTCATTCCACCAGGTCTTTCATGCCAAGCCAGATCTTTCATTCCCACTCATGGTCGTGCATGTACAAAAATGACAAATGAAATCAGCAATTGTTTCTCCAACTCTTTGTTGGGCATAAGAGTGACTTTTTAAAGAGGGATTAAATAACTAAACAAAACCAATCATAGTTCAATATTTGTATTTATGAATAAAAAACCAAACATTTAATTTCTGCATTATTTCCCCCTATTCCCACACCAATTAATGAACACACATCAGCACAATGAATGGTTTGTTCTCCAAAGTGTTCTATTTTTGGCATAGTTCTGATATGCTTGGCACTGCTCATACTAATTTAGAACTTGCTCAGATGTTAACTGCTCTAACTAGCCATTACTCTTTTATTTCCTAAAAGTGAAATCCGAGACGTTACTAGTATTTCAGGATAGTGCTGCTTAAAAATCTTACCAAAAAATTATAAGGTAATGAAAATATAGCACTCTTAGAAGAATTCTCATACATTTGTCGAAGCTTCTTTAATCAAAAACAAACTTGTCATTGTAACCAATGAATTGGACAACTAATTGTTCATTTCTTTAGGCCTTTTGTGTTCTCCACACCCACTCATAAAAGGGTGACAAATGGGTGGAACTAGAACGGGGGTTGTGTTAGGAGGGAAACAGCAGCTCATTACCTGGTCCCAGAGCCCCCGGATGCCCTACACATGACTATAGCGGATCAGAGGGCACTTCCAGGGGGTAGAGCAAGAGAACAGCTGCCATAAGCCTCCTGGGGAAAAAAAACTCCACAGCCAAAAGCCATAGAAGGTTAATGCTGGTAGCATGGGCAGCGAGTTCTATGGGTCCGTGGTGCCTGGGCACCAGGAATATTCCTGGCCCGGGGACAGGCTCCAGCAATGTTTGAGGCCGGGTCTCTCCCTTGGCCCCGCCTTCCGCCCCTGGGTGCTCCCCCCCCCGTGATTTAAAACGGCCCGGGGAAACTCCATCCCAGAGCCTGCACCCCTCACCCCCTCCTGCATCCCCACCCCCTGCCCCAGCCCGGAGCCTGCACCCAGCACCCAAACTCCGTCCTGGAGCCTGCTTCTCCACCCCCTTCCCACACACCCTCTCCTGCCCCCCAACTCCCTCCCAGAGCCCACAGCCAAACTCCATCCCAGAGGCTGCACCCCCATCCCCTTCCCACACACCCTCTCCTGCCACCAAATGCCCTCCCAGAGCCTGCACCCAAACTTCCTCCCAGAGCCTGCACCCCCACACCCTGCCCCAGCCCAGAGCCTGCACCCAGCACCCAAACTCCATCCCAGAGCTTGCACCCCAGACTCCCTCCCACACCCAAACTCCCTCCCATAGCCCAACCTCTCACCCCTTCTGCACCCAAACTCCCTCCCAGAGCCTGCACCCTGTGCCCCTCCTGCACCCCAATCCCCTGCCTCTGCCCAGGTCCTACACCCCAGACCTCCTCCCCCCACCCAAACTCCCTCCCAGAGCCTTAGGCAGGTGGGGGGTGGAGTTCGGGGGAGGCAGGCTCTGGGCGTTCTGGGCACCACCAAAATTTCTACAAACATGCCGCTCCTGGCTGGTAGGACTGCCATTAGTTAGCCCACTGCAACAGGAACTTGCGGGAGAATGGGCTCCAGTGCAGTTATGATTGGGGAGCTAATGGGAACTTGATTTGGTTAGAATTGTTCTACTCTGGGGGAGCCAGGAAGCTGGCAACAGAAGGGGCTGCAGGGAAGGAGTCTGCAGTCACTCCCTGGGAGAAAGGAGGCATGTCAAGGGCTAATGGCAAGTAGCCTCTGGTTACTCCTGGGAGGAAGGAGTGTGGCTTGGCAAACCCAGAGAAGGGGGGGAGCCAGAGAGGCAGGCAAGGCTCAGGGTAAAAGCACCAAGCTATGGGGTAAGTCAAATCTTGGCTGCTCATGAGAGGGCCCCTGAGCCAGGACCCAGAATAGATGGCGGGCTCGGGTCCCCCTACCAGCCGCTGACGGAATGGCACCAGTGGGGCAGAGAGCAGTAAAACAGCCTGATTCCAGTTGTCAAGAGGGACTTTGATACCCTGGAATTGGGGAACATGTATGGTGACCTAGCCAGAGTGCTGAGTCACGAAGAGGAAGCTTCAGTTCCTGGAGTGAGAGGGGTCCACGGGGTGAGTGGATGACAAGAGAGACACTGCCAGAGGAGGGCACAATGCCTGGCTGTAGCTAATCCCCAAAGTGGCCAATAGGAAGTGCCACCAGCAGTGAGTGCACCCCACGACATTTGGTGGAGAATGTGGGCACATAGTTGCCCCTATAGGGGAGGTTGAAAGACACTGGTAGACTGCGAAAAACTGTATGAGGCAGTTACCCCTGTGTAGCGGGGTGGACACCCGCTCCTGCCCTGAGGGGTTGGAAAAGCCCTGCAGAGGGCTTGGGCTGGGCAAGGTAAAACCCTGGCTGATTGGGGAAAGTGGCTGCAGCTGGGCCACACCCTAATCAGAGCCCAGATGGCCGGTATAAAGAGGCTGGGAGCCAGGAGCCCAACAGTCTCTCTCTGCCTTCAGAGAGAGAAGGGCCTGGCTGCAGGGAGCTAGACAAAGAGTACCTGAGTGGAGCAGGGCTGGGGAAAGGCTGGGGAGCTCCAGCCTGGAAAGCCCCAGGCTGCGGCCTAGTATTAGGCCAAGGGGTACTGGGGGTTGCAGAGGGCAGCCCAGGGCTAGGCCAAGGCAGCAGGTCCAAACCCCCCTTGTCAGTGATGAGTGGCCTATACTGCAGTCTGCCCCAGGGAGCGGGGCCTAGTTGGTGACTGGCAGTGGCCTAGTGCTGAGGCAAGGTGGGGATAGTGGGTGGGGGTTCCCCAGAGAGGGGGAGACACAGATCTGTGGGTTACTGCCAGGGGGCAGCATCCCAGTAATAGGGGCACCGGGTCCTGGGAGGGACACGGAGGCCAGAGAAGAGGACAAGGCAGATCACCGGCCTGCAGAGGGCGCTGCAGAGGCTGGTGAGCTAATTCCCTGGACGACCAGCAGGAGGCGCCGCAGGGGTGAGTCTGGACCTCTTACACCCTGATACAAGGGGAGAGCAAAAGGCCACAGCAGTAAAGAAGAAAAGAAAAGACAATGGAGCAGCAGTATGTGGAAGCTTTTTTGCAGAGGGCACTTATACGTTCCCAGGCTGGGCTACAGAGTCGCCACCCCTGCAGAGGAGGACTGACAAAAGCAGGGATGGACCCAGGCCCTGCTGGAGAACCAGCAGAGACGGGGGAAGCCTAGGTGTACCTGCAAAACTATTTGGCACAACTATGTGGTGGAACAGCAGCTCTATTTATTTAAGCTCCTGCGAGAACAAGTTAGTAGAGGCTGCAGGGAGCGAGACTGGAAAAGAGGTACCTGGGCCAGGAGGCCCGGTCAAAGCAGTGTTATGCCTTGGACAACGAGGACACCTGAAAAAGGAGTGCTCCTACTAGGATAGGGGAGAGGAAGCCCAAATAGTCCATCACGTGGAGAGAACAGGAGAGGGAGGGGCGTGTTTTGCCTGTGGTCAGATGGGGCACCTAAGAAGGAAATGCCCATATATGAGCTTCAAGGTGAAGGCTAATCCAGGAGAGGTGGCTAGACAAGAGAATGTCAAAGCACAGCCTACTGAAAAGGCAAGGAAAAGAGTCTGTTGTAGGTGCCATGAGGTCAGCCATATAATAAGGCACTGGCCTCTTAAGAAAGGGCAGGGCAGAAAAGGGGAAGACACAGACCCCAGGGAAATAGGAAAAAAGAAGGAGCTGTCTGGGGACCGACGTATGCCAGAGACTGTCAGGGTAGACGTGGTGGTAATGATCATGGACCTGGCAGGTGGTCAACCCACACACCCTGTAGGGGTAGTAAGGAAGTAACAGATAAGAAGATTGGGACAGAGAGGGCCCAGACAGACACAGGAACTAACACTGAAACAGAGCAAGCTACGGTGGGAACTCAGACCTTGAGTGAAAGGGTGCTTGGGGATCCTGAGGGGCAACTGAAGGAACTCCAGGGGAAGCTAGTAGCAGCAGAGCAAGCCCTGCGAACAGCTGAAGAAGACCTGGAGTTCCAAAGGGAAAAGTTTAGGGATGCCATGGAGGACTATCATAATCTGTCAAGTATCAGAGGGGTAGCCATGTTAGTCTGTATCCACAAAAACAACAAGGAGTCCAGTGGCACCTTAAAGACTAACCACTGGTTTTTTACCCATGAAAGCTTATGCCCAAATAAATCTGTTAGTCTTTAAGGTGCAACCGGACTCCTTGTTGTTTTATCATAATCTGTGTCTCCTGGTGGATGAAGTGGAACAAGAGAGGGATGATCTGCAGGCAGAGCTCAGGCAAATGCAGGGCAAGAGACATCCACTCCCCTGAGGGTTGCAGACTTGAGGGGGAGAATACATGATGGGGTATGTATTCATCCCACAATTCCTGACAGAAATCACTTTATAAACAAAGATGCTTTTTCCCCTCTGCATTTAAGAGACTAAAGCAAATAACATACTAAAAATAGTAAGAGACTTTGTGATTCTGCTTTGTTGGGGTGTGTAGCGAAGAGGCATGGCTGGCCTCAGAGATTGACAATGAGGGATGGCCAGATGCACCCAGGTGGGCAGAACCAGGAAGTCCACACTCTCCACGCTGGAAGCAGAGGGGCAGGAAAGGAACTGGAAGTATAAAAGGCAGGCCCTGTAGCTCAGTCGAGAAGCAGCTGCCAAAGGAGACGGACGCGTTCTCCCCACTGCGGATGCAGGAGCCCACAGAAGACTTCTGCTGTCCCGAAGAGGGCCCTGAGCTACCCAAACGGCCAGACACACCTGATGCTGAGGAGTTGCTGGGGCTGCCGCTTGCAATATACCCCGGGGAGATGGAGGACAACCCAAGGGGGAGTATAGGAAGCAGCCCAGGGCAACAACCATCTGGATGTGGTGCCGCCAGAGACACGGTCAGCGTATTGCAGGTGGATTCCCCACTGGCAGACCACTCTGCCGCTGTTAGGCCCCTGGGCTGGGACACAGTGGAGTTGGGCCGGCCTGCGTCCCCCTGCCACCCCACCCCTGGAGTGACAGTACTCCCACTCCTTAGGTCAGGAAGCCTGTGCTTCATGGGCACCCCTTGCCTGAACGTCCTAGACTGTTTGCTGGGTGCGCCACCCCTTGCCTGAGCCCCATAGACTGTGGTTGGTGCTCGCCCTTAGGGGGGCCCCTCGACCACTTGGTGCTCGCCCCTGCCTGAGGGCTGGAGCACTAGACTGCAAGGTGCTCCGTCCTGCCTAAGGGCCTGGGCACCTGAACTGTGCACTTTTCTCCCCTACCGGAGAGTTGGAGCTCTAGACTCGTTGGTGCTGCACCCTGCCTAAGGGCCTGGGCCCTTGAACTGTTCGCTGCTCTACCCTGCCTGTGGGTTTGAGCCCTAGAGACAGCTAATTCCCCCCTTGTACAGACTGCCGTTCTAGGTGCGTGACAGAAAAGAGGCGTGGCCGCCCTCGGAGATTGACAATGAGGGATGGCCATGCAAGCCTACACGCCACAGGGTGTTATTGCATGTATCATGGTAAATGAGATATGTAATAGCCATGTATTACTGTTCTGGAATATTACATGCAGTGTTGATCATTCCATGACATAACCTATAAGCCTAGATTGCAAAGGATTGTCAGCAGTTTTTCTAGTTTCTACAGAAAGCTTTTATAGAATATTCGACCTCAGCAAAATGTGTGTTCTGAACACCTAATCCAGAAGGCTACAGGTTTAGCAAATCATAAACCCAGAAGGAGCAAGCAATTTCTCAACATCCCATTTGAAAATGTCAGCAGCTGCACAGTTAATTCCAATGGTAGTAAATCAGCACCAACTCCCAAACAGATTGACTACACATATCTATAGCCATCCAAAAAATAACCCATGTTAAATTGCATAAACTCCCATACAAATTATTTTGTTACATGAGCAGAGAGGGCATCAGACATGGAAGGTAAGTGAAGTTGTAATTTATTTAAATGTCCTCCTGCACACTGGATTAATCTACAAAAAGAGTAGTGTTCATGTGAACTGGAAGAGATCAACAAGTAGAAATGGACTATAAATAAAAGAAAACAATGTTAACATTACAGCCTGGGAGCTAAAAGTCAGCCATGGAACAAGTGGGCACGAGTCTTTTCAAGTCAGTCAAGTTACACCAAATAGCCAGCAGATCCCTGGAGTTCCACCTGTCCTGCCCTGCAAGGGATTTCTTGTCCCGTAGAGTGAACTGCATTGAATGACAATGAGCTCCTGCACCCCACACATGTGCGCGCACACAGCCCGTAACAGGCTAGGAGGATTGCTAAAGTTACAGAATGGTAGTTTCACTGACCAAACTGAGTAAAATAAAATAAAAAAGTAAACAAATTGCATTTGGTCAAGAGGAATTTTCTGTTTACTACAATAGTTAAGGACCCAATTCTACAAAGACCTGCCATGTGCTTAACTTTACACCTACATATAGTCCCATTGAAGAGCCCCTGATCTTTCCCCAAAGCCCTTCTACCCCTCCAATCATGGTGGATGCAACATTTTACCTGTCACTCAAATCTATATTTTGGCTTCAGCTTGGCCCTTTCTCTGGTCCATACACCCAAGCCATGTCTAAATCTTGCCACTTTTTCCTCCACATCTCCAAAACTAGGCTCTTCCTCTCTGCCCACACTGCTGAAGTTTTGATCATCTCACACAATTTCTGAAACCTCCCCGCTCAAGTCATTCAAAGACAATTTTCCAGCTTGTCACTCAGACCATATTACCCACCCAACTCCTTTAAGACCCTCCTTCAGCTCCCCATTTTCCACCACATCAAAACACAAACTTCTTGTCTCATGCCCTCACCATATGCCTTCCCTATCTGCCCTGTTTTCTTATTGTGAGGTTAGCTCCCACCATTGCTCCACCAAGGATACCAGCCTTAATCACCTGAGTCTCCGTTTCTTCTGCAAGCACCTTGCGCTTTCTCCCATGCTTTCCCTTGCAACTGGGAAAATCCTAGTCAAAATCCATAAAAACACCACCACCCTTATCCTCCCCACAGCTCACCTCCGCTGTCATACACACAGAAGATGGCAATCCTGATAATGGCTAGGCAAGCAGAGAGTAGTTATCACTGCCAAGAATTGCACACACCCCATTATTTCTCTCATCCTGTTTGCCTTCTCCCCACTCCCCCTCCCCCCAAGCCTGCTTGCTTGCCTTATCTACTTGCTAAATCTTGTTTTAGCTCTTTGATGCAGGGATTGTCATTTTCTATCCGGCTGTTTAACACTTAACACAATGCTAAGTTGGCTAACACACACAGTTGGTTGGCCTATAGACACTACCACAATCTACGTTTTTAAGTAAATTATCTATTATAGTTATAGATAACAGAGTTTAGATAAAAGAGATTAGGTCTATTTTTTTTCATTCTCTCTAACTTGCTAGTTGAGATGTTTTGTGGGTAGAATCAGTTCAAGGTAATGTCTTTAACAGGTGCCTGAGAAAGACTTCGGAATTTGGGATCATGATTTAGATTTCCACTTGTGAATGATGTATATAGAAATCCCTAGTAATAAATCTAAATGTCTATACAACACTGAATAGAAGTGATTTATAAAGATTTCTCATCAGAATTCACTGAGATCATGCATCAGTTTTAATATTTATTTAAAAGAACCATGACCTTCACTCAAAGGCTTATTACATTTTGTATAGAAAATGAAACTGCATTAATTTTAGGGGTTTATAACAGTTATAAAGATAAGTAATGTTAGGGTGCAGTCAATTGTGATATGGCAGAACACAATAAAATGGTTAATACAGGGATTTCGCAAAGCATTCTACATTTTAATTGCATGAGAATGAAAGCATTTTAAAAACACAAAAATGAACAACTTGGGAACTTCTTCCTGTAAGTAAGTGAACCAGGAAGACTGCTTTACGAATTTTGAGCTTGCTAAATTACATTAAAAAAAGAAAACTAATGAAGGAATGGAAGGGCTAAGGATTTGATAATGGGATGTGTTGTGTAGTAATACTACAGTATATGGTGTACATTGCCCCAATATAGGTATACCTTGGTTGTCCTGAGACACCATAGAGAAGTCAAAGCCTAAACGTGCATGTCTGTGTGGATTAGCCAAATAATGCACACACTGCAGTGTTTCACTATATTTATAATTTCAACAAGTTATTTTATTCTTTAAAATTTTAAATATTGAAAGTTATTTCTGAAATATTCATCCGTCATATAAAGTAATTCCATTTTCGTTGAACTGGATCTTTCAAAATCTGTTGCAGTTTTGCAAATACTGAGGTAGTTCACTGAAAATTCCCCTTCCTTTCCCCAAAAGGATCATAAGGATCTGGGTGGAGTGTGGGGGTCCTTCCATAGCTAAGGCACTAGATCTGCCAAAGTCAGGTGAACAATGGGAGCGGGGTGCCCAAGAGGTAGCTTCTGCCACCACTAAGCAGACTGGGACTTGACAGATTCTCCTTTGAACCTCTGCTACTGATGCTCAGCTGAGCAGAGTGGAGCTGGTGGGGGTTTTTTCTGAACCCTCCTACTTGCATTCATCTGGAAGAGGGAGAGGGTGAGGATTTTGGCAGATTACCAAGCCACTCATCAGGGTAGCATGTTTGCACAGCCAGCCAGATTCCAGTTTTTATCTGACCCAGTTTAACTTTTCACCTTCAGGTAACCTGCAATTCAATCCAATCCAGACTGACAGTTGCCAAAAGTTATCACGAGGGTGCTGGCTCTTTGACAATCCATGTGAAATGAGTTCCTCACAGTTTATTCCCTAGTGGGTCTATGTCCATAGCACAACTGACACCTTTTCAGGTGGTTTCAATAAAGAGACTGTGTTGTATAGGCAGCATAAGTGAAGTGACTTTTTCTCCCCCAATCAATTATTTCAGTCCTGACCTAGAGAACCATGCAATGTTGTTTGTGCGATACTTCTTGTGAACAGAGGACTTCAGTCTCCAGTGATATTCTCTATCCTCCCTTCCTGTACATCATGCTGGTACCATTCATGAGCACTAATATCACTTTTAAAGTTTTAGAAGAAGCAAATCAAAAACATTTGGGAAAACAATATGTTTGCCTCTCTTCCTTTGTTGCGTTCTTACGTTTACCATGATGTAGGTTAAAAAAGGTAACATACAGCTGATAGAGAATTAGCTAGTTTTCTTTCCACACAAATGTATGATTACAAAACTAAGTTTGCACTGGAGATTCACTGGAATTTTCTAGTTTAACTGAGAACTAGGTTATGCCATTAGGCTCAGAGTGTAGCAAAGAGCTATGTTGTACTGTCCCATGCGGAGAATTCTTCCCAGAGCTCCCAAGCATACAGATGCTGCAAACCCACTAAAACAATAATTTGTTCCCCATGCAGCTGGCTACTTCTGATGACCAATGTGTGCAGATGGAAAAAATCCCTCACCTCATCTCCTCCCTTCTCCCCGGCCTTTGGGGAAGCCATCTGCCCCCATGGAAATAGTGAGGGATCAGTCCCTGTATTTACTACTGACCATGGTGACAGTGCCTGTGAAATGCCCAGGGAGATTAGAGAGGTTACAAAAACAGAAAAGCCAATAATAATGGGGGATTTCAACTACCCCCATATTGACTGTCACCGCAGGATGGGATGCAGAGATTAGGTTTCTAGACACCATTAATGACTGCTTCTTGGAGCAGCTAGTCCTGGAATCCACAAGGAGAGAGGCAATTCTTGATTTAATCCGGTTGGCACACAGCATCTGGTACAAGAGATGAATATAGCTGAACCGCTTGGTAATAGTGACCATACGGTAATTAAATTTAACATCCTTGTGGGGAGGGGGGAGGAACCAAAGAAACCCACCTCAGTAGCATTTAACTTCTAGAAAGGGGACTACACAAAAATGAGGAAGCAAGTTAAATGGAAATTAAAAGGAACAGTCACAGGAGTGAAATGTCTGCAAGCTGCATGGAAACTACTTAAAACCCCCATAATAGAGGCTCAAACTAAATGCATATCCCAAATTTTAAAAAAAAGTAAGAGGACCAAAAAAATGCCACCATGGATAAACAGCAGAGTAATAGAGGTGGACAGAGGCAAGAAGGCATCCTTTAAAAACTGGAAGTAGTATCCTAATGAGGAAAATAGAAAAGAGCATAAACTCTTTGTGACAAGGGCCCCGCGTGCCCCATATTGGGTTGGTATACCCCATCACCCAGTCGTCCGGATTCCCTGTTAAGCAGGTGATTACAGCCACATGGGTTCTGGTCCCCTAAAGGGGTAAAAAAAAACCGAATAATCCGTTTGCCCTGGACTGGCAAAAAAAACAGTCCAGAGCCCTGCAGCCTCCTGGCTGGGGCAAACCGTAGCACTTGGGGTGTAGTAGGGGAACCTGGTCCCTTCCTCTCCACCAGGTCTGACCCAGGGCCCTATGAAGCCAGAGAACTCCCGGTCAGGGCCAGATTAACTTTTTGTTAGCCAGCGCCAAACATATTTGTGGATCCCCATGGGGCAAGGTGCAGGGGGCTGGGATGATCAGCCTCCAGAGTGAAGGTCGGGCTGGTAGCAATGAGGCACAGCATGGCGGGAGCAGCCCCACTCTGCGCAGCCCAGCAGGAGGGCACTGTTTAAAAACCTGCAGCTGCCAGACGCACACTGGCCTGCCCAGCCTTGTGCTGCCAGCATGCCCCTTCCCCTTGAGGGCGGGCCTGCACCACACCGCCCCCCTGCCCAGTGCCCCACCCTTATGCCCCAGCGCCCCCTCGCCCAGAGACCTCCACCACAGATCTCTATGCCCAGCCCTCACCCCTCCCAGAGACCTCTCACACTGGCCTCCCACCACAACTGCACAGCACCCTGCACACCACACCGCTCGCCCAGCGCCCCCCGCCCATAGACCTCCCCATGTCCCACCACCTTCCTCACAGTCCCACCATTACAGCTGCACAGCACCCCAAATTCCTGAGGGGATTCTGCACCAAAAAATTAAAAATTCTGTGCACAATATTTTAAAATTCTGCAAATATTATTTGTCCATAAATAAATGTGGAGGCTCCAACATGGCAGTGGGGAGCACAGGCCACTGGTTGCATGGAGGTGGGAGCGGGACTGTGGCAGAGCAGGGGTGGGAAGAGGCGGGGCGGGGACGGAGCAGGGGCAGCTTTCCTGGTGGGCTCAGCCAGCCGGGGGATTGGGCTGACCAGGGCCCCTTCTGACTCTGGGCCTGGCGCCATGGCTGGTACTGACCAAGGTATCCGCTTCTCTTACCTCCCCTGGGTCACTTCCTACCACTAAGTGTATCCTGGGCGTCTCCTCAGCTGGCGGTGGCTCGGCTTTCCTGTCAGTCTCTGCAGTCAGCAAGTTGTCCGCAGTGTAGTCTGGGTCTACCAGCTCTACTGCCTGGAGCGTCGCATGTACTTCTGCAGGGACCTGCAGTACACATCCTACTCCCTGCGCCAACCACCCCGACTGAGCTGGGCTGCCTCCTTTTATCTGGCTTTTCTGCCTGGAGCATGCACAGTAGGGGAAGTGGGCGTGGCATCCTGGGCCCACAGTGATTGGTTCGCCCCTGTTGGTCCTCTGCGGGGTTGGTACACACTGTCACACTCTTGCAAGTCAAGTGTAAAAGTATAATTAGGCAGGCCAAAAAAGAATTTGAAGATCAACTAGCAAAAGACACAAACTAACAGCAAACTTTTTTAAGTACATCAGAAGCAGGAAACCTGCCGAAGTCAGTGGGACTACTGGATCGAGGTGTCGAAGGAGCACTCAAGGAAGAAAAGGTCGTTGCAGAGAACATCAATGAATTCTTTGCATCAGTCTTCAGTGTAGAGGATGTTAGGGAAATTCCCACACCTGAGCCATTCTTTTAAGTTGACAGCTCTGAGGGAAGATTGAGTTATCAATAGAGGAGGCTTTGGAACAAATGGATAAAGTAAACAGTAATAAGTCACCAGGACCAGATGGTATTCACTCAAGAGTTCTGAAGGAACTCAAATGTGAAATTGTGAACTGTGGTATGTAACCTACTACTTCAATCAGCTTCTATACCAGATACAATCAGAGGGTTACAAGGGACTGCAAGGGTCATCTAATGTAACCCCCTGCCAAGATGCAGGATTTGTTGTGTCTAAACCATCCAAGACAAATGGCTATCCAGCCACCTTTTGAAAATCTACAGTGAAGGAGCTTCCAAAACCTCCGTAGGCGGTCTGTTCCATTTTCCTACTGTTCTTACAGTTAGGAAGTTTTTCCTGAGATTTAATCTAAATCTGCTATGCTGTAGTTTGAACCCATTGCCTCTTGTCCTGTCTTCTGTGGCAACAGAGAACAACTTTTCTCCATCTTTTTGTGGCAGCCTTTCAAATATTTGAATACCACTATCATATCCCCCCTAATCTCCTCTTTTCCAAACTAAATATAATCAGTTCCTTCAACCTTTGCTTATATGGCTTGCATTTTGTCCCTTTGATCATCTTTGTCACTCACCTCTGGATCGTTTCCAGTTTCTCTACATCCTTTCTATACATTGGTGACCAAAGCTGGACACAGTGCTCCAGCTGAGGCCAGCCAGTGCCAAGTAGAGCAGTACTATCATCACCTGTGACTTGCATGCTATGCCTCTGTTAATGCAACTTAAAATTGCATTTGCTTTTTTTTGCAATAGCATCGCATTGCTGACTCATGTTGAGGTTGTGATCCACCACAACTCCCAGATCCTTGTCAGCAGTGCTGCTGCCATGCCAGTTATCCCCTATTTTCTATTTGTGCATTTGTTTTTTCTTAAGTGTAGCACCTTACATTTGTCTTTGTTGAATTCATTCTGTTGTCTATAGCCCAGTTCTCCAATTTTTCGAGATTCTTCTGAATATTAGCTCTATCCTCCAAAGTGTTGGCAAACCCCCATAGCTTTGTGTCATCTGCAAATTTGATCAGTATGCTCTCAATACCTATATGCAGGTCATTAATAAAGATGTTAAACAACACCGGACCCAGAACAGATCCCTGTGGAACCCCACTTGAGACCTCCCTCCAATCTGACATAATTTCATTAATAGTTTGTGTTTTTTTAACCAATTATGTATCCACTTAATGGTAGTTCCACCGAGCCCACATTTCTTCAGCTTACTTATCATAATGCATGTTGGACTGTGTCAAAAGCCTTGTTGAAGTCCAGGTATATTATATCCACTGCATTCCTCCTATCCACCAAACCAATTACCCTGTCAAAGAAGGAAATCAAGCAGGTTTGGCATGATTTGTTCTTAGTAAATCCATGCTGACTACTAGTGATTACCCCTTCATCCTCCGGGTATTCGCAAATTGAATGTTTTATACATTGCTCTAGTAGCTTCCCAGGTATCGAAGTCAGTCTGACTGGTCTATAGTTCCACAGCTCCTCCTTTTCCCCCTTTTTAAAGATGGGCACTAGCCCTTCTCCAGTCTTCTGGGACCTCTCCTGTCATCCATGACAAATATTATTGCCAGTGGCGCTGAGATTTCTTCAGCTAATTCCTTCAGTACGTTCAGGTGAATATCATCCCCGCTGACTTGAATTCATTCAAATTGGTCAGAAGATCTCGGATGTGTTCTTTACTTATCCCAATCTGCATTCCTTCCCCTGTATATTCCATGGTAACTTTGCTAGTTGTCCAGTCACATGTTATTTTTTGTGAGCAGACTGAAGCAAAGCAGGCATTGAGCAGCTCTGCCTTCCTATCATCTTCCATTACCAGCTCACCTTCTCCATTGAGCAGTGGATCACATCATCCCTGATCTTTCTTTTTTGCCTGACATATTTGAAGGACCCCTTCCTGTTGTCTCTAACATTCCTTGCCAGCTATAACTCATTCATTGCCTTGGCTTTCTTGATTTTGTCCCTACATACTGGCACTATCCCCATGTATACTTCCTTGGTGACATGCCCCTACTTCTTTATGTATCCCTTTTTGTTTTTAGATACCTAAAAAGCTCCTTGTGCCTTATGTGGGCCACAGGAGGAGCTGAGGAAAAGCTTCCTTGTGGCCTCTCTGATATCCCTTATACAGGTGCATAGTATCTGGACAAAATCTGTCCTCAAATTGTTATTCATTGGTACTATCTCTGGTTTGTATTTCTTAATGCAGCAGCTGCAATATTTTAAAGGATAGTGTGAACAATTCTACTGCAGACTTTCAGCACCTAAGATCTGCAAGCGTATCTGTTTACTGAATACTAATAATCTCTGTGGGTTAGACAGCTTGACTTTCTAATATCCGTGCTCATCCAGCACTGATAATAGTAACTCCATAGGGAAAAGAGTCATCTCTACCAAATCTAAAAATCCGACTATTTCACCTTCTTTTCCTTATTACAAACTCAATTCCATATTTTAAAAGCTATCATCCATCTCTCAAGATATTTACCATATTCTGCTTTCATCAGCATGGTTTCTGAGCACTTGTGTCAAAGAGTTAGTCTGAAAAATAGGAAAAAAAAGATATCAATTTAATTATGATCTAAGAAAAGGGGGAAAACACATTGGTGGTGCATTGGATTGCTGAGGGGAGCGGTAATGGGACAGACAGACTCTCCCCTTGAGATTGCCTTCTGAAATGAATGGCTGTTCAGTGGTTCAGGTGAAGTGAGTTTGATGGTGTGATGGAGTTTACAGACCCTTCTCTGTGACTAACAGAGTGATGGAGCAGTACTGGGCCAAAAAGGCCCTGGCCCTCCTGCAGAGCATGCTCCAAATGGAGGACTGGCTTAAAAGGGGAGTCTGACAAGTAAGCAGGGGGAGAGTGAAGGAGAGGCTGTCTGCAGGACGGAAGCCAGTTAATGCTTCTGGGACAGAGAAATCCATAGAGAAAGGGCCTGCCTGGACTGTGGGTAAGACCTGGTTGGGTAGCCAAGGACCAGACCCCTTTTTCTCTCCCCTTCTCCCTGACAAGGAGGAATAAATGGACACTGAAAATGGAGCGGAGAAGCCCCTCCTGACTAGCTGAATAACTGAAACTGTTTGAGCAACCCTTTACTGAGAGGGAAGCAGAGTGCTGTGACCATGCCCAAAACTGAGGAGAGGACAGGGGAGGTCAGAAGTGGCCCAGGGGAGGCTGGTCTGGTTTATCAGCTAGAGGGAACTGAGACACTCCTCACCCCTTCAGCCTTGGGCACAGACCTGGTAGAGAGGGAGACCCAGGGTCCCCCGACCCTTCCCTCTACCGTTTGTCTGACCGGGACAACCTGGGGATCACGGAGGGATGACAGACCGTAACTTGGCTGCCAGGCCCTCAGATTGTTCAGCAAGGCCACACCAGGACTTTGGGGATGATTAAGCCATAGCCTGCCCACTAGGCCTGCTGGTCCCTAAGTATAGCCCATTACAGGTGGTCTCAGCCAAGTTCCTGTTAGGTGGTTGTCCACCTCACAGTTGACACCTGGCACTATCAGTGAAAAGGCCAATAGCTGAACAGGCCAGGAAACTGATCTACTACCATCTCATTCTTAGAGGCAGACTGTTCAGAACAGGGTGAGTCTTCTTGGTCAGTTCTGTGGGGAAGCTTTCCCTGTCAATGGCTGGTTGGGCTGCACCTGTACTGGGGATAAATAGACTTTGTTCTCCAGGGCTGTCAAGCCAGCATTCCTTGTAAGAATTAAGTTAGTGACAACAGTTTTTTTAAAAAAGAAAAGAAGTCCCATGAGCAAGGAATAGCTTTAAAATAGCAACATTTAAAAAGCATGAGATTCAAATCTTTTGTATTACAACGTCTGTAAATTGCTCAAAGTCCAAGTTACATCACACATACAGCCACGGCAGGGGAATCCAGTTACAAACAAGGTATTTCCAGAATTGTAATGCACACTTCCATTTTATAGTGCATATAGGACGTTTCTGGCTTAGAAGATACTATTGCTATACAAATAAGAACTAAGACAAGGCTAAACTAAAATAAGGATCTATTTGTAAATTGATGGGCCCAAAGATTTCTTTAGGAGAACTCACAACAAAGCAGAGGCCACATGAGTTGTCCTACAAGTCCTTGGCTTCCAGAAGCAAACCATATGAATTCTATAGTGCATTATTGATTTAGGCCAGATTTTTAAAAAATAAATCCATATTTAGGCGCCTAAATAAGGTGCCTGGTTTTTAAGTGCTGAATATCGGCACCTCTCTTTGGAGTCAATGGGTGCAGAAAAATGTTGAAAGTTCAACCACTTATTTAGGAGCCTAAAATGTTAGAAATTTTGTCATTGAGTGTTTAAGTAGGTGTCATCTACATGACATAACCTAATTCAGAGCCACTATGTCTTTCTAAATAAAATGCAATAAGAGCATAAACATGACAACTTGAAAACACTTAAGGGTTACATTTGCTTTCTATAACATAAGGCTGTCCTGAAACAAATGCATTTCTGTAAGAATTGTGCTGTGACCTTCCTGTGCCCTGGTTGTCCTGGAGATTGTCCATCTCCACAACTGATAAGAATAGAGGAGCAGTGCTCCACTTCATTTACATACAAGAACCTGAGTTTGACCTGGGAATTCTGAGAATAGAGAATTAGAATTTTGCTTAGGAAATGCTCCTGAAAAAGAAGAGTTCTGCAATCTATGCACAGAAGGAAAAGCAGCAGCTAAGGTTGGGAACTTAAAGACACACCTGGCAGGTACCAAGGCATGTTTATCCAGGTATTTTAACTGGCAGAGGGAAACTATTTTGAGAAAGTCTGGAAAGGCCCATTTATTTCAAAATGGACTGTTGCCAGCTCCTATGATTTTCTCATAAGTCTCATAATATTTGTTATTGTTTTGTTAAGTCTGAGCTCCTGGAGTCATGTGATTCCATACTCTGGTAGTTGCAAAGAAAACCTTGAAAACATGAAGCCTAAAGGCTCAACAATCAAGACAAATAAGAAAAACTCATTTCTATAGGTCTCAATTTTAAAGCCAGACTTATGGTTTTTGAACATTTGAGGTTGGCAATACTCCAATCACAGCCCCTATGCAGTCAATGAGTGTAGGTCTGCACAAATTAAACACATAGGATCCTGGCCTTAATGACAACATCACTACATCTGAAAAGAAAAAAGGAACTTTGGCCTTCTGTCTCTGCCAAATTCCAGCCCATGGCTAGGAAAGTTACCTCCAATAGATTTACCTTTAACTGTAGAGAGACGAGGATGTTCCTGTGTGTGTGGTATTACTGCATTTCTTCTCTTTTTAGGCTGTCCCCACCTTCCCTCCTGCATCTACACTTTACGCTTTCTCGGGATTATTTCTTTTTGTTTTATATTACTAGTTTTCCTTTATAGATTTTTTCTGTTTATTTTCCCCTGTCTTGTGTTATGGAAGACAGCACACTAAGGTTTTCCCTTTATCAGCCTCGGTTATTAAAAACCAAAGAAAATTAAAACAAACCACTAAAAACATTGAAGAATCCAATTTTAATATAAAAAATACAAATTAAATTATATACACAATTAATAAAACATACAATTTACTCTAAGTGGGGATGGAGCAGTTCGCCTTCCATTTTAACTACTACTGCATTAGTACCTGGCCCAATGGAGCTCTTACTAATCCTGCCCTTCCAAAGCAACTAATATTGAGGTAGAAACAGGGGGAGGAGGGAGTAGGCATACCCAGCACTCCCCAAGCACAATGACAACATCTCTCAATGCTAGCATTGCGATGGATCCCTAAGGCCGATGGACAGGCAAAGTGATTCACATGACTGAGCACCTGAAGGATGATAACTAATTTGTATGTTCATAAATGGTGTCACCAAAGCACATTTCTTTAGCCACAGAACAAATCCAGGACAGTCAGCAAGAGTGCAGCAGCTGCCTACCAACCCTGCTTTTCAACCCCGTCTGCGGGGATCACTTCTAAGCATAAGAGGCAGTTCAGTCTATCCGTTTAGTCCCTACCTTCTTTATTCAACCTGCCAGTCTGTTCCAATAGCCCTGGCAGCTTTGCGAGGTGGGTGCCTAGGGTGACCAAATAGCAAGTGTGAAAAATTGGGACGGAGGTGGGGGGTAATAGGCGCCTATATAAGAAAAAGCCCCAAATATTGGGACTGTCCCTATAAAATCGGGACATCTGGTCATCCTTTGGGTGCCATTAAGTAGGAGTTGGACTGAGACCATCAACTCATTTCACATAGGCTAAGTTACTTTTAGAGTAAAAGGACTTCAATATTCACTAGGAACCATCTTTTACTGTATGACTCTAAATCCCATTACGAAGCACCTAAGCTAGCCAACTCCCCTGATAATGGATATTCTATCATGTATACTTCTCTAGTTTTTAACTTCCATGTTACATGAAGATCTCTATTATACTGGATCAATAAGGATTCCTCAACCCATCCTGCCGTTACCATGTACGTTTTCAGATTAGTATAGACCATAATGAAATGGACACAATAAACAGATTCCCTACATCATAACTCAATTAGGCCTTTCATCGAGTGAGTTTACGATTATCTCCTATGAGATGGGCTAAAATGATCTGGGCTAAAAGAGGGCACACACCACGTAATAAGGCTTCCACTTTTCCATGATGTGCACAGTATTGTAAGAGGGAACACAAAGAAAGAAAGTTATGAGATTGAAGGAAGGTCTTTAGACACGTTATTTACAGAAGAAGCTGAAAGATGAGTGATATCAGGCAAAGTGCTACTTCACTAGATGAAAGGCAGACACAGCATATTACAGTAGAACCTCAGAGTCATGGACATCTCAGGAAGGGAGGTTGTTGGTAACTCTAAAATGTTCGTAACTCTGAACAAAGTGCAGTTTGGGCTCTAGATCCAGCAGCTGACACTCCAGGCCAGACTCCAGCAGAAGCTAACTCCTTCCTCAGGGCTGGCAGCTTCCTTACAGGCAGCTTTTTTCCCTGGGTTGGACCGAGTTTGGAAGCTTGTCCCCCTCCCAGCCGGGGGGGAGAGGGGGAGAGATGAAAACAGCGCATCCCCCACCCGGCCGGAGGGAAGGAGGGGTGAAAGTGGCGCAGATCCCAGTGCTGCTCTTGCTCTGCTGGCTCCGGCTGCCTTGGGCTGGCAGCCCCAGTGTCTTCACTTCCTAGCTGTAAGTGACTGCACCATGTATGGGGGTGGGGGTGGGGTGGGGACAGGCAGCCCAGATGCAGTACAGGCACAGTGCAGTATTTGCTTTTCCCCTCCCCTCCCCCCCCCCCGCTGCTGCCTGATTGGTTACTTCCTGTTTCACAGGATGTCCAGTTGACCAGTCAATCCGTATCTCTGGTGTTCATTATCTTTGAGGTTCTACTGTACTTGGCATCTTTTAATAACACTATTCTCTCGGACAACATGGGTCACCTTGCCAAAGTTAAGTAAGTTTGTTGGCAATAGGTTACACCCCACTCCCAAATTATTCCTCTGAAGCCAGAATCAGTGCTGCCACGGTTTTACAGCTAACAGATTGCCTTCTGGAAAACTCAGAGTTAAATCTCCCTCAGAGAAGTGTTTACAACAGTTACCAAGGAGATGTACTGCAAAAGATACTAAGTTAATATTTCTCTTGATAATAAGGAACAGAGCACTGTAAATAATTGAGCAACAGGACATCACGGTGGCAAATGAAATTCAGTGTACAGAATAATTAATAAAAAGAATCTAGCTCTTATATACTATTTTGTATCTTCTGCAAAGTCCACATGCCGAACTGCCCTAAAAAAGGTATTAGAACTAATAGTTATAGACTACCTTGTTCACTTAAAACAGTGTGTGAATATTTTGCATGAACTCTTAACAAATTTACCTAATTTCAAAAGTGAAATGTTGAACAACACTGTGATAAGAATTTTAACATATAGGCTTTCACACAAGGCATCAGGCATATGCAGAATCTGCAGCACAGTTAAATCATTTAATAATCAAATCTCTAATAGGACACCTTATTAGCCCTTCCCTTATGGGAACTGCCGGTTAAGCATTTTAAATATACTATATCATTTTAGATAAATATGTAATAAGAGTGGAGAGTTATTAATGTATCATAAAAAAGGCCATTACAGCAAGATCCGTTACCTTATTAGGCAGGAATATCAGTCTTGACGTTGCAGTTATTTATATGATTTTCATTTAGTTCCAATTTTAAATAAAAATTAAAATATAATTTGATTTAATTCACCCAGAGGGTGAAATGGTTCATTTAACAAAGGACATTCTGGCTTTATTAAATGATAACGAAGGAAGCTAGGAATCGCTGGTATTTTACAATACTATTCCAAGTCCCAGGAGATTTAAGTCAAATATGTTACATACATTTAAAGGAGTCAGTTCTAGAACCCCAGTAAATGAAACCATAAATTACACTTTAATACCTGGAAGTGCTGCCTTACTCAAATGGAATTTGTCACTCTCAAGATCAAGACAGAGAAAGTGATACTAAAGGGGCTTTATGGACAGCAATTCACAAGATTGCATCATTATATTATGCTTTAATCTGTCACATTGGCATCACTATTTAAAATAAAGAGCTACACAATGTATTTCAGTCGAAGTGAAGTCTAGATATAAATAATTCGCTACACGTTAATCCTCAAATTCAGGGAAAATAATGTCAACTAAACTTGTCAAATACACGTGGAAAAGAAGCATCTACAAAAATTATTGAAACATTGAACACTCAGTGTGATTGTCATGGGCCTTGCACATAAAAATCAAAATGAATATTCCTTTTTATCGTGATTCTACAGAAAAGATGTTTTAAAAGGCCTGCTCTCTAAGAACATTAGAAAAGTGAAACTGCTCTCAAGTAATGCACAAATACCATAAACCAGTGGGTTGACTGGATAAATCACAAATAAAAGACGGTACCTGACAGCTCTCCATTTAACTACATAGGCAGTGAAAGCAGAGAGCCATGAAGAGTCTATTCTTATAAGTGTTGGGCTTTTGATAAGTGTTCCCTTATCTGGACTCCAGACATAAGTGCTTTACTTCAAAGTCATTTCACTCCAGTCCTTCTGTAGGGACTGAGGTGGCTTGCTAATATCCTTATGCTGAAGCACTGAAAGGTTAAAAGACCTGCAGCATAGGTCCACATACATTAGGTATATAACTGATCTATTATATTGTACAGCCAAGTATTGCTGATACATCTATACTATTTTAAACATGAATTTTTATGACCTTTAAAAATAAAGGCTGCTAATATACTTGTACTAATATATGTGGGGCCTAGTTTTTAGAACTAGCCCCCAATTTTGTGCCTGAACTTCATTGTGGGCAGAAGAAATCTTAATGTGAATTCTAACACTGGAATGTTTAGGGTGAGATTTTCAAAAGTACTCAGCAGCATTGGCCTAACTCTGCTCCCCTGACTTCAAATAACTACCCAGTTGTACCCACAAATCAGGTAATTATATTATGTAATTTGTGCGTACAATTAATTTTGCCCATTTCCTCCCACAACCACATGGAATGTGTAAGGGTATTGTTTCTGACATTCCATAACTTGTTCACCCAAATACATTCATCTTTAATAAGGACAGAATTTCGAAGTGTATAGTTTGTGTCACATAGAAATGAAGGCAGCTTTGTCCAATGTAAAATCTGTCACTGAAAAATAAAATAAGGGTTGCTTTAATTCAAAATGTTTCCCTCCCTTTTTCCTAGTTGTCCTTTGATACTGTAAGACAGTAAACCTCCTTTAAAACATTGTTACAGTACCTATGGCTGACATCACTGTTCTGCTAGGTATGTTTCCATGGAAGAGGCATCCACAATTATTTATGTGCATTGAGTATAGTGTTTTAAATGGACTTGATTTTCAAGTGAGAATTGATTTTCAAGGGAAGGGGATTGGTTTGCTGGTTTCACTATGAAAACCTGGACAGAAGCAAGAGTGCTGGTAAACAGTCCTATCACGTGTCAAAATATTTGTTTATAACGTGATGGTTTCTCTTTTGGCCCTGGTGATTGTACTAGAACTGGCATGAGAAAAGCTATATTTTGTATCTTTAAAAAAACCCTGAGCTTTCCTTGTGCTTTTTCAGCCCCCATAATCTTCAGCTTGTTTGGTGTTAAATCAATAATCGAAGAGGTTATTAATCTCATGATCAGTCAATATTCTGAGCACTTCTGTCCATCCATCTCAAGGTGGTATCCTTCTATTCACCTTGTAAGCTGGTACATTACTACTAGCATGTCATTTTTCAATGCAACAGTTAACCTATATTTACAAAATAGTACATTTCAATTTGCGGTAGGATCAGAGAATGAAAATTCCTCATTATAAATAGATGCAAGTGGACAAGGTTTGAGTTGCTATGGGAAACATAAAGCTTAGCTCACTGACTTTTGAATTTAAAAGTCTTCTATGTACATCACTGCAGTTAAAATGGGTTTCCTTGTCTCCCCCCACTCCAAGCCATGCACAGAGGAGACTTGCCATGCATGCATTTCCCCTGGACTGCACAGAAATGAGGGGTGGAAAGGTATGTAAGTCACCTTCATGGTACTATTGTCCACAGAGGGACACTCCACAGGGGAACAAAACGCTTCTCTGCATCAAAACAAGAAATTTATAGTGGGTTTTCTGAAGCAAGGGATTATTTCCCCATCGCCCACTAGTTTTTTACTTTATATTTCAAGCCTGTAATGATATCTATCCAGGTACTTATAAAGTCCTCATCATGATCATATATGAGCGAGTATATTAGTAAGTACAGTTTTCCTGAGAACAAGTGAAAACATGAAATAAAAGACCTCTGTGCTATGAAAGTGTCAGTTTCTGGAAAATACTGATTCCACATCCCCAAGTTTAGACACTCTTAATACCTTAGTAATTGGGGAAAATATCTGGTACTAGAGAGTCTATAGTTAGCAGACAATAAAAAATCCAATCGGATCAGCATAAAATAAGGGCTGCTATACGCACTGAAGTACACCATGCTTGGGAAGCTATTCTTGGGAATTAAAAGTAGACACAAGTCAGGCTTGTGGGCAGCCAGCATCTCCATAAATCAGTTTCCAGGTATCTAAATCTGGGTACACAAAATTAGAGGCCACTTTTGAACCTATGAACCTTGGTGGAAAATCATGCCCCTGCACATAAGTAACAAGCATTTATAACAGTTTATTTCTAAGCCAACACTTCTTCACATATGTCAAAAGCACTTGTCCTCAGCAAGGACAAAATTCATGCGCTAGTCAGAGCTTTCACATTATGTTAAATGCAAAACCTAAACAAGAAGTGTCAGAACAATTTGTTGTTGCATTGAAAAAATACTTATATGCTAAGAGAACTCAAACAGGACTTCATCAAAAACTTCATCTTTGGCCCAGAAACAAGAAAGAAGAGCTTCAATTTAATTGATATTTTCCCCCAGAAATGTTGAGCATCTGAAAGCGGGGGCCTAGAGTGTCGGCTCAAGAATGAATTTCATTGTAACTGAAAGCTACAGTCCAAAAGCCTTAACAAAACACTTCATTTTGATTTTTTTCTCCCTGAAAAGAAACTGACTTGTTCCCAACTGAACATCTTGATTGCCACAAATTTTCAATGGAGTTTTTTTTAAAACATGACTTTTTTTTCAGATCTAATTTTTATTTCCTGTCTCTCCATTGCCTTTACCCAGTTAATTCCCTTTTCCATTACAGCTACGTGTCATTTTTTCCCTTTCATTTACTTTTCATTAGCTGATGTTCCACATCCACATAGCCTCTAAAAAACTAGCTTCTCCTTCAGAGTTAGCTTTCAAGCTGCCTTCCACTTTCTTCTGACCCCTACTCTAAAATGCACTTTTATAAATTATGAATATAGTCATCTCCCTGAGGAGTTAGCACTTGTCTCTTCTATACTGTCTGCCTGTCATGGGCTATTACTGAGTTACATCAGCTGGACAGCAGCTGCTAGTAATCAAAACTTGTCCATTCTTTGCCTTTGGTTTCTGCATCGCACAACACACACAAGCTGATATATTTTACAAGTTTTATTCCCTTGCCTGTGCTGAGGTTAAGACTGGATTGACCATTTGTCAATTCAGTCCTGGTATGAAAGGCAAGCAATGAAAATTAGATAGCTTCTTCTGCTGATTGTAAGGGCTTGGATGGACGAATGCACATACCAAAACCAAAATCCCTCCCAGACAAAGACCTTAATAGCTTCATAGCTAACCATAACTATGATACTTCATGTCATGTAGACATTAATACATTCTCTTAGCTCAGCTGGGTTTTATTCAAACAGCATTCTAGGCAAGCCAAAATATTGTAGCCTCTTAAGCCCTACAATAAAAATAAAGTAATAGTGGTGTATAAATATTTATCTAATACCATTGATAAACCCTGGTTTTCATTTCTTAGATCACCCATCCCTAGTCCTCTACTCCCCAGTGGCAGGTGTAGCAGAACAGATGATTATGGGAGAAGAAGATTCCATTTGTGGATTTTTGCTTTTTACATTTGTAAATATCCTTCAAGATGTCAGCACAGTTAAGCATTTCTCAGAAAAGGCATTATGGTTAAAACTTCTAACACTACTGAACAACAGTGAAATCTAAGCACAGTGTAATGCTTTTCATGTTTGATGCCTCTAAATTACATTTCCTTTTATATGTTAGGTTTTTTGTTTGTATGTTTTATCTCCCAAAATTTATAAAAAACAAGCTACAAGTAAATCTAAAATTAATTGGAAATATTTTTTTTTAAAAAACCTCAAAACAAAACATACAATATTTTCATGAAATGTTTCCTCCAATTTTAAACTAGCTCTGTCCATAACACTTTCCTGTCCCCTCCCTCCACAGATTAACATTTTCTTAGTTAGCATGGAACATGGAAACAATTGTTTGTAGGTAAGTTTTTTTTTTTCATATTGAAGAGAAATGTGTGGAGAATCCAAACCTACTGTACTTTATTTTAAAATTTGCTGTACACCACAACAAAAAAGAAAAATTGTGGGATCTAATTGTGAGAATTCCATCTTGGTCATCAGTTACCGGGCACATGATTTTGTGAGAAATCTGCATGATTTTAAAATACAAAGTTCTGGGGAAATATGTGGTACTGTTGCTCAATATACCAAGTATCACACCTTTGGAGATGGGGTTTCAAATCCTGGACGGAAGTCAAATATGAAAGCGAGACCTAATTTAGTTCATACGTGACCCAATGGCTCTCATAAACAATAACCTTTTCTTGAGTGGTCGAGCAGTGGGAGTGGGCAGAGCCAAGAGTGCCAGCTTGCATCGCATATTGCATGAATTTAGAAATAAGCCCACACCATGAAGCTCAGCTTAGCTGTTCCCCCTCATAATCATTACAAACTAAATTCACCAACAATTTTTAAAACACTTCCTATTTTCCGCATCTAGTTTATTGTTCGCAGCTACAATTTCTTTGGACTTATGTAAGAGTATAAATACTGTATTCAGCTGCTGAGTTCAGGGAAGTGGGGTGTAACATGGCCAGCTACAACCATAACAGGGAAAGACTGTGTGGTCTCTCTCCGTAGCAGAGGGATCAAACATTTGTGAATGAAACAAAGCAGGTGCAGGGCCTTAGAAAACCAGATGCAGATTCTCCTTACAACCCTCCTCCAGCGCACATGCTGCTTGGTGTCCTTTTGAAGACAGAGAACCCTTTCTCTTCACCCTGACTTTGTAGGGGGTATGCACACCTCAGCACAAACTCTGAAAAGTCTATCAAAGTTACAACACCTGTAGAATTGATCATAAATCTTGTTTTTTAAAAGTCCACAGAGTGAGACATTCACTGAGCTGCAGTCATTGGGCACCAAGCTGTCACACTTGGTCAGTGTCGGGGGGGGGAATAAATGTTGGTCTGAAAAATGTGTGATTTCAAGAAATGTAAAAATGCATTAGCATACCTTGCTGATGACACTGGCTAGATTTGTTTGCTGCAAGCAATTCTCACTGAATATGTGAAGAGTGCTGCTGTTAGTTAATTCCTAATTATGTCATTTCAAATCAAAATATAGCTCCTCAACTATGGAAGTGTGGATCACTTTATCTAAAGTACCTCACATGGAAAGAAAATGGAGCACTGCACCAGGACAAGGGTAGGGGAGAGAAGGCTGCAGAATCCCATGTGAGGTGAGATTTTTGTTGCACCTCAAAGGTGTGTCTACGCTGCACCAGTGAGCAAATCCACCAGCCTGGGTAGACAACTTGTGCTAGCAGGGCTCACACTAGCATGCTAAAAATAGCTCTGTGGACGTTGTGGCACCGTCAAAGACTCAGGCTAGTGTGGGTCCGAGCTCAGGTGTCTAGACCAAGCCTTCATCAGTGCTGAAATGTCTGCACAGATATTTTGAGCACTGCCAACTCAAGTCCATGTACCTAGACTGGAAGGCTCCCTCCCAGCTGCAGTGTACACACACCTTAAGTGGCACAGGGCAAGGAGAGGTGGTGCTTAGTAGGCTTTGAGACACTGTTGCTTAATCCTGATTCTGGGATGCTGCTTGGGCCAGCGCAGACCCTGGAATAATTTAGATACCCCTGAAAGGTTAGTTAGGGTTTCCTGACCACAGCAGTTTATGGACAGAAATACTGCCCTAAATCCCAGCAGTCCTATGCATGGCAGCCCCTCTCCAGTTGAGTCCTGAAATGTCCCTCCCACTCCACCCTGACATGCCCCCTATGCAGGGCCCCAAGCTGATCTGTGTAGGTGGACGCCTGCACTGATAGGAAGCCCCAGAGAGATCAGTGGGGCTCCATGTGGGATGCTGGTCCGGCTGTGCAGGTCCTGTATTGTGTACGTACACACATACACACACACACACACACACACACACATGAGCCAATTGTTCCTGTTGGTATCGACAGGTTCTATGCTGGACAAAGCTGTGTAAATTGATTTCTATAATTATATCTAAAGTTTTGGAGACTGTATGGATTGTTTACAAAAAATTTAATGATTTTATTTTCTGTATTGCAGATGGCCCATTTTATCATGATGCTAAGACACAAATTTAGCTTTTAAAGGCCGTTTTGATTTTGAACCTGGGCTTTAAAAGCTCAGCACTGGCTTAGGTTATTGTTTCTTTGGTTAAAAAGTTTATAGACTCCTTTCGTATTCATGGACTCAGGCTTTAACCATTAAGGAGTCATTAGTTGCCAAGTGGAAGAAGCTATTATGGACAAAATCTTTTCCCCAGATGATTAACAAAATTAACATTGAGAAAATATTACCAATGATTACTGTTGTGAATACTTTGGCCTTATAATTTTGCCCTCCTAGTAACTAGACACACTCTCCTTAGTACTTGGGAAGCCAAACTAATGTCTGTTCCAACCGGTGTAGTTTTCTTTGGCATGCAGCATAAATGTAATGATACTGTACTTATTCCGAAACATCAAGGTGTCCTGCAAAGGGAGGGGAGGAAAATGAGGTTGTGCTCATTTCTGCTTCAAGTGTTATAAAGAAAGCCTGTGGTTTTTTAAACAATAATAATACATTCTGCTTGCTTTTAGTGTTCATATTGTGTCTACGTGATTCCCCCCACCCCAAACACACCCCACCTGGGAAGACACTCTGGATGATTGGAGAACTGGAAGGAATACGACATTAGAGCCAATGTGACTACTCACGTGAGACAAGCTAAGTACATGCACAAGAGTTTGCAGGATCAAGGCTTAAAGAGGAACCTCACATATTTTTATTTTTTAAAAGTGGTATTTCAATTTGGGTGGTTTACTTGCCATTTTTGCACATATTAGCTTGGGAAAATATTTTCTTGTTATTTTTGTCTTCTTATTCAAATTATTTGTTAAATAGACCCCAGGCCACTATGACTTCTTATCTTATGGTCAACAGCATCAATCAATAGAGATTTTCCAGATCTTCATTAGCGTACCTAAGGACAGACTTTGGCCCATAGCTTTTAGAATAAGGCTTGTTAACTACTATGCTTTGTCTGTGGCATGGATACCTCTACCAGCCTGCAGCAAAATGTTTAGGGGTTAATGCTTCACACATAGGCCTTTGGGCCCCAATCCTACAAGGGCTGACTCCTGTGCCCACACTGAGCCCTCTTGATGTCAGTGGAGCCCAGCATGGACTAAGAGGTTCACACATGCACAACACTTTGTAGGAAAAGGGGACTTATTTTTATTTTTAAAAAAATCTCAGCAGGAGAATCATTAGTTTTCTTTAAGCCAACCTTATGAATAAAAAAAGCTCATACTCACCACTTACATTGCATCTTGAGATCATTTTACAATCAATCCATATAGCACTTCCATGCACCTCATACCTAATACAGTGGGTATTACTGTGCCTAGGTTACAGATAGGAAAGCCAAGGCAGAGTAGTTAAGGGACCTGCCTAAGATTACAAGGAAGCTAGTGTCAAAGCTGACAGTAGTTCCTGACAGTCAGCTCTGTGGTCAGACTGTGAGACCCAACAGTTTATCAAAGGCACTTTTTACCATCACAGAGTGTATCCTGAACCTCCAGCAGGTAAGGTGATTTTGCCTTCCCCCATTTCAGTGGCCTCCACCTTTTTCCTCAAAGTTATAAATACATGCAGTCTCATAAACTGGTTCTTGGGCACCTCCTGCAGGGATCTGGACAGTGAAAGATGTGGCCCAGAGGTTAGATTTGAATTTCTCCAAAATTTGGAGGTGTTTAGATAGCAGATGTTAGTAATAACTTAGATATAGCCACCCATAAGGATCATCTTCTGTTTGTAGTCAGAGCAAAACATAATAAGTATTATTTTTACAGTGCCCTCCATTCCGGATCTCAGAATGCTTTAAATTCAGTGAAGACTCAAGCCTCACAATGTCCACACGAAGTCTGAAAGTATTTCTTAAAAACAACCCCTGCCCCCCATGTAAAGAGGGAAAATGGCACAAGGAATTTGAGTTTCCAAGAGTTACAGAAGAAGACTTTGATAGAGCCAGGAACAAAATCCAGATTCTCTGAATAAGTCCTGTGCTGAATCTCAAGATTTCCATTCCTCTCTACCATAGTCCCTATGAGACCTTGATTACACAGTACTTGAAACTAAAGGAATTATACTCTTCCTCCCGTAACTTCAAAATATTAAGCAGAAGATTGTGCTAACAGTATCATTACAGAAGTTGGTCCAATAAATATCTTACCTCACCCACCTTGTCTCTATCATGAATAACAATTACATTTTTAAAGGAAAGTTATAACAATGTTATGAAGTTTAGCATAAAAAAAATCACACTTTAAAATTATCCTTTAATTATTAGCGTAGGATTTAAAATGTCAAGCCTTAAAAGCAGAGCAGTAATTCTAATGTTAAAGACACTTTTAAACTGAAATAGTTTAGTCAGAAATCGTTTTCAAATATTTATCCTTATTTAAGGTTGATCCTATCTCAGCCCCATCTAGTAGTCTTACCTGATCCTGCAATGAAGCCATAAAGCGGAATTTGTTATACCACATTTATTTCCATAGGAAACACTGACCTCAAACACAACTGTCTGTTTTTCTCCTATCAATGTCTTTGTGCCTTTCCACACACCTCGCCCTCTGCACAGACAGCCCTCCCTGACCTGCCTGACCAGACCATTAGCCTTTCTTGTCATGTTTTGAAATAGGATAAGGGACAACTTTAAGCTGATTTCGAATATTGAAAAAAGGCCTTAAAACTTAGAGCCAAAATGGAATTTAAAAGGAAAGCAGCAGCAGCACACATTGAGGAATGCTGTCCTGTAACATCATGAATATATGCTTCTTATATTCTTTATTTGGATCAATGTATAGGAAACCTAGAGAATTATAATCAGTACCAACAGTACACCACAGTTACCTGGCCACGGAAAGTATTGCAAAGATAGACGCAGCCATAGGAAATACCTACGTGTAACTCAGCTGCTGAAGCGCCATGCACATTTATACAGCTATATAATGACATTTTCCCTTCCTGTTCTTGCGACTTTACTGCTTGTATTGAAAATGCTGTTTAATATGTAGTAACATATTACATGAATAAGCAGAAGTAGCAGATACAGAGAGGAGTTTGCATAGAAGGATACAGGGCTGGGGGAAGGAAGAATAAAGGAAAGGCAATGCATTTACGAGGAAAAGGGAATCCTTTAAAATGAAATACAGCATCTGTCCTGACTCCAAAAGAGCATGGAGATGGACCAAATGGTGACCTTCTACCTGTTATTTACAAAGAGTTATTTTTACTCTTATACTATAAAATTGTATTGGAATTGGTTATGTGAATTTGGGAATATACACTTAATTTAATTGGCATTTAGATTTCTATGCATTCATTGTCCTATTGCAGAAATTACTTTAATATGTTGCAGAAATACCCCAGCCACAGTGAGAAAAGGGTACTAAAAGTGCCATCCAATTTCACAGGCCCTCAATGTCAATTTATTCTCAGTTATACCAGTGTCTTTCTTCAATGAAGTTACCCTGGATATACAAAGGTGTAATTGAGAAGAGAATTTGGCCCATTAACTGTAATTGGGGACCCATATAATCTGGCATTGAAGAATAAAGTTATTCTGGATTCACACCAATTTAACTAAGAGCGGAATTTGGCCCCAAACACACATTTAGCACTGAGGAATACATCGGTCTCTCTGCAAAGTCTGACAAATACACTCGTGCAGAGTCTCCACTAAAAGACTAATGACAATCACAGAAAACATTAAAATTAATTGTAAATAGTTTTTAAAAGCAACTAAAGACCAAGTCCTGCCTTCTTTATACAGGCAAAACTTTCATCAAAGGCATATTTTCTTTGGAGTGTGGCAACAACTTGACTTTAAAAATCATTTTAAAAATTATACTCCAGCTCCCGAGATGAGTATTAGAAATTTCAAGCCAAAAGCTGCCTTTGGACACTATTTAAGGGCTGTGAAAAAAACAACAAAAATCAGGCTCCATTAATGTGCAGATACTGTATATAGGTCCCACTAAGCATTTAGGCCCAGATCCTCAAAGGTATTAAGGTGCCTAACTCAATCAATGAGAGTTAGGCACCTAAATACCTTTGAGGATCTTGGCCTTAGGCCTTGTACTGCACTGCTGAAGATAAAGGGCACTTTGCCATTGACTTCAATGGGCACAGGAAGAGGCCTTTATTTGTCTAGGAAATGCCAGCATTCCAAGGGCTCCTTACGGTCAGACAAAACGCAAACTGCAGTAGAAAAAGGAAAAGTAGGACATAAAGTTTTATTCTGAAATGATCTCTGGCCACAACAATAAACTGTAACAAATATGCACTAAAACAATCTTACTCCTGTCATCAGCTGTACAATACATACAGTATCATAAAACTGGCCACTAGGATTAAAATCCACTACAACATATTTAATGTTAAGTGGCGACAGCAGCATCTCACAGAAAATTATACAAACATATATACAGTCCACATTCAATCATTTTTCACGTTTTCAGTACACACAGTTGCAGCATATTACAGTCACGTGTCTAAGTCGTTGCTCAATACAAACCCAAGCTACTGCTTAGACGTAATTGTAGCAGTTGAGCCGAGTAATTACAATTTGTAGCAGAGATGTACAAGCCCCTACAAACAATAATTCACAAATGCTTTTTTTTTATTTAAATGCTACCGCAGCATCAGGTTGGGCAATATTAAAATCTTTACCGACAGCAAGAATTTAAAAAAAAAAAAAAAAGTCTCCTACTTGCCAGAAATATTCTTGATGGGGAAAAAAAAGTGTTACAAAAATGAAGAGTATCAAATAATGCACACACGTTCCTAAAGATTCAAATATAGCCCAATGCTACTTATGTCTAAAGTGTTTTAACATTCTTATGGAGTCCTTTATCGCTCCAAACCACCCACCAAGTTAAAAGTGGCTTAAGTGCCTTGCACCCAAATTGTAAAAATCCCTGGCCATCTTTATTAGAGCCAGGCACATATAAAAGGAATGCACTTTGGTTCATACCAAATGCCCTGGGATTAAATCACACTATAAAATTAAACAGTTTGAGGTAAATTTTTACAAATACAGTTGATTTCTGCTAGTGTTATCATAACAAAAACACATTAAAACAACCAGTCTGATGTTAAGATACAACTAACCATGAAGTGCCATCTTTAACCCCTTAAGCAACATAGAAGTTACTACAATAACAGAATGTTTTATCCAACATAGTGTGATTGCCTTATGTTTTCTATTAAGGCCTTGAAAACGAACAGGATGTTTTAAGATAGATATAGCATTTAAAAATAGATTTCATCCTTATTATCTAGTATTCAAAGGGTTAAAGAGGCCAAGATGTCTGCCCTACAACATGGCATTTATAACAAAAGGCACATTGTTAACACCAAGAGCACAATTTATCCTGTGTTGTTAATCTACACATCTTGCATCACTCTGTTGTTCCAATACACTTAAGTGGTAATGAACACTCCAGTGGTGCATGAAACTGAGCCAAATGAGACTGCAACCAAAGACAAGACAACACTGTGCTATTACTAAATCTGAAAATAGCTCAGACATCTCTAGACAATGGTAACATGTGAGACTAAGCACTGTTTCCAAGCCACTTCTATCAGCCTAATTATCAGAGCCCTTCTCATTAAATCACATCAAAGCAAGAGGCAATATCAGTTTCTCCCCCCCCTCCTTTTTACGTTTATAAATAAGCTACAATAACAAGAGCTATATCACTAAAATCCATAATATAGCTGCTCTTTTAAATGTAGAGGAAGTTTACTGTATTTGGGTTAAAAATAGCTCCGCACACTATATTTTGGCTTAAAAGTTTCCGGTAGCATTTATGAATAATGTCAATCACAAATGCATTATTGGCATTTAAAAAACCAGTTACATGAAAAATAAAATGTAGTGGTTTTAGTCTACTAATGAAACATGAACATTATGTATATTTTCACCTTAAATTTACATTAAAGGCAAGTACAGGTTCCAATGTTTAATTTAAAAAATATATGGGGGGAAATAATTTTTTCTAACATAATGGAATTCCTGTTTTATCCCTTGCTGATTTCCTAAACAGCTGGGGGGTAGGAGCTTAACTGGTTTATTTTACATGTAAATAAATGTTTTTCCAGACCTAGAAATTACCAATTGTCAATCACCAGATATTTAGATTCCAGAAGCCACTGTTACCTATTTGTATTATATTTCATTTTTGAATATGATTCCATACATGTTTATATATTGCACTTCCACATATTGTATAAAATTGTTTACATTTAACACTTTCTAAATAATTTAAAATTTGACAAGAGGCAGGAAACTATCATTTTAAAAATATAGTAAGAAAAATTAGTTTATCAGTGTTCAAATGTTTAAAGTTATCAATCATCAATAAACACCATCCTTTATCAGAAATTAATTTTCAGGATTTCTTTGTGTACTGACTTTTTGGCAAATAGTTGTATTATATGTTTCCTGAGAATAGTGTCATTTCTTCTCCATACCTCGCCCCCAGAATCTTAAGTTAAATAAAACTTACGTTGCTTTATTTTTAAATGAAAAATCTGAATGAATATGAATGAGAACTTAACCGGAAACTTTCTTGGCCTCTCTGGGGACCATGCTTTAAGTATTTTTAATAACTTTTACAAGTAATTTAATGCAATCGGTGCATATAAACATTGTTTATAATAAAGTTATTGACGTTTTATGCAACCCACCCAAACTTCTCGTTCTGACATCCGCAAATCCTTCTAGATTATGTTCTTTCTTCAAAATTTCCTTTTCATGTACTTTATACATCCAAGGTAGATCACGGTCATTGCTTGTTACATAATACTGATTTTACAAACTGTTACTAGTGAAAACATATTACATGTGTCACCATTCTCATCCTAACTCTAGCAATCACTCATTGAAAAAGACCATCTTCCTTCTCTGAGTGCAGTTTTAAAAACAAAACAAAACAAAAAAACACACACACACAAATCTACTTAAATTTCTACTGTTCCTTCAAAGTTCTCTTCAGCTACCATGCTAAAGATTAATTCAAACCACTTATCTTTTCCTTAATGTTTTTTCCCTTAGAGATGAAGTGCATCCGTTTATTTCACTGATTAAGTTTATGTCTTCCAATCATTCCATTGAGGAAACAATTAACACTTGCAGATGCTCAGAATTAACAATCTTCAGGTTAGTGGTTTTCTTGTCTGGTGTCTTGTTTTCTAAAAATGAATAGTTATCTTGAAGGAGCAAAACAACATTTGCCATTGTACACTGATTTGCTCTGAAGTTAAAATGTGCCAAAGAATTCATAATCCATCAGACAGATTATCTGGAAAAAAAAATCTGTGAAATTTGTGTTGCATTAACAGTCTGGAAGATACAGTATGAAAATGACAGAGGAAATAACTCTGAATGTGTGATATAGGGAGGCCTAGCTGCACTTAAGCAGTGAGAGAAGAAAACATGAGAAAAAAAGGAAACCAAACATGAATATAGGTTGTACACCTAAAATTATGTGCAAAATATTTTGCTTTATATAACTTCATCTATAGAAAGTAGCTCATCTGTCATGTTAAGTTTTAGAGGAACACACGTATTCCCACCTTCATTTATCCTCCCACTGTCTGCTCATCTCTCTCTTTTATACATAGTATGAATGTCAATTTTAGTGCTGGACACGGCTTCTTCTTTTTCTTTTTTTTGACTTACATTTGAGCATTTGTTTTAATCATTAATGTTGTTTTTCCTTTTCAAAAAATCTATAGGATGTAGCTATATCATTGTTACAAAATATCATTTTTTCCAAGCTTCTATATGGAAAATGAAAACATGCTATGGCCCCAATTCTGCAAACACTTCCACAGGTGCTTGACTGTACTCATGTGACTAGACCCACCGGCATCAAATTAAGCACTTGTGTAAGTGTTTGTAGGATCAGGACCTATATCTGTAAATGAATTCAGAGAAGGAAGAGTATTGCAAATCTAACCCAAGGGCAGGGGTGAAAGTAAGATAAAAGATTTACCAGTACAGGGGCCTGGCTCTGGGCCCCCAGAAGGGGCGGGGCCTCAGGTGGAAGGGGCGGGACTGGAGGGGTCAGCCTCCCACAGCCAGCCCTTCCACACTGCCTGGCCCACACCACCCGGGGCTCCAGTGGCAATTTAAAGGGCCTGGAGCTCCGGCCACTGCTGCAGTAGCGGAAGCCAGGAGCCCCTGGCCCTTTTAAATCACCAGGCCCTGGGGCAGCTGCCCCTTTTGCTCCCCCGTTGGCAGCCCGGGGGGGGGGCAAAATGGACAGTGATGTTAAAGCGCTTTAATGTCAGCTGTGTACGGGCCGGTACCCCGTACCGGCCCACTTTCACCTCTGCCCAAGGGAAAACTAATATGGACCATGCGGAAAAAAATGGTTAACACCTTTGACACTAAGCTGTAATGCATGACAGTTGTGTTGTAACCAGTGGCCTGCCACTGATGTTTATTACTGTACCACACTAATTACAGTAAGGCTAATTGTACTTTAGAAAACAAACACTTTTAAAAATAAGTATAAAAACTTAAAGCATTGTCCCCATATTTTTATAAAAACAAAATCAACATTTCTTACATTTAAAATGAGTGCTGAAAAGATACAAATGAATAAAGTTATTGAGCAAATAAAAATCTGAGCTACTTTTTCTTACGAATAAGGCTCAGCAATGTAGAATTCTCATATGACCAGCATTGGGTTATTCAAACTCAGCTAACAAGTTTTGGCAACACTGTTCTCTGCTGAATATTCCCATTGGCATCTGTCATCTGTGCCAAATTAGTCCTAAGTTTTGAAGCCGAGCTTGATGTTGGAGGTAACTTGGAAATTGACGTTATAGCACCAGTGCTTTCTGTTATTCGTTTTGCCGATGTCTTCTCTCCAGTTGGAGGCTTTGGCAAACGTCTCCTAAGCCAGGGATGCCGTAAAGCCTGGCTGGGTGTCATACGTATAGCAGGATCCCACTCTAAACACTGTTTTAAGAAGTCAAGGAAGAGGGGATCATCACATCCCTTTAACGCGTTCCCCCACTCTCGGCTCTCTGGTGGGCCACGCAATTTTCCCCTTCGGGAGCGGCCACCATTGAGTATTATAGAACCATCAGACAACGTGGTAATGGTACAATAACGGGGATAACCTTTAGAGCTCACAAAATTTTTGGCTCGTTTGGATGAATCCAGTAGTTTTTGGGAGGGCATGCCCAGTAGCTCTATCATACAAGCCAGTTGGTCCCCTTCATCTTCTCCAGGTAAGAGCGGGTAACCTGTTAAAAGCTCTGCTAGAATGCAGCCCAAGCTCCACATATCGATAGGCATCCCATAACGAGCACCCAGGATCACTTCCGGAGCACGGTAGAAACGTGATTGAATGTAAGTATAGACACGTTGATGCTCATAACAACTAGAGCCAAAATCAATAACTTTAATACCACTTCTACCCTGTTGCTTCAACAGAATGTTCTCTGGTTTAAGGTCACAGTGAATGATTCTATTTTTGTGCAAAGCATCTAAGCACTGTAAAATAGAGTGGGCAAACTTACGGACCAATGGCAGGCTGAAGCCCTGAAATTTGTTTTTCTTTATTAGCTCATAAAGGTTCATGCTCAGCAACTCAAATGTCATGCAGATATGGCTGCGGAATGTAAAGTTTTCCAGCATGTGAATAACATTCATGTTGTTATCCTTATCCTGTTTCCTTAGGTGCTCCAGAATTCTAATTTCTTCTGCAGCTTGGCGGTGGAAACGTTTTTCATTTCTCACCATTTTTAACGCCACATGTTGATGGGTCTTGTGATCATAAGCCTTCACAACTTGCCCAAAACTTCCTTTCCCTATTACTTTCAGGACCTCATACCTGTATGCAATATGATCATGGGGTACTTGCACGTAAGACCCCTGGTCATCATCATAACCGGAATTGTTTGGACCTCCAATCACACCTGGCCGCTTCTTTGCATTTGGACCCAAAAAGTATATTTCAGGGTAATTGAAAATTTCATGATGCTCAAAGGTTGTTAGTTTTTGCATGTATTGCTTCATTGCTTGCTCTGGTGTCATAAAAGAGGCTTTCACCTTCCCTGTTCCATCTGTCGATTTTAAAGAACTGGAGCTCCCCTGTCGTCTATGAGAACTGTCTATCTGTCTGTCCGGCACCACTGACAATCCAGATTTGCTTACTGCTGCAAGCCCATTTGGTTGTGTTGTTAGAACTGTCCTCTTGTTACTATTATCTTCAAACAGCTGTTGAACCTGAATCTGTCCGTGGCTACCAACGTGCAGGTGCTCATTCATTGTGTGCTTATTGCCTCCAACCTAAAATTCAAAACAATATTTTTCCAATTAGAACATTCAGTTCTACACTTTTTTTAATGTTTCAGAATTCCTTCTTCTATCCCCCACCAGGCCGAATTTACTTCAATTAACCATTTTTCTAAAACTGCTTACAGCTAGATTAAACATATGACCAATATCCCATGATATCTTTCGTTACTGGTCACATTTTAAAGATCTTAGAATCTCTTATACTTCTAGACCAGGGGTAAGCAACCTATGGCATGCGTGCCGAAGGCAGCACGCGAGCTGATTTTCAGTGGCACTCACACTGCCCGGGTCCTGGCCACCGATCCGGGGGGCTCTGCATTTTATTTTAGTTTTAAATGAAGCTTCTTAAACATTTTAAAAACCTTATTTACTTTACATACAACAATAGTTTAGTTATATATTATAGACTAATAAAAAGAGACCTTCTAAAAATGTTAAAACATATTACTGGCACGCGAAACCTTAAATTACAGTGAATAAATGAAGATTCGGCACACCGCTTCTGAAAGGTTGCCGACCCCTGTTCTAGACTTTCCTCACTGTCATGACCATTTCAATAAGAGGTTTGCAACAAGGCAAACAAATAAGAGGTTTGCAACAAGGCAAACAAGGGTATGGTACTATCATGGGCTAATAATTTCTCCAGAGAATCTGTAAGGCAACAGCCCAGTAATATCAAAAAATATGCTGGAGGGAAATTAAACTTGACTTTAGAGAATACAAAGTAGCAGTTTCAGTTGTGCTTGAGATTCACATCATCTGGAGGAACTTCTATTGATAAGGCACCTTTCGTTCCCCCACCTCTACAAATTGTTAAAAATCAGGATTTTAACTCCTTCCAAAATTTGGTGCGGGACAAAAGCTGTCACGTACAATTTTAAACGGAAGGGAATGAGTTTTGACATTTCAAAAGAAAAAAAATCTGGATGTTATGAAAGTGCAAGAGACTGAGTTTAACATTTATAGAGTCTATAGCCACAATTCCGCAATGCACTTACATCAACAGGACTTAAAGCACATGCTTAAGCACTTTGCCGAACTGAGTACTGTATTTGTATTACTATAGCACCTATCAGGATTGAGTGCTGGACACTGTACAAACACTAAACCATAAAAAAAAATCCATGCCTCAAAGAGCGTACAATCAAAATCTATTTTCCACGCTCTGTAATTAAAAAAATTAGGACTGGTTTTAGAAATTACGTTTTGTTTTTTTATAGTTTGCATGATGGACTAAGCATGAATCTCAACCATTTTCAAACAATAAAATATGTGATCAGAGGTGTGAAAAGCAACTATTTACATAACAGAGAAACAAGAAATATATAAGCAAACCCTTGTTCCTAACACTGATATCTTTGTAATTTCTCATTTGCTCTATGTGGAGGATATTCTCTCTCGTAAAAAGGGCCTTAAACAATCTGTAAATACATTAATTTCAAGCTGTAAAGTAAAATGATTAAAATAAAAAATAACTTTCTGTAACTTTACAATTCAAATTCATCCTTAGTGTAACTCAACTGAAGTCAGTGGAAGACTAAATTTGAGTCTTAGAGTAAAAGGGTAACAAAACTAAGTTTTAATGTAACTAATTAATTCAAATTACAGTAATAAATATGTAGTCAATGGAGTTACTTGTGGGATGAGCTTGGTTCTAAGGACCTGATTTTTAAGTGGTCTCAGAGCCCAGAACTCCCAATGACTTCAAGTGAAGTTGTGGATGCTCAGTACTTCTGACAAAGAGGCCTTAAGAACTGAAATGCATCTTCTTCATTCCTGCCTGTAATGACCTTGGATATATCAGTTATAACAACGTGGGGTCTGATTTTTCTACATTAATTTATTGGAAAAACTTGCAAGGATAAAATAGTGAAGCTAATGATATGCAACCCTAAGTGTTTAAGATTCATTTACAAATACGGGTTCTAAATCATTAACACAACCATATCAATCTTTGAAGTCAATTTCACAACTCCAATATCAAGACATGGGCTGTGAATGATACTCACTGATTCATTTCAAAAATATTAGTCAAACCAGAATGCCAGACTACCACTGTGATATTACTCATGTGTGACATAAACAAAATAAAGGCATTGTCTTTGGTTAGTTTTCCATTAACGTACTGGACAAAGATTACTGGGTGAATGTCTTGACAAAATCTTGTCAATAACAAACTTTCAGTTTTTACCAGTAACAGACACTAAACGGTAGAACAGACAGGAAAGATGGTTTTGCAGTTAAAGCACTGGACTGGGACTTTGGAGATCTCCCGGCTCTACCACAGATTTCCTTTAATCTCTTTGACGCCTCAATTCCGTATCTGTAAAATAGGAAGGAAATACTTCCTTTCTTCCACTCTTTGACTGCTTGTCTAGTTAGAGTGTAAGCTACTCAGAGCATGGACTGTCTTTTACCACGTGTTTGTACACTGCACCAATGGACAAAATGGAACACCACTCTTGGTTGAGGCCTCTAAATTTTACTGAAATAGAAATAACTCATCATTCTTTCAGCTTGGTCTTACACAAATGTGTGAAGAATTCTCCTGCCATCTCACCACCTGACTTATCGGCCTCAAAATTTATGCCAAATCACTAACCAAAAGTGCACTAATGTTAAAATGAAATTCAGAAATGACTAGAGTAAACTCTGATTTCAGGCAATGTTTTAACTGCAGAGAAAAGGGCTTCCCCAGGAGAAAATCCCCCATGTAGTGCACCGTTAGCATATTACATTATTTTATTACGGGATTTACTCTAATATGACAGACATTTCTTTGTAAAATCATTCGTTTCCCAAAGAGCAGACAACCTGGATGCAAGCTTTATGTTTTGATGATATTCTTTCAGTTTGCACATCTTAAATTTTCATAATATGAAAATCTCTAGAGTTCCTGGGGATTCTTTCTGCTGAGTTTAGGGTTTTTCTACATACATTGTGACTCAGATCTAATAACAGGTCTATTTTATTTCAAGATTGTAACTTTACTGCACATGTTTATTTGCGAAGCCATTTGGGCCTGGGCAATCAAATCTGACTGATCTTAAATGAAGTTTTACAACACACTGGCATTCAGAGCAAAGGAGCTTGTATCATTCAAGCATAGTGGAGAGATACAGAATATTGAACTAACTGCCTCCCTTGCTTAAATTCTCAGAAACACCATGAATTAAACGACCAGGAAGACTTAACTGCCCTGTGACCCCTCCGGACAATTCCTCCAGGTCATGTTTGAAGAATATTGGTGTGGCAGGGTCTGGAATGCTGCTCTGTTCCTGAGCGTGCTATACTTTGGTGGGTAAAGAGAGGACTTCAGTCCACAGAGCTATCAGGAAGGCATATTTCACAAGCACCAAATTACTTAGAAGGTTTCTGGGGTTTGGGAGAGGGCTGCGGGGAAGGGTTCAGTATATGTAGAATTAAAAGACTGTGTAAATAAGAATCACATAAAAATGTGGCATAGTGCAAAGTGCAGGTTGCAAATACTAAAGCCAAGAAATCGGAGAAGTAAAGATTTCTTCTGCAACATTAATTCAACCACATTTTATGATACACATTAACAACAAAACTAAAACATACTTAAGACAGGAGTAGAAAATACTACTTATGAGCAATGAGACTGAGATGGTGTTGAGGAAGAAACCATCTCTCTCAGAATTTCTTTAAGTGCTCAATGCCACAATCTAAACCTTGAATTCATTTTAGTTTTTTAATTTGATTCTCCTGGTTTTAAGGACTATTTGGCTTATGCATTTTACAACTACTGTAGGTTTCACTACAGGATGTACATTCCTTGAACTGTAGTTATTTGTCTTATACCAGGAGTTAAAAAACAAATCAATTTATCCACTCACCACCAGTAGTGAGTAGGAATTGTTTCCTAATGAAGCTTTCAGATAAGCTTTCCAAATCTTAAACAATATAGTTCTGCCTTCCTGAGCCTTTAGACAGTTTCAGAGTTTCTCCTGCTGCACATAGGTTTTCTAAGCAGATGAATGAAACTACCAAGACTGCTCAGTTTTTTTACTGCTTTTCACTGGACTCTAGATAGTACTTCAGCTGCTGCTGGGCAGTCATTCAGTTTTCACTCAGCTGCTTCTTGAGAATTTCAAAGTGATTGGACTGAATCTTACGCTTTTATAGCGAGTTCAGCTGAACTCCCGTTGTGCTCCATTTTCAACAAAAAACTATCCAACAATAAGAAATCAAACCTACAAAGACATTTTGAAAAGAAACATTGGACGTTTGCTGAAACTTATCCAGCTGGTGATGAGAGGAAAAAAGCAGTAGAGGAGCTCCGACGCAAAGCAGAGCAAACAAGATATACGTTTGCTAAATGGATGAAGGCGCCAAGTGGAACTACTACTGCTAGTTTCACGGCAGCTCAAGAAATTGTAAAACGAGGGAAACCATTCACAGATGGAGAATATGTAAAAGAATGTTTCATTAAAACATTCAAGCACCACTTTGGCGATTTTAGAAACAAAGATGAAATAGTTAAGAAAATTAGAGAAATGCCATTATCTGTGAAGACTGTAAAGGACAGAACTATTAAGATGGCCGTAGACGTAATCAGCCAGTAGGTTAGTGACATTAGATCAGCACCAGGTTTTTCTATTGCCTGCGATGAGACAAGTGATGTGAATGATATCACTCAGGTTGCCTTACTCGGCAGATATGTTAATGATCAAGGTCCTCAAGAAGAGTTGATCACGTTATTGCCACTCAAAGGACAAACTCAGGACGAAGATATTGCATCTGCTGTCACTGAATGTCTGAAACAAAAAGATATTGACATCAACAGAATAATTGCTATTGCTACAGATGGAGCACCAAGCATGAAGGGGGCACACAAAGATTTGGTTTTTTTTTACTTAAAAAAAGTATGGCGCACGATGTAATTTCATTTCACTGCATAATCCACCAGGAGGCACTGTGTGCACAAACCTTTCCAGAGGAAATCTCAAAAGTAATGGAAATGGTCGTGCAGATTGTTAACAAAATAATGGCAAGCGCTCTCAATCATTGGCAGTTTTGCGAGCTTCTTAAAGAAGTTAACAGCCAATATTCTGATCTTCTCATGTGTAACAAGATAAGATGGCTTTCCAGAGGTGCAGTCCTGATGAGGTTTGCATCATGTCTTGAGGAAATTAGGGTGTTCCTCCAAGAAAAGGGCCTTAAATATGCAGTGCTAACGGATCCTCACTGGCTGCAGAAATTCAATTTCATGGTGGATTTAACTTCTCATTTAAACGTGTTGAATCTTGAATCGGAAGCTACGGGGAAAAGGAAATACTGCAAACTCGGTTTTGGAAGAAGTTCTTCCATTTGAACGAAAACTGCCTTTGTTTGTAAGGGACATTTTGACGGGCATGTTAGTGCATTTCCCAACACTGAAGCAATACAAACAAACAAATGACTGTGACATTGACGTTAGGTTCCTTGCAGAAACAGTCATCAAAATGCAGGCTGCATTTGCTGACCAATTTCACGAGTTCAGAAGGGAAAAGTCCACTTTGTCATTTCTGTTGAAACCGCTTGAAGCTGACACTTCTGCATTGAATTTTTCAGCATTTGCAGGAATCGACTGAGCGCAATTTGAACTTGAATTAGCGGACTTGCAAGACAAGGATTTATGGAATTCAAAATTGAAAGATCTTGTCCCTGAACTTGAAAATCTGGAAAGGCAGAAATCCACCCTGGGGCTACAACACAAGTGGTTTGAAATGGACGACCTTAAATGGCAAGACAGATTATATTCAACGTTTGGAATTGTCTACCGGATACATACAGTTAGCTGAAGAAGTACAAATTTGGGCTTCTCTCAATCTTCAGCTCAACGTACGTCTGTGAACAAGTGTTTTCCAACATGAATTTCATCAAAAACAAACTGAGGAACCAACTGCAAGATGTTAGTCTTGAGTTCTGCTTGAAAATGAAAATCACGGCATATTCACTGAACATTGAGCAACTCTCTAAAGATGTCCAACAGCAGAAGTCGCATTAAAAGTATTGGTGACTAGTAATAGCTTTAATATGTTCAATTATTATTAGTTGATAAATTCTAACTCTACAAGTAGCTTTGCGTGTGATGCGGCTCTCGAAATATTTTGGTCAAAGACAAAAACAAAAAAATGGCTCTTCTTCTTTGAAAGGTTGCCGACCCCTGGCCTAGCAGGTATAATCCTCTGGATAGTAGGTGCTGGATATTTTTTTCAAGATCAGACTTGTAGAACTTACAAGCTTCCCCAGTGAAGCTTGTAAGTTCCATGAACCACACTTAATGGCCCTGTGGAGCTATAAGGGGCTATACGCTTCGTAGTCCAGCAGTGAACTGCTTGTTGCACTCACAATCGTTTCATCTGACAGTGTAAGCCTGAGAGGTTTATAAACTCCTTCTGCTTCTGCAGATGAGTTTGTAAATTCCTGTAACCAAACAGCTACGGAGCTATACATCTCCATATTCCTGTGCAGCATATACATCTTAATAGGATGTTTTCCTACACACATTTTCAAAGTCATAACTTTTTTTATAGGACATTTCTTCTCACACTTATCAAAGCACACAGTGTTCACTAAAAATTTATCTACATATCATGTCTGAAGTTGAAAAATTCCTCTGCTTAAGTTATTTGGGAATATAAATTACAAAAGAGAAAAAAATAAAAGTAAAAATGTTTTCTCTCTTTACCATTTCATAATTCTAAATTGGCTACTGCAAACCTTTATTTGTTCATGTTATGGAAATGGGTAGGATGGGGTACAAAACATCCACATATCCCCTTCAAATAGAGACCCATCACGGAAAAATTCAGCCCAAAATAAATGTATGTTTCTGAAATGTATCAATGTGTGAGGACAAGAGGTTTGGACAAAAGGTTTCAAGGGAAACTGTTCTACCACAAACTGTTCTACCACAACTACACTAGTTGTAAAATACTTTAATAGTATAAATTGCGTCCAGTGTTTAAAACCAAATGGGACTGATTAGCAATCAGTTATACATGTGTGGACGATACCCAGTCAATACATAAATCTATTTTAGGATTTTCTATTCGGCCCATCACTGTAGGATCAGGTATAAGCCTTCTCCATAGTAGTCCATAAATCTTCCTGGCATTTTCACTTGCTAATTGCATTTCCTAGTAGCAATGTGGTGCTCTATGTAGTCAACACAGAGGGAATTATTTTTCATCTTCAGTTGTTAATCTCACTTGGTCTCAGGCGCTGTACCCTATAAAACCATGCAAAGGAAATAGTTGTGCTATAATTATTTACAATGAATTAATTCCACCAAAGCCCAAACAACAGTTTATGTTGTCATCAGAACCCCAAAATGATAAAGTGAATCATATTAAACAAGCAATATGATGGGCTGACAAAGGCTCTGATTGTAGAGATGATATCAAGTAGAACCAGGATTTGTCAATCTGATGTTACAAAAATAGGTGTGTGTGTGGGGGAAACATTTTGTAAAAGCAATAAAATACTTTTAGAAAGACTGTTACACAACATACTCTTCTCTCTAGGTTAGGTCAAGGCACTTGGCTTTCAGCCTTTTTGCTCATAACACACCAGAGACATATGGGTATCAAGTGTAGCACACTTCAGTGCTCATTTAGCTGCTTGCAACACAAGTACGCATATGTATGAATGCCTTTTTTTTTTTGATAGATGGATTCAAGTGCTTCTGTGCTTCATAACTTCTAAAAATATCTCCTTATTAGCCAATATTATACCAATTTAGCAGCATTATTGAAATGCTTTTGATTATTATCCTGTGTTTTACAGATCTAAGACAAAGTGTCTGCCCTGAAGAGCTTGCACTCAGTATTAGATATATTTAAAGCACACACAATTTTCATAGCATGGACCCATCTTAATAAAGAGACTGTCTTACGAATGTCTCTCTTCTCATTCATGATTGTATAGACATTTCCACTCAAATTCACATAACATGAGCAATTGTGGCAATGAGAGTAACTGATTATATGGAAAAGTAACAGTAGGAAAGTAATGTATTTTCAGCTGTCTTAATGAGATTTAGCAAGGACAATTAGCAGCATGTGACCAATCAGCTCTTCATGGACCACAGTTTGGGAACCTCTGTTATACTGTGATTTAAGTTAAATGTTAGGATTATGAGTTGAGGCAAAAGAATAGGGCGTAGATGGAAGATGTTCAGTAATGGAAAGCTAACTAGAAAGAGGGAAATTTGAGGAGAGTCATGAAGAAGGAGAAGAAAGTTGCTTGATGCATTGTAGAAGGAAGGTCAATCCAGTCCTAGGTACTGGGAGAAGGAGACGAAGAATTGCAGTAATACAGGAGAAGCTGGCAGAGTGGAGTGTACAAGAGCGGGTGCAACAGGTAATAAAAGCACAGATGTAGATGGGGGCAGAGGGCAGAGGTAAGAAGCTGGTAGATGGACCCTGTAGGCCACAAAGGGTTGAATTAGTTCGAAATGAATATATAAGGTCATGTAAGGTTCAGTCTGTTGGCAGTAATAGGAAGGCCTTCAAAGAATATAGCCTAATTGGAAAAACTGGACCTGAAAGGTAACTGATAAGATAATTGTGGCCTTTTCTTCCTTCTATGAGGCATAGTAAATAATACGGAAGGATTGTGTGTGTTGAACCAGCAATAACTCCAAACTGGCCAAAACCTGGTTTTTAGCTAAGTTAGAAACAATGACATCACTTGTTTGATAAAGGGTATAAAATGGTGAACTCTTTAAGGGTTCATTGATAATGGCAGCCTGATCAAGTTGGAGCTGACCAGCATGGGTTCAAGCACCCCTAAGGTTAGCCCTTTTGTGAGTATTATGATCAAATGCTCATAAATGCTTGTTATTGTATGGATGTATTAAACTGCATTTAATTTAGGCTTTTTAGACATGTTTAGAGCAATTGTAGAACCACTATTCAGCCGTTAGATTTAATAAAGGAATTTATGGTGAAACTGGCATTGTGGCAGTATTCTATAGTAATAATAATAATTCCAACAGACTCACAGAGGGGTGGGGATTTACATGATGCGGGCAGCAGGTAAGGAAGATTATCTTTGTTGCAGCATGTTGATTGGATACAACAGTGGAGAGATGAGAGACTGAAGAGAAAAAGTTACAGTAGTTTAGGCAAGAAAGGAAGGATTTTGAAAGAAAGGAATAGAGAGGAAAGGGCAGATTTTGGAGAAGAGAAGGACAAAGAGGAATCAGTGATGCTCCCATGTTTTTGAGCCTGACTGACCAGAAAGACAGTGGCAGTATCAGTGGAAAGGGAGAAGGAAAGAATTAGGAGGAAGCCACACACTCTTTATAAACAAAACAAAACAAAACAAAACAAAAACCCACCTCTACCTGGTGCATACACAGCAGCCTGTCTGGTTAGCAACACAGATTGCCATGATTACACAATCTCTGTCCTCATCTTCACACCTCTACTCTCTGACCATGATCCCCCATGAAGCTATACTACAGCAACAATTAAATTGTTGACCAACAAGGTGAGAGACAGAATTTTGACAGGAGTTGAACCTAGACTACTTAACTCACTCCTGTAAGAGGTAAGAATGACAATGGACCTCTTCACTTTCAGAATTAAATGCAAAACTCATTTCTTCCTTCGATAAAGTCTTCATATACACAACACACTCAAAGCCAGTAAACTAGCCAAGCTATTTCTCCTACAGTCTGGGAAGGCAAAAGGGAGAGATTGTTATTTTTATTTTTAGTTACTTGGGAGGCACTCACACACTGTTGTGACGGGGGCCATTTAAGTAAACGGATAGAGGGAGGGAGAACAGTTCAGATAGAAAGATGAGAAGTTCCATTTTAGACATGACGGATTTGAGGAAACAGTGGGACATAAAATTAAAGGGATTTTAGTCAGTCAGTGTTAACTGAGGTCACTGGGACTACAGTTCCTAGAATGATCATTTAACAGACATATCCAAATGGGTTTTAAAGTTACAATCCACTATTCTAATGTCACATCTGATTCTTACTATAAAAAGTTATGTTAGCATCTTCTACCAACCACAAAATAACAACCTACAAAATTCAGAGAGACAGCCTGCAATATTTCTAAAACAGTATTCAAGGCTAAATATGTTGTGTGTGGTAGAACATATATCCCAAAAGCACAGATTCTAACATCAGAAGTTATAAGGACCCGAAAGCTAACAATACCGGTGCTTGGCCACCCTTGTGCATTAAAAACCCCCACCAGATTGGGGGTCTGTACTGTCAAGACTATGTCCCAACTCTGTAAGTAGAACTATGCAAGTGGATCACTATATGCTCATGCAGAGCCCCAATTAAGTCCAGGGAGCTCCACAAGAATGGACACATGAGTCTTCACAATCATTACTTATGTTTTTTGTTATTATATTATATTCTGTTCTTAAAAGGAAATTTTAAAAACTGCCTCTAATTCTTTTTAACTCAATCAGCACTTCAACTCATTCACATATGTGTAACTCAGAACAAAATTTGGCATTTGTATTTGTGGACACATACTGTATTTTATGTGTATAGTGATATTGATTTTGCGTATGCAGACACAATTTGTAGATGATCACATTCTTTTTCAGTGCACCCTAAATGTATTATTTCATTAAAAAAGACTATTCTTATTGTAAATGGCCGATGCTTTTAACACAAAAGCATAGAAAGTCAGTGCAACAGTAATATCCAAATGCAGTTTCACCTTCCATCAGCCCATAATCACATTACAGTTTAAAGCTCTGCCATATGTTTACCAAGATAGCATGTGAGCATCCAATAAAGTAATCATTAGCTCAAAGCAAAATATTCTAGCAATGTTTTTTAAATAATACATTTTTCACCCATTTAAAATCTATGCAATAAAAACATGAGATATTTAGTGCGAATATATAATCATATAGACCTGCCTATCCACTCAGTCACACATTAAGGAGAGATATGCCCTCTTGCATCCATAAATAGTGCTACACTTGTGAATTTCCATTCCAACGGGATTAGCTAGAACTGGAAGATAAGGTGAGATATCACAGACCTGAAAAATAAAAATCTCCTTCAGGTCAGGCAGCACATGCTTCTTTAGGTACACTGTGCTGCAGCAGCAGTGTCAGTCTTTCATTCACTTACTGCCCCTGAATACAGTAATAGTTGTTACCCTGGGAAAGAGCTATCAGTCTGAGCTAATCAGACAAATGAGGAAAGAGCAGCTTTCATTTCCCACCATAGGTAAAGGCCGTCCTCTAATGACAGTGACTAACCTCATTTTCAAAACAATGTCATTTCATGGGAACACATGTACCAGCACAGGCCTTCCATGCAAATCCATGCAAGGTGCCAGCTTCAAAACCAGTCATGCAACATTGAACCAGACCCTTTAAAATGAAATGAGCCGTGTTTATGCATTATTCATTTTACAGATAACAACCTGGTAAACCCTCCTCCTCCTCACCTCCCCCAGCCTTACCCCTTCACACAGGACTCATGGAGGCCAGGGATTCTATCCCAACCATGCAAACTTCCAAGTGACTCAAAAAAGTACCCTCAGCCCCATTAGAATACCTGTTGAAACCAGGCTGGTAATGGGAATAATGAGACATGATGAGACAGGCAGGATAATTAATAGGGATCCTACTGGCTTCTGTCCTTGCTAGCCTCATTCACAGCTCTCTGGCAGACGGGCTGGCTGGCAGCCTGACTGCACCTAGCACATTTATTTCTATTAATACGAAGGGGGGGCGGCTGGTGGGAGGTTATTGTATTTTGAGAATGAACATGCTCTGGCGCTGCAGAGCCCCAGGCATCACGGGGAGGATGGGGAGGGTCCTATGGCCTGCACAGGGTCGCTGCAAATAGATCAAGCCAGGCCTCTGCCCCCTGCCCCCACCATTCCCGGCTCTCACCGTGTGGGCGGTGTTGCTGGACCTAAGCGGCGGCAAGGCGATGGGTGATGGCGGGCCGGTCCCAGCTCCCGTCCGGGATCCCCCGGCTCCGATGCTCGGGGAAGACTGCAGTTGGCGGCCACTTTCCCCTCCCCTGCCTGCGGAGGAAGGGAGAGCAGACGGTGAGCGAGGAGAGGAGCCCGGTGGGGCGGACCTGGCTGACAGCACGGAGGCTGGGGGGGGGGGAAGCCTCCCGCCGCCGCCAGACTCTGTTCTGCAGACGCTGAAAGCCCTGGGAAGCGGCCCGCAAACGTGGCACAGCGGAGGGAGCAGGAAGGACCGGGATCGGGCCCCGCGTGTGCTCGGAGCTTGTCAGCCAAGCGCAGCCCTGCGGCCGCGATGGACCCCGCCGCCGGGCACATGCCAAGGGGCAGCGCAGCCTGGAGGGGCGCCGCCCGCGCCGTCTGGCCGAGAAACCCCCCCACTCAGCCAATCCGATTTCCGCCGCTTCCCTTCTTCCAGATCCCCCCTCCCCACCCCGGGGATCCCGAGCCTGCGGGGAGGGCGGCGAGACGGGCTCGGATCCACGCCCCTCCGGGGGTGAGCGGCAGCCTCTGGGCGAAGAGGTAACACTGCCCAGGGCTGGCTTCCCCCCGTGCCCCGGCCCAGGGCAAATCATTGTTCCGCCGCCCCGCGCCGCTGGGGCCGGGAGGGCAGCGGGCTGAGCCCTTTCCCCCGGCTCCCGAGCAAAGGCCGCGTGTCCCGGCTGGCCGGGCGGGCTGCTCCCGGGCTCTGCGCCCTGCCTTCTCCTTACCCGCCGGGTAGGCAGCTCCCGCAGCCGCGCTCGCCGAGGCTTTCCTGGCTAACATGGCCGCTGGAGAGGTGGCAGAGGGAAAGGCATGTCACGGCTGCTCCGCTCCGCTCCTCCTCGGCCTCTCCGGGCGGCGGCGGCGGCTGCTGCCTTCCTTCTCCGCTCAGCTCCCCCCCGGCCCACGCTCCGCTGCATCCCCCCGGCCCGGGCCCGCCGGACAGCCCGCAACCCCGCTAGCCTCCTTCTCCTCCGCCAGCAGCGGCGCCGCCGCCGCCGCCCCTGCCCAGGCACATCAGCTCCCCGATCCCCTCACATAGAGCACAGCGAGATCGGGGGAAGGCGGCCGGCCAGGACCCTCCTCCCCCTGCACACACAGAGCAATAGGAACAAACAGCTCCGGAGGGGCAATCTCCGCCCCCAGCCGCTTCCCCTCCCCGCCCTCCAAACCCCCGCTCCTCCTTCGCCCGCCTGGCCCCAAACACCGCCACTTTCACTTTCAGAAGCTAAGAGCCACACGGGCACGCCCCGAAATTCCCAGCAACCCCAAAGGGGAACCACTCCCCGCCCCCATCCCTCCCTCCCTCCCTCCGCTCCTTCCCTTGCTCCCCAAGGGCCTGGGCTGGGCGGCTGCGGTGACCATCTCCTGCCTCCTAGTCTGTGCAGGTCTCCCCGGGGGAGGCAGAGCTCTCCTGACATGAGCTGCAAGCCAGCGGCTGTTGGCCGCAGCTCGCCAGGCAAAAATTAGCAACCCTTTCCCCAGTGCCAGAGAGAGACTTCCTGCCTGGGGCAAGAAAGGAAAGGTCTGGCTCCCTCCCTTCCTCTTCTCTATCTGGCAGTGGAGGAAGGGGTGTCCCTGTTCCAAAGAAATAATTTCCTTCCCCCTTTCTCCACTTGCCTGGCTGAAGGCAGTAAATTTGTTAGTCTCTAAGGTGCCACAAGTACTCCTGTTCTTTTTGCAGCTACAAACTATTTCCCCCCTCCCCCTCCCCAAAAAAAACATTCTCAGTCACCTGCATTTGGATGATGAGCAGAACCCATCTGGGCTCAAACCTTGAGAGCATCAAGGTAGTCAGGGCACCAATGGGGAGAGGACAGAGATGGGAAATAGAAGTGGATGGGGTTGGGAAGAACTGAAACAATGTTGGGATGAGAGTGGTACCAACTATGATTAGGAGGTTTATGTCATGGAGGTCATGGAAGTCACAGAATCAGGAATCTGTGACTTCCAGAGACCTCCATGACATTCTCTGCTTCAGCCACAGGGGCTGCAAGACTCTGGAGCTGACAGCCAGTGGAGCCCTGGCAGGGTTCCAGCGACAGGTGACAGCAGCGACAAGCGACAGGAGGCCCCCTGCAAAGTTCCAGCGACAGGTGATAGACTTCTGAGGGGGCCCTCCTCACATTTCCAGAGATGTGCAACAGCCCCAGATGGGGGGGGGGGGGGGCGGGAGCCTGGGGCAAGCAGCTGGGTTATCCCGTTTTCTCTTTGGTAAATATGGTCACCCTGCAGCTCCCAGACACTGTGGGTGTAGGGGGGGGCCCTTGCAGCTTCCAGCTGCTGCAGGCAGAGGGGGATCCCCACAGCTCCCCGCCACCACTGTGGTGGGGGAAACCATGAGTTGCAGCAGCAAAAGTCACAGACAGGTCACGGCTTTCGTGAATTTTTGTTTATTGCCCGTGACCTGTTCATTACTTTTACTAAAAATCATGACAAAATCTTAGCCTTAACTACGAGACCTCCGAAAACACTGAAGCAAAACTAGAAGAACAAAGGAGAAGGGTCTGGAGGAAAAATAAACAGAAACAGAGTCCTGCTTCTATGGCAGTTATATTTTAAAAAAACCTAAATAAAGTTGTATAAATGCTGGTGTCTAACTACCATTTAGGACTCCAATTGTGCCAAAAAGTGGAAACATTTATACAAGCAATGAAACTGCACATCAGCAGCACCCAAGATGACAGTCACCATGGGAACATTATCATTTCTCATAAAACGCACTGATAGCACAGCAGTTCAAGGAATGGTCACGAGAAGTGCAGGATTACTATATATGGAGAGAGAGAAGTGTGAGCAAGATAAATATTGAGGTGAAAAAGTAGCTAGTTTAAATACAATCCAGATAAGAAAGAAATTATGCTGATATGAGGAAAACAAGGAACTAGCAGGAGCTCTGGTCTTACCTTTATGGAAGATGTCTGCCCTGATTGCCATGATGAGATACAGCCTTGTGCTCCTTCTGGGCTCATTGGATCTCCAAAACACCCAAATAGCAGAAATATGGCTTTTTCCAGTTTCAGCAAGCTAGGAGCCTGCACTCTTTCCTATCAGGTGATCAATACCAGTGCCACTTTAAGACTTGCCTACTGCAATTTGTTCAGCATTGGACTACTATGAAGGCTACATAGAAAAGTCAGCTGGTTCCTTATGCAGTGAACAGCCATTTAGATAAGTCCGACCAACAAGAGCACATCACATTGGTGCTTGATCCTCCCATCTGGCTCCCTATGCAATTCTACATCCATTTCAAGGTTTTAGTGCTAATCTTCAAATATTTCAATGGGCTGGGGCCTAGTTATCTCAAAGATTCTGTGCAACCCAGCTTGAGAGCTGAGATCAATGGGCACACTATGGCTGATGGTGTCTTCAGTGAAACTGGAGATCAGGACAAGCCTGTCATAGAACACGGTGCCAAACACTTCTACATATGCCTTAGTGCAATGATGATTAACGAATGGCTGACAGCTTTTTTTCCAGGAAAAGAAACAAGAAAGAACATTCCCCTTAGAAAAATGGTGGTGAGATCACGGAGAGCAGGAGTGTGTTATCTTTGTGGACGAAATTTTGCATGTCTTGTGTACTTGATGGCTGCATGCTAGGCTATGGTGATGGTACTTTAGGAATGACAGGTAGAGACAGTTCTTCAGAGGTGCTGAGCACCTGTAATTTACATTAACTGCAACTGAGAGCATCTCTGCGGATTTGGCCTATAGAGAGGGAGAAGGAGGATGAAACAGTTACAAATGACACTGTAAGTGGCAACACTCAACAACAACCTCCACAAGCATAGGCACACATATTTGGAAGGAAATGTGAAGCATAAAAGAAGTCAATAAAAGGGCCAAGCTGAGGCTTTTGAACAGCACACAAGAGAGCGTGGGGGGACAGCATAACCCAGTGACGAGGGTCACAGCTAAAAGGCAAAGCAAGGACCTCTCTTCATTCCTTATATACAGATACCTGGATATCCATCCAGCTGTGTGGCCACATTTCCCCCTTTCTGTTGCCGGGCAGCTGCTTTTGCTATCGAGTTCTGTGGACACTGCAGTGCAGCAAACATTTGCTGTTCCTTCCAAACCAATGTTGAAAATGCTGGCATGGACAGGATCAGCCAAGTTCAACACCCATCGTAGTAAAGTATACTAGACCCCGGCTGGAAGAGACTGATACAATACTGAGAGATTAGAAGGAAAAGCTAATCAGTTTTCTTAACCCTGTCTCCTGTTCCCATACAGTCCATTGCCTTAATAATGAAAGAGTAATGTTCCCGTCATCCCATGTACACTAGTGTGTTATCGTGTGTTCATGAGCAGTAAATTATTTACAAGGGATTTAGGAAAAATAGCATTGAAGCATTTGTTTTTAAAACAGATATATGAAGATCCTGGTCTCAGATGATCTTGCCGCTTTGGGACTTACAGTGCTCAAACTCCACTGCAGATGAGAATGCAGACAGCTGAATGGGAGGCAGACACTATTGGCGCACAAGGGCTCAGCACAAGGGGTGGCCCCAGATTCATTATTAAGGGAAGTAGGAGCAAAGGTCACTGACTGGGAGGGAAGTGGGGCAAGAAGGCCACTGGCTGCAGAAGAAGAGGAGAAAGGTAGCTGGCTGCCTGGGCAGTTGGGCAAATTGACCACTGGCTGTTACAGTTAAAGTCTTACTCTGGTAAACCGGTACACAATCTCTCCAAATGCTTGGCCACTACTAGTCTAAATCACAAATGATTAAATAATAAAATACAGCTAAAATTCTATCTTAAAACCACAAAACCAAGATAAGCTAGAATCAGGAAAGTCAGCCTCTTGTATATGGTTATTGCTGATTAGATGGTACATAAAAAATGCCATTATAGAATTCTCCACCAATGTCCCAGTACAGCAGGGAGAGATACAGAGCCTGATTGTCTGTTACATTATAGACCACGTGATCCTCTCCTGTGGCACTATGGGGTTATAAAACTTGTTGATCTGACTATTGAGGAATTCCCTCCTAACAAGAGAATCTGCCTGTGGCACAAAGGTGGAGTGATAGCGCTCTGCCACCCGCAGTGTAGGGTGCTTGGGTGGGGAGCAGGGACATTGCTGTGTTCTGACTATTCTCAGCTGTCATAACAGTCCATTCTGGCCATAGCCAGCCAAGCATAAAGTAAGGCTACTCTAATTTATACTGGGGGCTGAGCCCAGAACTGGGGAAGTACAAAGGTGGCTCAAATCTTCCTTTACTACTAACCCTGCCCTCCCTGCGCATGCCGAGCAGAGCTTGGGGAGAACAGAGAATCTGGACTGAATTTCAACGCTAGATCTGAATTGCCTTAAGACCCACGCCTGATGCCATTGAAATGTCTGGGAATTTTCTTTGGAAGCAGGATCAGGCCCATCCTTTCTGAGTCGTGTACATTCAAATCCGTAATCCACCTTTCTTCCCAACATCTTATTTTCCCAACACAACATCCATTGCAGCCAGGGTTAAGATTATATTTCAACACAATTTTGAAAAATGGGGTTGTTTTTTGTTGATATAGAGGGGAATGTATAGCATCAGACAGGAAAGTATTGTATTTGGAGAGCCATTGCCAGAGAACTGTAGAAAGTGTGTTAGCAAGCCCCGGAGGGAATATAGTACCAAGCTGAAGTCATTTGCAAGGTTTAAATATCTGCTGGCACTCATAAACTACTCCAGCTACGCTACATTCTCACAGTTTATGGTGTTTTCAGCTTGCACTCTGAACACATAAGCTGCCACTTTTATTATAGCATTAAGATACAAGGGTTTTTTTTTATTGGTCTATGAATATACCCCTAAAGGCATGCTCTGAGGTACTGTATGAGACTGCAGGCCGAATGGTAATTTCATCCTTATATTATTAAAGCTATTTTGTGAAGCAATTAAGCTCCAGTATACTTGCATCTTAGGACAGGTCCACCATCCATTACTGGAAATGCTTTGCCTCCTCCCTAGGTTACTCCAACATTTCTAAGTCTCTGTTTGCAGATTTGCTGTATCTTTTCTGGAGTCTAATAGCATTAACGTTCAGTTTCACAGGATATGTCTACACTGCATCTAAGAGCAAGCCTCCCAGTGTGGGTCCACAGACTTGTGTTAGCAGGGCTCCTGCTAGCATGCTAAAATTAGCTCTGTAGACACTGGTGCTTGGGCTCTGCAAGCACAAAAGGAGGGGGTTTCAGAGCCCCAGTTCCAGACTGAGTCCCAATGTCAAAGCACCATCTACACAGCTATTTTTAGCATACTAGCATGAGCCCTGCTAGCACAGGTCTGTGGACCCAGGCTGGGAGGTTTGCTCCCAGACTCAGTGTAGACATACCCTGTGTTCATTCTCATTTGGTTTTGTACAGATTGTTGAGGAAACTGCTCTGCCCCAAATCTCCCTCCATTGCTCTTTGTCATTTCTTTTTCCATGTTGTCTTCTCAAACAATTTTAGATTTATCCTTTTAACATCTGTTATTGCCTAAATTCTCAGCATGGGTAATTTGGAGACAACGGCTCCTGTTTCCTTCTCAGTTACACCCCTGTAAATGAGGATCAACTTCACTGGAGTCAAGGAAGTAGCATTGGTGTAAAACTAGTGTCAGTGAGAGCGGAAGAGAATCAGGTCCAAATATTTTTTAACACTTGTAATGAATTAATGTGTTATATAAGGTCAGTCCATTGCCTTTCTCAACCCACCAAACATGGAAAATGCAGCAGAGTCCTGGTCAATCATGAAGTAGGAATAGGAACAACTTGGTTGCTTTTCATCATTCTTTCCCCATCTTCCTTTCCCCCAGCATGAGTTTTGTTTTCTTAGTTGCCATCTGTATGTGATTTATATTAATATGTATCAATATGCATGAACAAGCAACTTCTCTGGACCAAATGTAGGGAAGAGGAATGGAAGAGCGAGCAGAAGGAGGTGAAAGATAACAAATAGAAGCAGAGGAAGGGGCAAAGGGAAAATGAAGGGAAAGAAGGGATGGAGGAAGAAAGAGTGAGTGAAAAGGATAAAGCTTTAAGGAGATGATAAAAGGAATGAAGAGAGGGAACAGGTAAAGGAGATGGAGAGATTTTATTTTCTCACCCTGCAGGTCCTAATACCCCTTCTTGTGGAAAAAATTTTTTATTTGTATGAGGAGAAAAATCCATAAATTTCTCCTTATAGAGCTTCCTCCAAATTCTTCTGTCAGAAAGGGCAGAAGGGGGTTGCTTCCCTGCAGAAGAAGAGGGATTACAAACTCCAGGGATCTTCCAGGGTCCAAAGGAAGCCATGGAAATCCATACAGAGCTCAGCCTCTATGCTGGCTGTCTCCTGCCACTATTGCTGTCTCCCTGCTCCTCTGAAGCAATGCTGAAACAGTGACTTCTAGCCACAGCTGCCTCTTTACCTCCTCTTAAAATAACATTCCACAGCATAAAGTCTGTTGGTTCTTCTCAATAGTTGATACAGCCTTCATCTGCATGAACTCCTGAGATGTACTGCAGGACTGAAGGGAATGATGTCCCATGCATGGACACTGGATCCACAACACTTCCTCTACATGCCCAGGGGCAGAGATGGCCTTATAAAGTGGCTCTCTTTCATTCCCAGTCATGTAGACAAGGGCAGAGCTCAGGGGTATGCTCAGGCTCTTAGGTGTGGTTGAAAATGACTGGTTCTTAATCTCACCCTCATATTAACTTTTACTAAAACTTGAATCTGAAATAATCTAAGTAGGATAATAATCAGTTGGTATAGTCAGAGTTTTTAACAGATTCTTTCAGTGAAAAATCACCAGCTTGTTATAGCCTGTTTTCCCCTGCACTAGTTTCCTCTCTTCAACCATATTGAAAGCCAATTTAGAAACTCTGTGCAATCTCTCTTGCAACTAATGTGTGGGCGAATCAGTTTCTAGGGCTTTGTTTCCAAACCAGCTGTTCACACAAAGGTAGGGCTCCTCCCAGCAAAAGAAACTCTTGTAATCTTTACTCCTCCCACCTTATGTGTAAGTATGACAATCCTTCACAGGGAAGGAGAGGGAGAGGGGAGCTCTCTTCCACTGCAATATTTTGAAGAGATTGGGGCTTAATTCTGTATGGTGCTGCATGTCCTCAGCTCCCTTTGAAGTCCCTGAGGGAACTCATTACCTCACAGGATGCACTAAAACTGTTAAATTACAAATCTAGGCCACTTATGATAAACCTCATTTAAATGATCATTCTACAAGTAAGACATAATTAAATTGTGTCAGAGACCCGCAGTATCCAAAAGGAACTCACTCCAACCAAATTCTTTCCTCAGACAGGATGTCTCTGGGGAGAATTTATTAATCATAAAAGGAAAATGATTCATTACAACTAAGGAATGAACTGTGTGTCCCAAGGCCCGCTATCATTCAGTGATGTGATCTGCTGCCAGGATTTACATGCAGGCTTCTGAGTTAAGCTGTGAACTAAGCGCTGAAAATCAAAATTAACGGTTCATGCTAGGAAACACCTTTTTCATTAAAATATATTCAGGGCTCATGTTAGGGCAACAGGAAAGGAATCATCCTGATGTATTGGGCTAAATTATGCCTCCCTCTGGTATATCTGAAGGGGAGAAAGAGTATTGGGAACTCCTCAAACCTCTACTTTGTGCACTTGCCAGCGTGCAATGCATATCTGGAATGGCTCTAAGCACTGTTAGGGTGGCTGGCTCAGAAACACTAGAGGGCATTTCTCACTGAAGCAAGATCATGGTCCTGGCTCCACCCCCTGTGTAGTCATGCTGTAGGAAATGCTGGCTAAACCTGTTGTATGGGTGTAGCAAGGGGATCTCTTAGCCATGTTCCTCCAGAGCTCTGAATGTATTATGCCATTCAGAGGCATAAAATCTTTATTTGGCAATATGCCGTTTTACCCTCTTCAGTGCAGCTCAGGATTGTAAGAGCCATAAATAAGGCCACTGTTTTAAGTGAAGAGGGTCAGACCGAGATTTGGGTGAGAAGAAAGGTGTGTGTGTGCAGGTGTCTGTGTGTTAAACTGCAGGTACAATTTTTTTGTGACAGAGTGAAAATTAAAGTAGAAGGTTTTAGTTCACTATAATTTGTACTCATTTTCCTAAGTTGATGTGTACACCTACATGCTCAAACAAACTGTTTGCAATCAATCCATAGAGGAGGAAAAATTGCAAAAATAAATACATGAAATTTAAAAATCACAGAATAATAAATTAATGCAAGGAGATTCTTCTCACAGACATTCTGCAAACAGAAAAAGAGAATAAGGTTCTCATCCAAGAAACACAAGCATGTGTGTGCAACTGTACAATTCCATTGATTTCAACAGAACTAGAGTTTACAAGATCTGGACCTTGGTTCATTGAACAAATTATTTGCTCAGTTCTAATTTTAACTTTGCTTTCTAAACTGTAGAAAGGAGGAAGCATTGGCTAGTGATCAGAACCTATTAGCTGGGATTTAGACGATATCAGAAGAAAATGGGTTCTATCTGCCATTCTGCAATTGACTTGCTTTGTCATCTTAGGCACTTATGGCCTAATTTTCAGAGGTGCTGAAGTCAATGGGAGTTGTGAGTACACAGCGCTTCTGAAAATCAGGCCAATAACCTGGCTGCATCTCAGTTTACCTAGCTGCAAAATAAGTATAAAAATATTATCTACCTACTCGCCAGAGATATTGCGAGGCTTATTAATATATGTCTTTAGAATATTTTGAGGCCCTAAGATGAAAGGCACAATATGAGCATTATATTTATTGTTCCTTTTTGTTTGAAATGGTCTATCATGTGGTGTACAGCCCATGAATTCTTGTCTTTTCTTCCCCTTGTAAAGAACTGTATTAAGAATACTGCCTCACACAAGCAATGCGTAATGTCTCTGTCAGTCAAAGGTGTTGGAATGTGATAAGTATATTTATATATAGTTTAACTTTAGTACATGGAGGTTAATGATCCTTTATCTATCTCTCTGATTAGAAAGCACAATGATGACTAGGTGGTAAATAGCTCAGACGCAGGAAAGGCACACAATAGGCACTAGGAATGCTAAGAAAAAGGAAATTATGGAGAGCCAGGTAGAAAGAGGGAGGAAGAAGGGAAACTAAGGGGTGAAAAGATAGTCACCTTTTATCTGCTGGCATGAGCTTTCCTTTTACCTGTGACCCCTGTCTCTTTCTCTCTTCCTTCAGTCGGTATTATCTCCACCTGTGCTCTCCTGTTTTGTGTAAATTCGTTGTCTCTCTCTCTGTCCTGGTGCTTTCTATTCTATATTTTCTCTCTTTGCCTTGTCTCTTGGCCCTTTTCAGTCCTTTGTCTTTCTGCATATCTCTCAGTGCCCACATAACAATGTGGGAGATTAATAGAATGCACAAAGAATATCTTCTCTACCTTGTGTTTTATGACACAGCATTTCCAATATCAGTAACTTACAGCAATAAAAGGAAGATAACAAGGACTCAGTGAACCTTGCAAGGTCTGGTTTATATGGGTTCATGAATTGGAATGTGGGGGTTCCCTGGCATGGGTTAGCTGCTGCTAATATGCTGAGAAGTTTGGACGTTTTTCTTGAGCCCGTCCTAGGTCACCTGGAGGTATGTGTTCTAGAGGACCTGAATCTCCAGGAAACTGCATCCCACAGGGATGAGTGGAGAGCTCACTACCACCCAGGAGGTCCCTCATCCAGGCCTTGGGACTCCCAAGTCTTACCTTTGCTGTCGTCTGGTGAGGCCGATGGCCTGATCCCCTCCATCTCTTGATGGGCTGTTCCTAGCCCGCCATGCCTTATGCCTGGGGACTCCATGATGTATCAGGTGACTGATTTCTCCATTTTCTAGCTTTGGGGACCTTCTAGCATTAGTCACTTTCCTTCAGAATCCACACAGCCTTCAGAGCCATCAGGAAGCAGCCTGTCTTCCCTGTACAGACAGTCGAAAAGAGGAAGCACTCCCTCTCCTGCAGCAGTCAGCTCCTAAACTAACTGTAAGAGCAATGCAGCACCATATGAGGCTGAGCAGATAACTCTAAGGGAAGCCCTAGTAGGTAGCTCTACTTGCACCTCCAGTTCATCTAGGGAGTAACAGCAGTTGGAGGAGTGTTACCTCTCTCTCTTGCTCACTACTGGAGGAGGGTCAGTCTGATTTCTAACACCCCAGAAGAGTCTCTGGATGTGAGGGAACAATGGACCATACTAGACAACTGCCATCAAATCTAGAGAAAGCAGCTACCTGATGCCCTCTGAAGATTCAGGAGAGGGGGCTTAGGAATGAGCAGAGGAATCAAGACACTAGTGCCTTGAAGATAACAAAACTATGGTTTGGAATGAGGGCCCAGGGCCTCGGGTGGGTGGTAGGGTGTTGTACTGTGTAAATATCATAAGGCAGCTCCACCAAATGTTCATGGAGGGTAGGACTAGCATTCAAACCCATTCTGGATTCCAGGCGTATTCAGGGTTCTGATGAGAATAATTTATACATTATGTAGGATAATATAAAAGTGCTTCCCTGACAAGATGCTTGGGGCATTGTATGGCACAATCAGGGTTGGCCCTAGGTGTTCTGCCACCCAGGGCTGAAAACTGTGCCCCCCTCACCCCTACCTGAAGTGGTGACTGTGAAAACAAAACAAAACAAAATGGCCGTCCCCCTCCTCATGTTGATTTGGCAGCCTTCCCAGAATTTAGTGCCCAGAGCAACTGCTCTGTTCACCCATTCCTAAGGCCAGCCCTGGGCATAACAAAATGTAGGTAACAATGTAAAAACTGAGCAGACTAGCAGAGGTCTAAAACAAAATGCTGGGACTTCAGAAAGTTTTGATTCAAAATGTGAGACATCACTGGTAAAAAAGAACTTATTGGACTGTCTTTCTCAGCTGTAATTCTCTTCTTTTGGTGTTAAGTGTCTCTCCCAACCCCTCCATCCCAGTCTCCCCTCCAATTCCCGCTTTGCCTTCCCTGGCTGCTCCACTCTGTTTGCTGGAATCAGTCTGCATTTGTTGTGTTGGTTCTGCAGCGATCAGTATTCTGGTAAATTTCACTCTGCAGCTACTTCCCAGGGAATGAAGCATCAAAGGAGAGCGATGCAGGAAGCAGAGATGTGTAGAGAACTGCATTATAGAGTGGACAAGTTGTATATGAATCAGTCTCTCCATGTGGTTCGCATCTAGTATGGTGGAATGCTGACTGATTTTTACAGTATAACTATTGAGAGTGACATAATCGGGCCTACCCGGCCATGTGCATATGATACCAGTGCTCCATAATCTGAACTGGCTGCCTCTGGGTTTCTGGGTGATGTCTGAAGTATTATCTTTGTCTTTGAAAAGGGGCTGCTAGTAGGGAATTGTCTGAGGGGAGCCCCATGGCTTTGCAACTCATTTTCCTGCCTGGTCTGAAATGAATCATATAATAATAATAATAGCTCTTATACAGCACTTTTCATCAGTAGATCTCAAAGTGTTTACAAAGGAGGTCAGTATGATTATCCCCATTCTACAGATGGGGAAACTGAGGCATGGAGCAGGGATGTGATTTACACAAAGTCACTCAGCAAACCAGTGGGCTTTGGGGCATGCTGAAAACCACATTGTTTCCCCTCAACATTTGATGATGTCAGGAAAGTATAATTGCTGAAGAGGAAGACTGTTTTTAACTTTGAATCTGAACGGCTCATTAGTTAGGGGTTATATGGGCCAGAGCTGAATCATTTATAATGGAGTTGCTTTTTTATATGTATTCACGGGCACCTAAAGCTCTTTTTAGTGTGTATAAATCAAAACAAATAAATGCATACTGTTTGGAGCCAAATTCAGGGCTGAGATGTGAGGTGATGTACATTAGACTTCCTTCTAGTCAGTTTGACCCATTTACCAATGTGTGAGTGCGTGTAAAGGAGCCTACGCTGGTGAAATGTACATCCTGAGGAAAAGGAGAGAGCTGAGAATGTGTACGGTAAAGAAGGGGCTGGCCTGCTTTAACTTATACTGCCTCACACCCTCACATTAGCCACTTTTCTTGCTGTATTCCTTTTGCTGGTGTCCTGGCATTACACCAGCTTAAACTCTGCTGCACTAGGTGAGCCAAATTCAGAGGGGGGTGCACATGACATGTCTGGGAGAGTAAGTTGGGGTACCACACTGGGGAGACTAGGAGAAGGTGTCTGTTTCACCTAGACTCACCCCACCCCGTCTCTAAAAACCCTACCGAAGTACAAAAATAAAACCAATCCCAACCCCCCATACAAATTCCCCTTGCCTCTGAAATGTGTATCTTCACTTCAACAAAGATAGTGAAAACCCTGCCAGAGCTTCTGTGCAGGTTCCTGGCTTTCCAAATGAGTGTCAACGACAAACAAAGGAAACAACTCTGAAGTTCAGAGCAGCAACATTTGTTATTGTAGTAGTGCTTGGTAATGGCATGGTAGCTAAGAGTCCGCAGCCCATGTTACTAACTCTTTGTTTTGGAACTCACAATAGAGCTAGTTGATACTGTATCATGTAGAAAGCTACGGCCTGTAAATTTCGTACATCTGCACATATTGTAATTATATATGATAACTTATTTATAGACACCTGTGCAGTGCTTATCACTGTAGCATGTGAGTGGCTCACACACATGCCTGGGTGGCGGGTAACTAATGCTACATGTTGTGACATAGGAACAAGGCCCTGATTGTTGGCTTCACCACAGCTGTGCTCAGGGCAGGATCTGAGAGGTCCTGATTAGAGGCAGCTTTATGCTGCTTTTACACGCCTGCTCTCGCTGCCCAATTCCAGGGCTGGCCAGGCAGTACTTGACTTCAGCAAAAATTAGAACAACTCTAAGGCCATGTCTGCACTAGTGAACTTACAGCGGCACAGCTGTACTGATGCAGCTGTGCCACTGTAAGATCGCTCATGTAGCTGCTCTTTGCCAGCGGGAGAGAGCTCTCCCGTCGACATAATAAAACCACCTCCACGAGCAGCGATAGCGATGTCAGTGGGAGAAGTCCTCCCGCCAAGATGGCGCTGTCCACTCCGGCACTTCTGTCAGTGTAACTTATGTCGCTCAGGTGGAGTGTTTTTTCACACTCCTGAGCAACATAGGTTATACTGACAAAAGTGGTAGTGTACACATGGCCTAAGCTGCTCTCACTGTAAAGGCCCCTATGCTGGCATTATACCACAACGGGAATCCCCTGTTGGCTCTTTAAGCTAGTTGTACAAGAGAAAAAAAGGAAGGTAGTGTGGTCTAGTGGATAAAGAAATGGCGTAGTAGTCGGGAACTTGGGTTCTAGGCCTGTCTCTGATACTGATATGACCTTGCCTAAGCCACTTCATTTTCTCTGTCTGCCTTTGGATTCTGGTGATGAGCATGGTATAAGAATCAATAGAGAATATAATAGCTATGGGCAAGGATTAAGGTGATACTGCTGAATGTGAAATCTTATATTTTTTAAACCTCTCATTGAAAAAATCTAAAATATGTAGCCCGGTAGCATCACCCATTTACTTGTATGTAACACAGACAGGACAAAATACCATACTCCAAATCAAACTAAGGCTGCGCTAGTAAAAAATAAAATAAAGGGAGGGCGAGACAATTCTGTGAAAATGTTAAGTTATTTCTATTTTGAAATGGAGCAATTTTTAGATTTCTTAATATTTTTCATGAACTACATTTATGAAGAGTTTTGAACTGTCAAATTTTCAGGGTTTCCCCCTTTTTCCCACTTACTCATTTTCTTTCTTTCTTTCTTTTAATTTTTCTTTCTGCTCTCCAATTTTTGCAAAGTTAGAGCATCTGCTCTATGATGTTTCATGCTTCCTTTGCCAACCTGAAACTCTTCCAAAGTTGAGGAGTTTTGAAAAGTTAGTTGGGGGCAGGGGGAGCACAAAACAAAACTCAGACATCATTCATTCTGTTGCATTCAGTGGCAATAAGCAATAAAGGAGAAAAGAAATGGAAAAACAAAACAGAAAAACCACAAATGAACAAACAAACAAAAAACACATATAGTTAAAGCAATACAAAAACTGCATGTAGACCAGTCCTATTAGTTTTAGATTATTTTTTCTCCAGGTATAACTTGCATTTTTTAAAACCAGATTTATTTCTTTCTCCTTTGGCCTGATTCCACACAATTTTACAGCGCTTCTATTCTGGTGCAATTCCACTGACATCAGAGGAGCTACACCAACATAAACCCAATGTACTGCAGTGGCGGATCCGGCTCTGTACTTGCTGTAATGAGAGCTGGAATTCTGTTTAATGGAAAATGTCAGGTGCCAATAGTTCAGAGCTTACGTTGTACATAGTATGTTGTACAGGGTACAGAGACAAGTAGTGCCATCTCTCAGGGCTCGACTATGTCAGAGTTATCCTGGTTTCAATTAAGATATGATTATAAATGGATTTAGTTAAGCCAGTGCAAAATGCTGCGGGGGCACTCTCACTTTAGTTTCAACCACACTTATTTGGGTTTAATTTGAGGCCATGTCTACACTACCAGCTGCGGTTGACGCAAGTAATGTCAGCCTAAAGCCACCCCAGTAGTATGTTGCTCATGTGTGTGCACACTCGGCTGCTGACATCCGCACTACACGTACTCACGAGGAAAGTTTGTGTCAATGCACACAGTGGTGCACGCTGGGTAGGTATCCCAGTGTGCCACTTGCTACCTTCTGGCGCACTGTCCTTTGGGAAATTTTGGCAATGCATGGTGGGGCAGAAATGAGTGGCACAAGGGTGACACATCTTGGAGCTGGACTTTGCATAGGAGAGAGGAGGGGTCTCCACCCAGAAGAGAAAGTCTACTTAAACCCCTAGGAGACCCCTCCATTTTGTCTTCAGCTGGCTAAAGAGATAGCCTCTCCACCCCCAAGGATACCTGAAAGAAACTGGAACAAAAGACAGTAACTACAGGGTGTGTGTGAGTGATTGCTGGACCCAGACTTGAGGGAGACTTGTCTGTAAAAGGAAGCTTACTGGGTGAGATTTTTATCTGTATTCAGTTTTCTTAGACTAGGCTTGCGTGTTCTATTTTATTTTGCTTGGTAATTCACTTTGTTCTGTCTGTTACTACTTGGAACTACGTAAATCCTACTTTCTGTATTTAATAAAATCACTTTTTACTTATTAATTAACCCAGAGTATGTAGTAATACCTGGGGGGAGGGGGCAAACAGCTGTACATACCTCTCTATCAGTGTTATGGAGGGCGAACAATTTATGAGTTTACCCTATATAAGCTTTATACAGGGTAAAACAGATTTATTTGGGGTTTGGACCCCATTGTGTCACTCTCAGTAGGTTGACCACGGCTCAGTTCCATTCGGGAAGGTGATATTACTGTGTTGCCACGACAGGGTGCTTATGTCAGCCACAGACAAATTTGAGTGTAGACATATGCACAAATAGGTCGACGCAAGACGACTTACGTCAGCCTAACTTTCTGGTGTACATCAGGCCTAAGTTGACTGAGAACAGATTGAAACTAAGTTGAGATAAAGTACTATTAAACAAAAATGAAGAGTGTCCACTCAGGGGTTTTGCACTGGCTTAACTAAAACAGTTTAATTAAATCAGGAAATGTTTGCATGTAGACAAGGCCTTGGACAATTTGCTCTTTAGGGCAGTACGTACCTGAAGTTTTCCCTGAAAAACAGTTCACCACAATTTCAACTCAGTTGAGCTGTGAATGAAAGGGACTCAGAAGCCCATCACACCAGATTGCCAATTCTGTTGAGTGCTCAGGCTTTTGTGTTACACAAGACAGTTCTAGAAGATGAGAGGGGCACTGGGGAAAAAGCAAGAAAAGCATTAGAAGAGGCTCTGCTTTTGGCCCCACACACGGGCTCCCAGCCCCACGCCCAGGGCTCCACTGCTGGCCCAGTGCCTGGGGTCCCAGCTGCTGGCCACACGCCCACCCCAGCTGTGGCCCCAGCCTCAGCCCCCTTATCCCTGTCCAGGTCCCCCCCTCCTGGAGACATGGCCCTGTTCCTGGCCCCAGCTCGGGGCCAGGGGGAGGCGCAGACAGGGGGAAGGGGGCTGGTTTTCAGCACCTCCGCTATTAAAAGTGTTCCAGTGCCACTGTGCTTTGCAGAGAATACTGAAGAGTCTCGGAGAGAATACTGAAGCCAGAGAAGAAGATTGATGCTTATGTTTACAATCTAGAGTGGGTCCTGAGTTGTTCTGTTCCTGGCCAGGACAGAGTGATCCGAGATGTGATAGCACAAAATCATTTTGTGCAAAACCTCTGTTGTGCAACTGAAGGTTATATAGGTGAAGGAACTGCAGAGAATACAAATTTCCTGAGTTTAGCAAATCTGGCCAAATGGTTGTTGTGCTAATATGTCATTTTTATACAGTACTCTTCATCCATAGATCTCTCTGTAGTTTACAAGTTCTCTCCATTTTACGTATGGGGAAACTGAGGCAGAGATCTGAAGTGACAAAGCCAGTCAGTGGCAGAGCCAAGAACAGAACCTATGGCTCTGGATTACAGTCCAGTACCATATCCACTGGCCCGTGTTGTTATAATGTAACCTATATTAAGTGCAAGAATTAACCCAGCAAATATAGCACTGGTGGCATAAGCAGATCGGCTATCTGCACTGGTGAAATAATTATGTCTCTTTGGCAATCCTAAAGGCTGATTACAGGACAACCAGAGGGTGAAGAATAGGTCTAAGTTACACATATGGGAGAATGGTCACTCTACAGGGCTTTGCACTAAACTTCCTCATTAAATCTTTATAAATCAAAAATAAATATTGTTCTCCTACAAAAGATTCAGTAATTATATCAGGTAATTAATAAAAAGTACATGAGTAGAGCTTTGGATGAAGACATTCGTGTAAAATGACATTGATGTGCTCTTGGGTATGATGACGTCATCACCAATTAGCTTCCTTGATAAGATTTTCATCCTTATGTTTAAGTTTCAATCAGACACACGCAGCTCATGTCACTGTGAGATAACATATCACCTGACATTCTCCACACGCCTTCATTGTGGGGGAAGTGCTTTATCTCACATTAACACAAATCTTTGAGTATCTGACTGAGATGGCAACTAAAGTGTAACCAAAACAGTTCTTTTCATAACCACTATGCTGCTGCTGGCCATTTTAAGTGCATGCAGGTGGAAAAAACATTGTTATGCTGCTAAAATAAAAATGGAGTTCACAGTCTTAGCAGTGTGTGTTGAATGGCACCAATTTCAAGAAGTCTCAGGGCAATCCTTGTTATCAGTGATGCGATTTCATAGCACAATGATTTCTGGGAAGTCCTCAGCAAACTAGGAAATGCCAGTGAATTTAACAGAAAGGAAATCTATTTTTTAAAAAGGTTAGTTAAACCTTTTTTTTCTGTGCTGAATGTCCCTCAGAGCCTGGTTAGTGGGATCATTCAGCATATAAATCTGTGATTAACTCATTTTTCATTGTCGCTATGCAGGTCACTAACAGTGAAATGCCAGCTTCACACCAGATGGAGTTTAATGAAGAATGGAGTAAACTTCCTCTAGAGAGAGTTTTAATTCCCCCCCCCCAGAAACCCATGCTTTAAAATGGAAAGGCTGCACTCTTCTTCTCCACACCTTTCCAAATTCTCCAAGAATGGAACTCTTCTGGGGTGGTTTACAGAAATTGTCCATGGCATCCTTTAAAAAAATTGCATCATTTCTGCAGTGCAGAAGCCTGAATGCAAGGATGTGAATGCAAAGTGTCCCTATAAACAGTACCCTCAGGCACATGGATGCACTCCCATTAGCCAAGGATCTGAACTGGATCCAGAGAGACCAACTCCTAAGGAGAAACATGATCTTCTCCATATATTTTGTTCTTTAAAAATGGAGATGTGAATTATCAGGACACATTGATCGTTTGGGAAGACACAGGGGAGGAGACATTCATGTATCATGACAATAGGCATGGTATAAGAATGATAGCTGAATACGACAGACCCTGCCTATTTTCAAACATCCATGAGAAGAAGCTCTATGAAAGAATGATCAGTCCTTTTTGGGGGTATGAATACTAGCTATTTTCTACACAGAAAGATCATTATAAGTTTTTTAGAGGAACTAATGTGCGGATGTGAGAGAGCCTTCCCCACATGTTTCACCCCACATGCCATACAAAGTAATTCAAGCACCTTCTTTACTGCTGTGAAAAAAAGTTCCCCAACATCTACGTGAGTGGATAAAGATCACCATCTGCAAGTGCAAACAGAACACCTCAGCCCATGAAATATGACAATCTTTGAACAGACATCCAGTCAAGAGTGTACATTTGTTTAAGGAAAAAATCTAACCTCAAGCAATCTAATCTTTCATGAGGAGGCCTTTTCATCTCCTGTCTCCCCCGTGTACTGTGATGTGAAGTCCTTGAAGTGACAGTAATTGCAGAATAGTACAGAACTGGTACAAGGGCTTAGCCAGAACGATTGTGCCCTGGGGCATGCCGTTGTGTGAGCTGTAAAGAAGATATTGGATTTACAGGACAGCACCCAATGCGGCAGCTCTGCCATGAGAATCACATGGAAAAAAAACAAAATGCAGGTGATTATTCTGCATTTTTGCAAACATGAACAACCAGCAACTTGTGAACAGCACAGTTGCCAGTTGCATATTCAAAGACATCAATCACTTGCATACAAGAAGCTTGCATGATTCACTTATTAAATTAAGATGGTTGTAGCCATTTATCCATGAATGCTAAGCACACATACATATGTTCTCATGGTTTTGGTTTTCTCTATTGTATTTTTAATCAAGAAAACTGAGGTTCACTTTTCTTTAAGAACCTATTCAGAAATATGACAACTTTTACTTTTGCGACTAGATTGCTTTGGACACCTTTGGCCTTGCTCTCTATAAAAATCACCCATGCAGTATGCTTATCAACTTAGCCCAGACATGTCATACAAGGTTGTTGTTTTTTACCTAGACATGAACAAACCCTTAAAAAAAACTGTAGAAGCCTGAAAAACAACCAGAACGCTATTGGTTTTGCTTGAGAAAAGGAAACACAGAAATTTTTTGCTTGAATGTGTCTTTTCCTTAGGGCTTGTAAATTGTCAGTTTCACCACTTTCTCCTCCTAAATAGATTTCTGTACCTGATATTGATCCCAGTGAAGTGAATGGGCATCTTGCTATGACTTCAATAAGAAGAGAAGCAAGGCCTCTGAGACTGATTAATAAATATCAGCCATCAGAGCAAATACCAAACACACAATTCTTAGCACAGTTCTCAAAAGCTGGAGAAGCAACACTTAAAAAATACAAAATAGGGTGACCAGCCAGCAAGTGTGAAAAATCGGGACGGGGGTGGGGGGTAATATGTGCCTATATAAGAAAAAGCTCCCAAAATCGGGACTGTCCCTATAAAATCAGGACATCTGGTCACCCTAATACAAAATATGTTAGATATCATTTAACAAGTGGTGAATTTCATCTAAGCCAGGTTGCAGGGTGACTGACATATAAAGGGCTGTTTGCCAGCAAACATGAGATTAGTAGTTGCCTCAGTCCAGCGTTACTACACATCACAAAACCCTCCATCATGTATTGCCACCCTTTGATGGCAGCATCAGCAGAGAGGCTAGGGTATGGGACCTGATCCAAAGCCCATTGAAGTCAATGGGAATCTTTCCATTGACTTCAGTGGGTTTTGGACTCAACCTGTGGAAACTGCAGTACCCTCAGACCTCATTGCAGTGGTCTTTCCAGGCTGGAGCAGGGACACATCAGTGTGGGAGTGTGGGGAAAGTTTATGCTAGCACTGCCTATGATGTATCTATTCTCTGGTGAAACAAAGGACTTTTATCTCCAGGGCTGTCAATACAATGCCTTTAACAACATTCAATTACTCAACAAGATAAGCGGGAAGGTCCTCTCATGGATTGGTAACTGGTTAAAAGATAGGAAACAAAGGGTAGAAATAAATGGTCAGTTTACAGAATGGAGAGAGGTAAATAGTGGTGTCCCCCGGGGTCTGTACTGGGCCCAGTCCTATTCAACATATTCATAAATGATCTGGAAAAAGGGGTAAACAGTGAGGTGGCAAAATTTGCAGATGATACAAAACTACTCAAGATAGTTAAGTCCCAAGCAGACTGGGAAGAGCTACAAAAGGCTCGCACAAAACTGGGTGACTGGGCAACAAAATGGCAGATGAAATTCAATGTTGATAAACGCAAAGTAATGAACATTGGAAAACATAATCCCAACTATACATATAAAATGATGGGGTCAAAATTAGCTGTTACCACTCAAGAAAGAGATCTTGGAGTCATTGTGGATAGTTCTCTGAAAACATCCACTCAATGTGCAGTGGCAGTCAAAAAAGTGAACAGAATGTTGGGAATCATTAAGAAAGGGATAGATAATAAGACAAAAAATATCATATTGCCTCTATATAAATCCATGGTACACCCACATCTTGAATACTGCGTGCACATGTGGTCTCCCCATCTAGAAAAAGATATATTGGAATTGGAAAAGGTTCAGAAAAGGGCAACAAAAATTATTAGGGGTATGGAATGGCTTCCATATGAGGAGAGATTAATAAAACTGGGACTTTTTAGCTTGGAAAAGAGACAACTAAGGTGGGGATATGATAGAGGTCTATAAAATCATGACTGGTGTGGAGAAAGTAAATAAGGGAGTGTTATTTACTCCTTCTTATAACACAAGAACTAGGGGTCACCAAATGAAATTAGGCAGCAAGTTTAAAACAAACAAAAAGAAGTATTTTTTCACACAATGCACAGTCAGCCTGTGGAACTCCTTGCCAGAGGATGTTGTGAAGGGCGCAACTATAACAGGGTTCAGAAAAGAACTAGATAAGTTAATGGAGGATAGGTCCATCAATGGCTATTAACCAGGATGGGCAGGGATGGCGTCCCTAGTCTTTGTTTGCTAGAAGCTGGGAATGGGCGACGGGATGGATCACTTGATAATTACCTGTTCTGTTCATTCCCTCTGGGTACCTGGCATTTGCCAATGTCAGAAGACAGGATCCTGGGCTAGATGGACCTTTGGTCTGACCCAGAATGGCCGTTCTTATGTTCTTAACAATATATAGACAAAATGTAAAGAGAAAAGCAAAGAAAAAGACACTGTAAAGGCTTTTTACAATCACAGGTTAAATGACCACCAGCTTCAAGAGTTACCAAATCTTTGTACAAATGTGCCCTCCATCCAACTCTGAGTAGGAATTACATTAAAATAGAGCTACCCCAGTGGTATTCCATCTTTCTTTTGTATTTCTCTGTTGGCACTAAGAGCAACAGAGTAGCCTTTGAACCTGCAGTTTTAAAATATGTTTCAATTCTAGGACATGATGCCACTCTTTAGTCAACAGTTCATAGTATGGACTTCCTCGGTTGTAAAAATATAGCATTGTTCTTCTAGGGGTTGTATGCTTCTTACAGGACTGAAACTGATTTCTGTAGCACCCTAGGCAAGATACTATGAGTACTGCAAGGCTCCATCCAGCTCACTCCCTCACCTCTGCATCCCCACAACAAATCATACCATCCCTCCAACCCTCTCCCACCTGTGATCCTGTTCCGTCAGTCAGTGGCAACCCAACCTTCCATTTTTATGAGACTTTGCAGCCTTTGGTGCTCACATAAGTACATCAGGAAGTCAGGAATTGGAGTGAGCAGGGGAAGGATGAGGCAAGGAGATGAATGTGATGGCCTGCCAGTGTCAGAGTGAGAACAAAGCCTGGATGGGGAACTAGGGACTGGAGAGATAGATGTCCATATGCCTGTGAAGAAGGGCCCATGGGAGAGGAGGGCTCTTTGTGGCTAAATAGATAGCATGCTAGGTCTAAGGTCGTCACTGATCTGTTATTCCAGCAGGCTCTAGTTAGTTGCAAGAAGCACGTACAAACAAGCCTTCAGTTAGAAACCCGGGCCAAGATTTTCAAAAGCAACGAGTGATTTTGGGTGCCCAAGCAGAGACACTTTAAAGATTTTTCAGAGAGTGGGTGCTCAGTGCTTTCTGAAAATCAGGCCCCTTTAGGGTCTTTCCAGTTGGACACCCAAAAACTTAGGCACCCAAAGGTATGAATTGTTGGTCCCAAAGTGCACCTCCAAGGGATTTCAATACTGCACAGGGATCTTTGTTTTTATAATAATTCTCAGCACAGCTCTTGCGTCTTCTGCTCTTTGCACAACATAGGTAACATGAAGGAACTACACAGGCACAAAAGCTCAATGAAAGTGACAAAAAGAAATGAAAACCCCTATTGCCTAAGAACTGATGAGCATCACAAATACTGTAAATGGTGCAAATGGGACTTCAGGACTCATTCTTGCTTTTGGCATGAAGGAAATGAGTAATTTGGATCAAAGGGAAATCCTGTGATGGTGACAGTTCCATTTTGTAATGTGAACTTCCTATGGGTTTTGTCTTTCAAACCTGTCAATCAAAAAGTAACAAAGCAAAAACCTCTAGGCAACTAGCAGTATTGACGGAGACACAAAGTAGCTGCAGTAGACAAGAGCGAGGAGGCGTGCACTACATGGTTGTGACCCACAATATCTGTTACCATTTCTTTCATCATGCAGACTTTTCTAAAAAATATCCTTTTTATCAGAGTCTTTTCCTAATTCAGTATTTGAAGATCAGATGAGATATTATCAGTGTATCCAATCTATCAAGTGGATCTAGATTAATCATTCCATTTTCAGCCCACAGACATTTTTCTTGTTAGACAAATGAAGGACAGCCTCCAAATCTAGTCTCTCTCTTCAAAGTTCACCTTGTTCAACAGGATCTCAACTTCAGGCAAGAGAAAGAGATGTAAGAAAGTTCATCTATTATAGAAAATGGAGATGATTCCACAAGTGCAACAAGAGGATTACTACAGCTGCAGTTCCAAATCTGAAAGTTTTCAGGATCAAAGTTAAAACTAATCCACAGCTTCCACTGTGTTGATTGGACAACCAAACTTTTGAGGCCAAATTTTCAAACAGCTTCAATTCAGGCTCTATATGCGTGCATGTAGCTTTGCATGCACCTATCACTTGCACACGATCATTTTTCCTCAACAAATCTGAAATAAACTGTATAATAGTCAATAAATATAAATATTTCAAGCTCAATTTATGAAATATTCTATAAAAATAACAGGAAAACAATTTGCCTTATCCACTACTGTAGATTAGCATTATTAGATACTGGAGTCCACTTGTCAAACTTTGCTTAAGTTACTACTATCCTGTGGCTTACACTGATTGCCATTGAATTGCAGAACCCTTTGAATGGATGGTGCACAAAAATCTGGGTTGTTTTGATGATGTAGAAAAAAAAATGACAAACTCGAGACAAGACTCATAAAAAATATGTGAACACTCCATTGCATTTCATCACCTGTAAAAGAGAGTAAATATGGTAAATCAGAAAGGAGCAATTCATTGTAATTCCTTCCACTACTAGATCAACTAAATTGAACGTGTAAAGTTAATTTCAGAGTATAACCATAATTATCCTTACACTCTTACCTTGATTTAGGTAAACCTCAAGATCTCCTTTCAAAAGAATTTTACAAAAAAACCAACCAGCTTCATCCTGCAATTACCTCTGATCTCTCTAGCCTTGACATTCAGTATCTTTTAGCAGGAAACCCTTTTTTGTCATATAATCACAACATATTCAGTAATAATATTTTAGATTTATATTAGATTCCGCCCTCCACCCCAGAGTTCAGCTGGATTCCATTCTGTGCTTCACATACTTAGGGCTTGATGCTGTTACGTCTAGTGATCCCAATTAACTCAGTTGACTTGGTTTTATGCCTTTTTAGTGAGGATAAAATGCTACTAAATCAGAAGCATGGTGTTTTATATCTACAGTCCACAGACAGAAACAGCTACACAAAGAGCAAGACAGTGCAGAACCAGACCCAGTGTGATTACTCAGGTAACAAATGTTGATAGAACTGGACCTTGAGTTTGTGAAATGGTTTGGGATCCTTTGGGAGAAGTGCATTAGAACCTTAGGAATATATGGCCTAGATGTTGTATCTTCAAGAAACCCCAGAGAGAGAGTTCATTGAGCAAATCCTGCCAAAATTCATAGGACCCACCCATCAAACTGAAATTAAAAAGTATATCAGTAGAGTGGAATGTCTGCTGTTTTCATCTCTCAGAGAAATCTGTATATAACTCTAAAAAGTGAGATCCCTTAAGGGATTTTTGGAAGTACATCTTTGACAAATATAAATACTGAAAAATATTACCAGAAGAAACATGTTAACACAATATCTACCAGTTCTATAGCTTTATTGAATTAAACAATTCAAAGGAAAAACAACAACAAGCAAATGTTTAATCTTTTGCCTTTCCAGCAGCACTTATTTGTGCAAAATAAAAGAGGGGAAAAATACAAAGCCTCATTCTTAGGAAACAAAAATATATAAACACACATTAGTGGGTCTGATTCTCATTTACATTAAGGCCACCTCACACCACTTTGGCAGTGAAAAGGGGCCTTATAGTGCGTGTAAACATAATTTATTCTCACTTTAAGACCCCTTCACACTGCCAGAATGGTATAAAGGGGGGGTTAGTATAAATGAGAATCAAGCCTGCTAATATCAATAAACACATAAAGAAAATGAGTTGAAATAAATAGCATGGAAAAAAAAGAAAAGAAAGGGTATAATATTAAAATGTATAAGTGCAGTTTGCAGCAGGTGGCTATAAAATAGTAACAGAGTCCATGTTCCTAAGCAAATAGTGAGAAATAAAAGAGAAAAGTGACATAATAGTTAGAAAAACAAAACCCCTTGAGGCTGGATTGTTCCATTTACCTACAGGCCTGTTTAAGGGGTGGTGCAGAGCTGTGTTGCTCCATGTGGAGTTCTGTGAAGCATTCTACCCAGCTTAAGTGACTCAGAGTTGGGCTGCCTCCATTTTGGGGTGCCCAAATTATAACCTCGAAGGGCCTGCATTTGCAAGGGTGGCTGCTCCGCTCTTTCGGAAAATCAGGTGTCTCACGCTGGATACCCAAAAATGAAGGCACCCAAAACAACTAGTCACTTCTGAAAATAAGTGCACAGAAGTTGCATGTCTGCTACTACACCCTTTATTGGGGCATGACTGATTCCCCTCCACTGCATAGTGGACCAGCTCTGATAGCTGGAGTTGGGAGGCCAAGCCATTGCACCTCTTCCTCCACCCCCCCTTTTGGAGCATCATGCAGGGGCTGCAATTCAACTTAGCACTTAAGTGGGCTGTGCAAGGGGTTCACATCCTCACACCTCAACACGAGGAACAATCTGGCCCTAAACTAGGGAAGAACAGGATAAAATTCTGAGTCTCACACGTCAAAGTGGAGAGAAAATTGAAGACACACTGGCATTAAAAGTTAGTATGTAGGGACTGATTCTCACTGTAACCATTAATAACACTGACCAATAAGATAAACTAAGCAAACATAACAGTTTACAAATTTAAAACATCACCTGATTTATGGCGCTATCACAGCTACCACTACAGCAATCGAGGTACCTCCTCAAGGTATGGATGTAAAACCCCTTACAGTCCAATTCTTCTTTCCTTGTGCACCTAAAAGTGCTGATTGTGTGTCTCATTCTTCCTGGATTTTCTAGGGCCTGGTCCTTCCTCTCTTCCCTGCTGTGCCAGGATGAGACACTAGAAAAATGCCTGGCTCTAAAGCACCAGCAAGAATGATCCTGGAACATGACTGCTCTGCTGGAGCAAACATTATTTCACTGAAAAAAAGCAATTTGGATTGGAAATGAATCTAATGGTGTAAAATTAATATGCTTGGTGATCTTAACTAGGTGACCAGAAACAAAATGGCAGATGACATTCAATGTTAATCAACTCAAAGTAATGCATATTGGAAAACATACTCCCAGCTATACATACAAAATGATGGTCTCTAAGGGTACGTCTACACTTACCGGAGGGTCCGGCAGCAGGCAATCAATGTTCTGGGATCGATTTATCGCGTCTGGTTTAGACGTGATAAATCGATCCCGGATCGATCCCGGAAGTGCTCGCCGTCGACACCGGTACTCCAGCTCGCCGAGAGGAGTACGCGGCATCGACGGGGGAGCCTTCCTGCCGCGTCTGGACCCGCGGTAAGTTCGGACTAAGGTACTTCGAATTCAGCTACGTTATTAACGTAGCTGAATTTGCCTACCTTAGTCCGAAGTGGGGGGGTAGTGTGGACCAGGCCTGCATTAGCTGTTAACACTGAAGAAAGAGATCTTGGAGTCACTGTGGATAATTCTCTGAAAACATCCGCTCAGTGTGCAACAGCAGTAAAGAAAGCAAACAGAATGTTAGGAACCATTGGGAAAGGGGTAGATAATAAGACAGAAAATATCAAAATGCCATTATGTTAATCCATGGTATGCCAATATTTTGAATATTGCATGCAGTGCTGGTCACCACATTCTCCCCCCTCCCCACCTCCCCCAGCCAAAAAAAGATATTTTAGAATTGGAAAAAGTAGAGAGAAGGGCAACAAAAATTATTAGCGGTATGGAACAGCTTCCATATAAGGAGGTATTAAAAAGACTGGGACTGATCATCCTTGAAAAGAGATGAAGGCGGGGAGGCGGGATATGATAGTGGTCTATAAAATCATGAATGGTTTGGAGAAAGTGAGTAAGAAAGTGTTAATTACCTCTTCACATAACACACGAACCAGGGGTCACCCAATGAAATTAATATGCAGGCAGTTTAAAATAAACATAAGGAAGTACTTCTTCACACAACACACAGCTAACCTGTGGAACTTGTTGCCAGGGGATGTTGTGAAGGCCAAAAGTATGACTAGGTTCACAAAAGAATTAGATAAGTTCATGAAGAATAGGTCTAACATGGCTATTAGCCAAGATGGTCAAGGATTAACCTCATTGGGTGTCCCTAAACCTCTGACTGCTTGAAGCTGGGACAGGACAACATGTTCTGTTCAATCCCTCTGAAGCATCTGGCACTGGCCATTGTTGGAAGACAGGATACTAGGCTAGATGGACCATTGGGCTGACCCTGTATGGCCATTCTTCTGTTCTTAGATAAATAACATAATAGAATGTGTCCTTTTTTAAAAGTTAACAGTTCTGAACCAAATTAAATAACAAATATTCAGACATATTTGGCAACCTCTTTTTTCTTTATGGGGAGAAACAGAGTTTGAGGATTAATTTTCAAGTGTAATAACTTGGTAAAGTTGTACTTCATTAAAGCTCAATGCTCAAGGAATGTCTTCTTTAGTGAAGCCTGGATAGCTGATATCATAGGTGCCAACTCCGTAGGTGCTCCAGGGCTGGAGCACCGCCAGAAAAAAATTAGCGGGTGCTTAGCACCCACCAGCAACCAAGCTTCCCTTCTTCCCCCCCACTCCTGCCCACCCAATCAATTCCTCCCCCTCCCTTCCAGCACCTCCCACCCACCGCGGATCAGCTGTTCCATGGCGTGCATGAGGCACTTGGAGGGCGGGGGAGGAGCGGGGAGGAGGTGTATAAATGAGAATGTGCTTGGGAGAGGGGGAGGAAAGAGGCGGGGATGGGGCAGAGTGGGGGCAGGAAGAGGCAGGGTGAGGGTGAGGGTGAGGGCTTGGGAGAAGGGGTGAAGTGGGGGCGGGGCCTGGGGCTGAGCATCCCCGGGGAAAATTAGAAGCCGGTGCCTGTGGGTGCTATTATCATGTATGCAGAGCTGCATGTGAATTGTTTCATTGGCACTGCCAATATGATAAGAATCAGCTGTGTTTTGTACTAGCAGTCCATTCCCAAACCAGCAGTGCTTTGTTAGAACTTTCCTTTAGGCCTGCAAATGCTCCACTAGAGCTTTTTGAAAATTGTTTGGATTTATTTTGGCCTCTGCATTTTTTGGCCTCTTGCATCCGACAAAGTGGGTATTCACCCACGAAAGCTCATGCTCCAGTACGTCTGTTAGTCTATAAGGTGCCACAGGACTCTTTGCTGCTTTTACAGATCCAGACTAACACGGCTACCCCTCTGATACTCTGCATTTTTTGAGGCTGTTCATGTTGCAGTTGGAGTTTGAGCTTGATTTGCTGGGACTGGACCCACAGGACAGATGATCTCACTTTCACCTATTCCTTATATTCTCATTTTCTGTGTTTTGTAAGGTGCCATGTAAATGATTAATGATAAACAATAGCAGTGATACATGCATAGGTATAATATCATTAGCCATTTCCCTTTTTTTATAATCTCCACTTCATAATAGCCTTGAGACACTCTAGGCTGGGTAGTGTGTAATCAATTTTTAACGTGCTCCAATCACTCACTGCTGTACAAATTCATCAGTTCTGCACATTGAATCCGTTACCAAACGTGTTACTGCTTCACAGAGGCCAATACTGCATGACTGCAAGCAATGTAATTCTACTTTCGTCACATCTACAGCACTGAGGTATTTGTCCACTAGTGAAGCTGAGTTTTGCAGCTTCTTGACAACTGTGTCATCACACTGTGCTAGCAGGGCATTCACAGCACTTATGTAAGGGACATGTTGACATTTCAATTGCAACCACCCTATCAGAGATGTAGGGCTTGATTCTCCTCTCACTAGGGCTGGTCTACACTAGAAAATTAGGTCGACCCAGATACATCACTCAGGGGTGTGAAAAATCCACGGCCCGGAGTGACATAGTTAAGCTGATCTAAGTTGCCATTTAGACAGGGCTAGGTTGATGGAAGAATTCTTTTGGTGACCTAGCTACCGCCTCTCAAGGAGGTGGATTACCTGTGCCGACAGGTGAACCCCTCCTATCAGCATATGTAGTATTTATACTGAGTGTCACTTCACCACAAAGTCTGTCCCTTAACCCCCAACATCTGCCACCTCTACTCTGCATCTCTACTACTGAATGCCTCTGGAGAAAAACCCATGACCACATGGACTTCATCCATTACCAGTTTGTTCTCTCCGCCCTCAGTTCTGTCGTAGCCCTTGCCAAACAACACTATTTTTCCAGTCTCATCGGATAGGTCTACACAGCCCGCAGCATTGAGCCTCCCAAACCAGGTTGACAGACTTGGGATAGCAGGGCTCATGTTAGCACTCTAAAAATAGCTGTGTAGACAGCGTTTTGAATTTACACCTTGGGCTCTGAAACCTAGTGAGGGGGGTGGCTTCAGAGCCTAAACTCCAGTGAGAGCCGCAACTTCCAAGTGCTGTCTACACCGTTATTTTTAGAGCACTAGTGCAAGTCCCACTGTCCCAAGTCTGTCAGCCTGGATTAGGAGCCTCGCTGTTGCAGGCTGTGTAAACATCCCCCTTGCTTCCCCCAAGTACAGCCCCATTGACTCCCTCTTAAAAATTCTTCCCACTCCCACGTCCTCATTTCTCTGCACAAGATCTTATTGATTTTTCAATTAGACTGACAAGATGTGTTGCCTGTCCAACTAACCAGACCATGAAAACTCTAGTCCAGGCCATCATCTCCTCTTGCCTTGATTACTGTGACCTCCTCTCCTCTGTCCTATAATACCCACAACACTCTCATTGGGTTCATACAAAATACAGCATCTAAGATGATCTTCCTTGCCCATCATACTGACCTCACCCCCGCTCCTCTGAGTCCCTCTGCTGGCTCCCCCCTTTCATTACATTGGGTTAAAATATCTCAACTTCACGTTCAATGCCCTTCACAACTCTGCCCCTTCTTATTTATCCCATCTCATCTCTTATCTCATCACCCGTGCCCCCCACTTTCCAGCTACAGGGCCAGCCCCGTTCACCTGTTTGTCAGCTTCTCATACAAACATCTCTGTGCCTTCTTCTGTGCTCCCACATGGAATGATCTCCCCACATTGATTCATAAGCCCTCTTGTCCTTTAAGCCTCCCAAAACCCACCTTTGCCACAATGCCTACTAGGAATCAACAAATCAGTGATGGCTCAAGGGGCACAGAGTTGGCATTTATATCTCTATAAGGAGAAAACCCCCATCTGGGATGCCACCTGATGTACTGGGATTTCACTGAGCCTGCCTGCTCCACTAGCCTGGGCTCCCTCTCTCTGTGTCTTGCTGAATCAGGCTCTCTGGCCTCGTGCAGCACACACACACAGGTAGGGATGCACCAGCTGTAGAATTGCACAGACTGTAAGCAGCTCTCTATGGGAAGATTTAGCTAGGAAATTGTCCAGCACTCAAGTGCAGCTCACCTCTGGAAAGTACAACCAAATTAATATTGTCTTGTGCTGTAGATACATCTATACAATGTAAGATCATAAATTTGCCCCCTCCCTCAATGTGGAGGAAGATATGCACAACTTCTTGCCACCCCCGAGTTATAAATTGCACAAACTGGGTTTTATAATAAACAAAACCAAGTTTTTAAGTATAAAAGGTAGATTTTAAGTGATTACAAGGGGTAGCAAACAGAACAAAGCAGATCACCAAGCAAATAAAACAAAACACACATACTAAGCTTAAGATCTTAAGTAGACTGGTTTCAAGAAGTAATTTCTCACCCTAAATGTTGTTTCAGGCATGTTGCAGAGTTTCTGTAGCTTAGAGTTCCACTTATTTCTCTTTACAGACTAGACTCCTGTCTTAGTCTGGACTCAGCCCTTGCCTTTCCCTCAGCTCAGTTCCTTTATCTCTTCAGGTACTTTCAGCAGTCTTTCTTCTTGGGCAGGAAGGCAATGGAGAAGAGTCCTGTTTGCCTTACTCCCCAGCCTTAAATAAGATTTACATAAGGCGGGAATCTTTTGTTTCCCAGTCTTGACCTCTCCCACCTTTTAGTGGAAAATTACTAGAAGTCCAAGATGGTGTTTAGTACCATGTGACAGGACCACCTGACCTAGTAGTGTCACAGCTACGTCCTAGGAGGCCTCTCGGGAAAGAGAGAGATTATATCTTCAATGTCTTATTGTTTCTTCCTAATGGCCCATCAAGGCTGGTGGCCTGTTGTCTGGTGGGTGCCTCCCAAATACACACACATTTGTAATTGTTACATAGTCAATAGTCCTAATGTTAGATACAGAAATAATACATGCATACAAATTTAATAATCACATTCAGTAAATTATAACCTTTCTGATTGTACCTTACAAGACTCATCTTGCCTAAAATATATCTCAGTTATGTCATATCCATATCATAAGCTTACCTCCATAAAGAATATGGGGTGCAGCATCACAGTATGTAAAAATTGTATATAATTGATTGTATCCCTCTCCTCTCACACTTTGCATGTCACGTCTTCTCAGCCTGTAAGGTCTCTAAGGTATGCACTGCATCTTCATAGGTGAATGTGCAGTGGCTGGTATAAGGCGCTCCAGCCTCCGGCGCTAGGGTAATATCAATAGTTTAATAATAAAATGCTTCTAATAATTCAAACCTCAAGCACAAATAATGCCTCTGACTTCCTGGGTGCCTGGCATTTTAAAAACATTTACTCCCAAGTAGAGAAAGTCCGGTCAAATGTATCCCAAGTGTGTTAAGTGCAGCTTTGAAACTGTGCCATTGCACATAAGATGTAATTTGTTGCAGGCAGTGCTCTGCTGTGGGAACAGAGGGATGCAGATGAATATTGTTATTAGTGCAGGAGACTGGGTGTTTCTCAGTGGCTTTATCCTTCAGGCTGCTCACAAGCTTGTCACCTTGCCTCAGGCCACAAGTGCTTTCTCTTCCAGCTCTAATAACACAGTGAGGGACTCCACCCCAGCATTCTCACGCTACTTAGTGGTGCCATAAACAGAACCTTGCTCTCTGCCAAGTAAAGGCATTCTGCACAGCTCATTTCAGCATCATCCCATTTTAATTCAGTTCTGGACAGCGGTCACAATTGGAACACTGGCAGCAACCATCATTTATTCTTAACTGTCCAGGTTTCTTCTGGAACGATTTCCTATTTTTATTTGTTTGTTAGTGTCTTGATAGTGTTCCTGCAACCAATCACATATTTCAAAAACAAGAAGGGAAATAATACAACAGGATCAAGAGAGCACAAGGATTACTACTGTGCAAAATCCTTGCACACTGTAGGGGTAGGGCAATTGATTCATAGATTCTAGGACTGGAAGGGACCTCGAGAGGTCATCGAGTCCAGTCCCCTGCCCTCATGGCAGGACCAAATACTGTCTAGACCATCCCCAACTTGTGCAGGGGCTGAGCACAATTTTAGGCCTGGTCTACACTTAAAGCTTAGGTCGACATAGCTTCAGCATTCAGGGATGTGAAGCTATGCCAATCTAAACCCTCACAGTGTAGACATGGGTCAAGTAAAGAATTCTTCTATCGATTTATCTACCATCACTAGGGGAGGTGGAATTCCTACGGTGATAGAAAAAGCCCCTTCTGTTACTGTGGTCTGCTCGCGTGCCATAGGTTGCCGACCCCTGCGTTAAGGCATAGACCTATACCATAGTCCAGGGATTGGAGCCCCATGAAGAAATCAGAATCTAATTTTTCATTTAAAAAAATGGTTCCTGCCCCCGTGGATACAATCAAAAGTTTGCCAACATGAGCCAAGTGTAACTTGTCTGGTTGAGTCTTCATACAGCATAAGTCACCAGCTCCAAGAAGTGTAAACTATTCCGTTCATCTTAATGCAACCACCCCAAGGTGGTAAATTCCCCCACTCCCTTCTGGAGTGACCTACCGTATTATTTTTGCTTTGTGTTTTGTCCCAAATTCAGTCCCTATTAACATGGAGCTACAAGAGAAGCAAATGGGAGCAGGCAATTGTATATTTAAGTCCTAACCTGCTACATTTATTGGGCAGAGAGCTACACATATGAATACTTACATTTCAGTGCTTAGATTCAAGCTTCTTATCCTCATCCTGAAGGCCCTTCACAATTCTGCCCTCTGTACGTACCTGCTCTTGCCTGTTATTACTTTCTCCTCTGCCCCCTCTCCTTCAACAGTGGTGTCAGCCTTGAATGCCCATTCTCCTGATTCTCCTACAAAGGTCTCAGTGCTGTTTCCACACGATCTTTTGCATACGGCACACCTTCCCTGAACAAATCCGATAGGCTACTACCCTCTCCTTCTTGACCCAGCTCTGATGTGCCACCTTCAGGAAATCAGCTAACGGCAGCCAGGGATTGTTTGGAACCATCAAGTTGAGCATGCAGCTAACCCGTGTCCTTTGCTACCATTACCCTTGTCCTCCTTCCCCACTTTCCTCCTATTGCTCCTTACACTCTCTCATGGCATCCTGTGTCAAATCAGAATGTAGGTTCTTTGGGACTAGGACCATATTTGTTCAGTACCCAGAACAATGGGGCCCTCATCCTTACTGAGGCCCCACAATACAAATAAATCATAGTATTAAATAAATAAATAATCATTGTGTTGGAAAGCCAGAAGTGGTCTTTGAGCTACACTTTGGTCATCTCTGATGCAGAGTATAAACCCACTTTATTATTGATGCTCAGGGTACCAACAGGAGAAGAAAGAGTTTAAGAAGTAATAACAGAAGGACATAAAGGGAGAGTTCCCTGATACCTCTAAGATGGCACTGGTCTTTTCATGGGTAGCTACATTCTTTAGGAGTTTGTATGGCAGAGAGAGCACAGGGATCAAGAACACAGAGGACCCTGCCTGGGAATGAGACTATAGGAATACTGAGACATTTCCTATACAGCAGACAGGGAAACATAGCACATTGCCTGCAGGATGTTGTTGCCATGGGGAAGGTCAGAAGAGAGAGTCAAAGAATATACATCGAATGAGAATGAAGAGAAAAAGATGGAAAAGCTGGATATATGTAGTGTTGGATTCTGGCAGACTACTTCAGATACAAATGGCTGGTACAATCTTTTTGATCTCATTGTCCAGATGCTAAGATTGCTCTGTGTGGTTTCTTGGAACTATTTTGGATATGATACACACATACACACACACACACATCTAATACATCAGGCAATCTCAGGTCCTGCCTATCCCAAACTCTCAAAGGATGGACAAATAGATATTTTTCAGGACCCAGTAACAATAACAAAAAACTTAATGCTCTTTCCTACCCTTTGGATTAGACACCACCATGATAGATGCTTTAGAAATACTCTCAAATAGAATTGAAACTAAGAAGTCAAAATGGCTGTCTTCAGCACTGATGAAATAAACAAAACCACCCATAGACAGAGCTTAATGTGAGTGTTCCAAAAGGCATAGTGCAGCCCAGGTTTGATGCTAGTAGAAAGAGGGTTTTCCCAGCTAATATTTTCTTGCTTCCGCCCCTCAAGGAGGGTCTGGCTCCTAGTGCCAACCAGGTCAACCCCAGAGCTTTCCATTTTCTTCTCTTCAGTATATAGGGGTAATTATTGAATTTGTGACAGTTAGCAGACCCATGTTATCCCAACAATCCCTTCACAGAGGACATGTTACTGTGGTCTTTGTATTATGATGAGTGGGACTGGAGAAAGAGGGACAGGCTTCAGGAGGGACCTCATTTGGCAGGACACCTGGCACACAGGAATGGAAGATGGTGGCTAGGCTCCTTGCAGACAAGCACTAGCCTCAATGTCTACAAGGGATAAAAGACCCACAGCATGGCCATGGCTGGTGCAGATCAGCTGACTCCGGCTTGTGGGGCTCAGGCTGTGGGGCTATAAATTGCTTTGTAGACGTTCTGGCTTGGACTGTAGCCTGAGCTATGGGACCCTCAACCTTCAGAGAGTCCCAGAGCTTGGGCTCCAACCTCAGCCCAAACATCTACACAGCAATTTTCAGCCCCAGCACTGAAAGGTTGTACCCACAGGGTATGTCTACACTGCAATGTAAGCCCAGGGTTAGAACTCGAGTTAGCAGACCCTGGGTTTGTTAACCTAGGGCGTGAACATCTACACTGATTTGTAACCCCAGGTTAGGAATTGTTGAACCCTGAGTTCCAACTTGGGGCTTCAGTGTCTACACTACTGTATTATGAGGGCCCAAGTCCAAACATACATATCCCAGACTTCCTAACACCCTCCCAAAACGTGGCTGCTCTAGCCCTTTGTTCATGGTGCAGTATGGGAAAAGTTTGGTGGACAGTCAAGTTGACTGTCCAGAAGACAAAGAAAGTCGGCCCGTGGGATCGTGGAATACTTTTGGCAAATTCCCGGAGCACAAGTCCAGAGGGGTTGTATCTACACTACAAAGCTACAGAGCTTGAATCCTGGCTTGACTCAGGCTTGGACCCTCCATCTCCCAGTGATCCTGCAACCCTGGATCCGAGCTCTGGGTTAGTGAGACTTGTGTGTATCCTGAAGGGAGCTTAGGCTTGAGCCTGAATACATGCCCTACGCTTACATTGCACTGTAAACATACCCTCAGCTTATAATAATGGCCTCTATGCATGGTCAACAAATATCTCAGTCCTACAGCTCTGCCTGCCTCCTACATCATGTATTGCTAATGAGACAGTCTGTCTTCTGCTGAGACATAGAATATCTCCTTGCCAATCCCTGGTGAAGCCTATATATTCTGTTACCATGTACTTTGAGCTTGAAACTATTTCTTTAAGGGACCACATTGTCACAAGCAGAGAAAGCTAATGAGCAATATGCATTTCCAAGAGATATAGCCAAGACATTTATAATGATTGGGCTGATAATTTGTTTTTGACGGAAACATCTTTTTCACTGTGCCTTACCTTGTTTTTTAAGCTCAGTGTGTTGTTTGAAAGATAGTGGTATGCTGGGGTTGATGCTAATTCTCCTCTAACACACAGCTGGGCGTGGCACAATTTTGACCTTTTGCACCTGCGCCCTATTCCTTATTCTTGATAGGGCTAGCCTTTGTAATGTAAAGCCCACTCCAAAGAATGGAGGAATGATTCCTAGTGGAGATGTGGTTGATAGCCCTAGAGGAAGTTCCAAACGAAAACTTGCAACTGGTTCCTACTAGTTCCAGTTGGAAAGCCGATTTTGGAACAGAGCATCGGGTTTATTATTGATCTCTGCTCATCCTGGAGATACTAGTCTTCCAGTAGAAAGCAACTGAAATCAGTAGTAATCCATAGACCAGCTGAAGGATTCTAATGGACTCTACTGGAATTTCCATTAGGAAGATGAGGACAGTTTTGTTACACTTCACTTTTTCTGAATTAGTCAGACACTTCCATTTGCAGGCAGAAAGTCATCTCAAAGATATAATCCTGTTAATTATAAAACAGCTGATCAAAAAGAGGTTTAATGATGACTGTTTAAGTGAAGATTGGTGATAAGCAATTCAGATAGAATTTCTTTTCAGGAGGGAAATTGAAAATGTAGAACTAAGGGCGCTGGAACTATTTGTACAGTGGGGGTGCTGAGAGCCATTGAACCAAACCGTAAATCCTGTATAGGATGAAAACCACGTCAAGCCAGGGGGTGCAGCAGCACATCCAGCACCCCTAGTTCCAGCACCTACGTGTAGAACAAATTCAGGGTCCAAATCAGCACAAGACAGAGATGAATTTTAGAGACGAGCCAAACCAGAGAGTACAGAGCCACCTGTAGAATCTAGGGGAAAGATGCTGAGGAATAGGTTGATTTTACATTGTTTGAAGCATATTGCTTAAAGGTCAAGCCTTAGTGAACCTCTAGGTCTTCTCCTGGCATTTGGATGTTCCTATGTAACACTAAATTTACCTCTCTGATCTCACTTGCTGATCTTGAAGTTCTTTGCTTAGACGCCGGTTTTGTCCTTTATATCATTTTCAAAAGGTTTCTTTGAAGGGCTGTCAGTGCCATTTACGTTATCTGCTGGAGTACTACAATGTCAACAGCTGATGCCAGCCCCGCCTCCTCCTTTTTAGTCTTTCTGTTCATGACCTATATGGGACATGTGCTGAAATCTAAAATATTTATACAGGAGGGTCACATTGTTCTTCTAATTACTGCAAATGGTGTTTCTTGTGTCTTTCATATCATCTCTCCTGGGAGAAGATATGTGATCAGCTCAGTAACAAACTTGGTCTCTTGGTCTGTCCCTTTCATTCTCTTTCTCTCTGTGCCATGCCTGAAGCTGGCTTTAATTTTGGCTGAAATTCCTTCTATTTAGCACTGTCACATTTACTGAGTGTCATGGAGTAAAATTTGATCATGTTTTCTGCGTCAAGGAACAGACTGAATGACTCAATAATAAGAATATTGCATGCAGCATGAAGAATACTACACTACCATCCACACTACTGAGGCTGAAGCCATGGCATTCAGTTAATTTAAACCACCTCATTTTAGCGATAGTAATCTAAACTGGGCATATGCTTTCAAACAGTTTGTAAAACAATGGTCTTAGGTATAGCAACGGGGGCGGTTACTTTGGGGGCCCTGCTTTGGAAGTCCTGCACTGATCTGGTATCTAACAAGTCTGAACTGGATCTTTCCCTCTAGCAGCAGCACCAGAGCCTGATTGAATTCTCTCCCTTATGGCAGCTTGGAGCTCTTTGCTGGGATCCTACGAATTGCAATATCATCCCTGAAAATGAAAATTTGGTTTGTCAGGTATCTAGGGTAATATTAGATTGTCACAAAACTCTCCTAACAGCCAAGAGAGTGCATAAGTAGATCTTGAATGGCTGCCATTCCATGCAAGGAATAAGTAACAGTACTTTCGAGGCTGAGGATTCTCAAGGCACTCTGCAATAAATCTCACAAAACTGTAGGATGCAAGGAAATATCTTATACACATTTTACAGATGAATAAACTGAAGCACAAAGAAGTTAAGTGACTTGGCTAAGGTCACAAACTGTGACAGAACAAAGCCAGGAGTCTTAGTCCCTGCTACCTGTTCCCAACTACCATATGTCACTAAGAGCCAGAGCCTTTGGTCCAGCTGTGCTGCTCTCAGTGCAGTTTAGTGAGAGGGATGTGCATACAAGGGTCGCTTTACGTCAACGTTCTGATCTTGGAGCCACTGGGTATAACATAAAGCAGCCCAAAGGCCTCTCTAAATTGAACCAGCTGCCCGTGGCCACCAACGGGGCCATTCTGACAACCAGTGATTACTGGAGTACAGAGGTGCTCGGGCCACACTCCCTTTCCTCAGCTGTGTCCTCTATACTTCCTACACCTAGGTTCTATGCCAGCTCGTCACCATCTGGGATATCCCTACCCTGGAGGAATTTTGGGATTGACGAATATGCTGGCTTCATGGCCATTTCATACCATTGAACTGACATAAAAGTGGCTATAGAAGGAGAGAGTCTGGGCCTACTGCTCTAGTTTAGTACTGTAGCTAGATAGCTGCAGTACAGACAGAACCTGCTGCTTTGTTGTTCTGGTCTTTAGCTTCTGATATGTCATATGCATAGAGCCAAATTCAGTGCTGACTCAGCCCCAGGCAACCTGACTGAAGAAAATCAGTGAAGTCAACTGAAGACTTCAGTTCGATTGTGTTGGGTGTAAGTCAGCATAGATTTTTTCCAATTGTCTAGTTTCTATCAAATTTGTTACTCCTGATATTTCTCAGTGAATATAGGAAATCTGCATTTCCTTTTCAGGGCGTAAATCTTTGAAATCCTGTACTGGTACGTGCTGTATTCACAGAAATTAGGTCATATGCCTTTTTATTATACAGGGTAACAATGTATGTTTTCAGGCAAAACAGTTATGTAATAATATTTAATTTGTAATGAGATATTTGTTAAGCAATTTACACTGTGGTCCTGATTCTGTCTCAGCAGTTTGGTTTTGGTTTTTCATTTGATTTGTTTTTAACATTCTTTATGTGAAGTTAGTGCTTTGGAAAGAGGCAAAACTGAAATTCTCAATTTACAGACAGGTACAAAATGGACTGGCCTGTGCATGTTTCTTTACACACAGCCATGCCAATGTTCCTCAATCCTTTTTGAAAAGCACACCAGAAGAGGTGACAGGGTAGTACCCATGCCCATTCGATTCTTATATTGAGTGGGTGCAGGGCAGTTATATTACCTGTGGCTTTGGCACTGGTGGGATTGCTACTCAAATACTATGTCCAGTTCTGGTGTCCAGAATTCAAGAGGGAGGTTGAAAAATTGGACAGGGTTCAGAGAAGAGTCATGAGAACGATTAAAAGATCAGAAAAACGCCCTAATTTTGAGACCCCAAGGAGCTATATCTGTTTATCTTAACTAAGAAAAGGTTTAAGGGTCACTTGATCACAGTCTATAAGTACCTACATACGGAGCAGAAATTTGATAAGAGAGGGCTCTTCAATCTGGCAAACAAAGGTATAACAAGATCCAATGGCTGGACGTTGAAACCAGGCAGGTTTAGACTGAAAATACAGCATAAACTGCTAACAGTGAGGGTAATTAACCATGGGAACAACTTACCAAAGCTTGTGGTGGATTCTTCATAACTGGTCATTTTTACATCAATATAGGATGTTTCGCTAAAACTTATGTTCTATTTCAAACATGAATTAATTCAGGGAAGTCCTGTGGCCTGTGTAATGCAAGAAATCGGATTAGATTATCACAATGGCCCCTTCTGGCTTTATAATCTATTAATCTTATCCTCAGCAATGAATGCCATCTGTGGTGGATTTGTCATGTGAATACCTGTTCACTAGTAACCACCCGTTGATAGGACTAATTCCTTTTACATAATGCAGTGACAGCTGTCAGATAGTAAAGGCTTTTGATCTCTGCCACCCTGGGCCAGAGACATACAGGTGGAAGGCCTTGGAACCCAATACCAATCCCCTGAGTCATGCAGACCCCCTCTGGTTTAGTTTTTAAACTGGACCTTGTTTTGTTTGGTAAGAATTTCTCTTGTCTCTGTATCCTGTTACTGATGCTGATCGCCTGAGTAAATTGTCTTCTCTGTTAAAGAGGATGGAAGGTCTTAGACTATAAGTAAGTGGTATTTTATGAATGAATTTAAAATACAAAGACCTGCCCTGACAAGGGTGTGCAAGAGGCGGGGGAAGGCACAAGGAGCCTCTTTCTCTATCTTAATACAGAATGCAGCTAGCATGCCAAAATGGGAGGGGGGTGAGCTACAGGGCTGACCTTACCATGAGGCAAACTGAGGCGGCCGCCTCAGGTGCCAGACTGTGGGGGGCGCCACTGGGACCCAGAGTGTAGAAAATTGTGTCTGCTGCTGGTGCATATGTATTCTCTCTGCTCTAGATGCACAGAGATGGTGGAGTGCTGTGCTGGAGGAAGGAGGGCACAAGAGACATAACAGGCAGGCAGGAGAAAAGGAGAGAGGGAATAACAGAAAGAAGCAGGGGCAAGTAATTCAGACCCTGGGTCTGTGTTGGAGCAGACGGGAGTATCTGGCTCAGCAAGACAGGGTGCTGGAGTCCTGAGCTGGCAGGGAAAGCAGGAGCAGAGGTAGCCTTGGCACATCGATTGGCAGCTCCCAAGGGGGTTTCTGTGATCCAACCCATCACACTAATCACATCAGCCACACTATCAGAGGCTCGTTCACCTGCACATCTACCAATGTGATATATGTCATCATGTGCCAGCAATGCCCCTCTGCCATGTACATTGGCCAAACCGGACAGTCTCTACGCAAAAGAATAAATGGACACAAATCAGACATCAAGAATTATAACATTCAAAAACCAGCCGGAGAACAGTTCAACCTCCCTGGTCACTCAATTACAGACCTCAAAGTCGCAATATTCCAACAAAAAAACTTCAAAAACAGACACCAACGAGAAACTGCAGAATTGGAATTAATTTGCAAACTGGACACCATTAAATTAGGCTTGAATAAAGACTGGGAGTGGATGGGTCATTACATAAAGTAAAAACTGTTTCCCCATGCTAATTTTTTTCCCCTACTGCTACTCACATCTTCTTGTCAACTGTTGGAAATGGGCCATCCTGATTATCACTACAAATGTTTTTTTTCTCCTGCTGATAATATCCCACCTTAATTGATTAGTCTCGTTAGAGTTGGTATGGCAATACCCATTTTTTCATGTTCTCTGTGTATATATATCTTCCTACTGTATTTTCCACTGCATGCATCCGATGAAGTGGGTTTCAGCCCATGAAAGCTTATGCTCAAATAAATGTGTTAGTCTCTAAGGTTTCAGAGTAGCAGCCGTAGTCTCTAAGGTGCCACAAGTACTCCTGTTCTTTTAGTCTCTAAGGTGCCACAAGTACTCCTCATTCTTTTTGCTGATACAGACTAACACGGCTACCACTCTGAAATAGACACAAATGTTCACGGTGAGCCTTCCGGCCCCAGTGAGGATGTGAGTGGTGAGGAGATGCCTGATCTTCCAGTTAGTCGGAGTGCAGGTGACCTGGCAGTTACTGCAGCATCCATATCTCCATCTCCATCTCACATTCCTGAAGAAAAGTGTAGATCAGAGAAGAGTGTGGTGGAGGTGCAAGAAACAGCTGCTGCTGAGTTTAGTTCCTTAAGTCTAGATGATCCAGGACTGTGGACCCACTTGAGCAGTAGCCTAAGGGACTTCCTTGTACTGCATGGGCCACTGCAAGTGAAAAACTTCACATTCCCCAAAGACAATGAAAATAGAAGTTTCCATCCAACACATTACAATGGTGACAAAGTGGAGAGGCCATGGCTTATGTCCTCAAAAACCCAGAAGGCTGCATACTGTTTTTGTTGCTAACTATTCCAGTCTAATGTTCCAGCCACATTGGGTTCTACAGGAACAAAGGACTGGAATTGGCATGCCATGAGAAGGCAGCAAATCACCAGAGAACATTCCATAGGTGGAAAGAGCTTGAGATGAGACTAAGGTTAAAGGCCACCATAGATGATCAGCATCAAGAGAAGATTGCATCAGAGTCTCTTTACTGGCAAAATGTTCTGAAAAGGCTCGTTGCCATTGTGAGTATGCTTGCTACCCAAAACCTAGCACTGCGTGGCACTTCAGATCAGCTGTATGTGCCAAACAATGGAAACTTCCTTAAAATTGTGGAGCTGATGGCTGAGTTTGATGCTGTACTCCAGGAGCATCTAAGAAGAGTGACCACCCAAGAAATGTACACACACCACTATCTTGGAAAAACAATTCAAAATGAGATCATACAGTTACTGGCAACAAAAGTCAAACAGAAGATGGTGGCAGATCTGAAGTCAGCAAGATATTACTATGTTATTCTGGACTGCACACCTGACATCAGCCATACAGAACAAATGACTTTAATGGTGCATTTTGTAACAACAACAGAACCTAGGGAAAATGTCCCTGCAATGGTGACTGTCAGAGAGCATTTTCTAGAATGTATTGACATTGATGATACTACAGGAGCTGGTATGACAAATGTGCTTCTTAAAAAGTTGGAAGATACGGGAATTGCGATAGCTGACATGAGAGGTCAGGGCTACGATAATGGTGCCAACATGAGAGGAAAGAACAGAGGTGAGCAGACATGGATCTAAGAGTTAAACCCTCGAGCTTTTTTTGTCGAGTTCTCATTCATTGAACTTGGTGGTCAGTGATGCAGCATCAGCTTCTAGTGAGGCTGCTGAATTTTTTAATGTAATTCAAAGCATCTATAACAAGCAACAGAGAGCCCTGTGGCACCTTTAAGACAAACAGATGTATTGGAGCATAAGCTTTTGTGGGTGAATACCCACTTCGTCAGACGCATGTAATGGAAATTTCCAGAGGCAGGTATAAATATGCAGGCAAGAATCAGTCTGGAGATAACAAGGTTAGTTCAATCAGGGAGGGTGAGGTCCTCTGCTAGCAGCTGAGGTGTGAACACCAAGGGAGGAGAAACTGCTTTTGTAGTTGGCTAGCCATTCACAGTCTTTGTTTAATCCTGATCTGATGGTGTCAAATTTGCAAATGAACTGAAGCTCAGCAGTTTCTCTTTGGAGTCTGGTCCTGAAGTCTTTTTGCTGTAAGATGGCTACCTTTACATCTGCTGTTGTGTGGCCAGGGAGGTTGAAGTGTTCTCCTACAGGTTTTTGTATATTGCCACTCCTGATATCTGACTTGTGTCCATTTATCCTTTTATGTAGTGACTGTCCAGTTTGGCCAATGTACATAGCAGAGGGGCATTGCTGGCACATGATGGCATATATAACATTGGTGGACGTACAGGTGAATGAACTGGTGATGTTGTAGCTGATCTGGTTAGGTCCTGTGATGGTGCTGCTGGTGTAGATATGTGGGCAGAGTTGGCATCGAGGTTTGTTGCATGGATTGGTTCCTGAGTTAGAGTTGTTATGGTGCGGTGTGTGGTTGCTGGTGAGAATATGCTTAAGGTTGGCAGGTTGTCTGTGGGTGAGGGCTATGTATTTTTCTCTGCATCAACTCATTGATGGCAAATTTTGAAGCAACATCTAGGAACATCCTCTCTGACACTGAAACCACTGAGTGCCATGCGTTGGGAAAGTTGAGTGGAGGCGATAAAGCCTAACAAACACCAAATTGGAAAGATAGATGATGCCATAGTTGCCATTATGGAGGATAATGCTATGACAGGAACTGTTCATGGGAAAACAGTGGCAGAGGGAAATGGAATCACCAGAAACATACATAACTTCAAATTTCTGTATGGCTTAGTGTTGTGGCATGACATACTGTTTGAAATAAATGTTGTAAGCAAGAGACTCCAAGGTGTTGACCTTGATATATCTGGAGCAATGGAACAACTGGACAAAGCAAAGTCATACCTACAATCTTATCGGTCAGATGAGGGATTTCAAAACGTTCTGAAGAGTGCACAGAAGCTGGCAGAGGAACTTAACACTGAAGCTATTTTCCCACCCATTCAAGAATACAAGAGTCACCAAAGAAGAAGACATTTTGATTACCAGACATGGGATAATCCCATAAGAGACCCCAAACAACAATTCTAAGTTGAATTCTTTAACCAGGTGCTAGATTGTGCAATACAGTCAGTTGAAGAATGTTTCATGCAGCTCAAGGAACACAGCAGTATATTTGGGATGTTGTATGATAATCCAAAACTCCTCACTATACCTGAAGAAGACCTACACCAGCAATGCAGGGCACAAGAGACAGTGTTGACACAGGATGACATGCGCAATATTGATGCGAGTGATTTAGGTGATGAACTGAAAGCCCTTTCAAGACACATTTCAGCAGGATCAACTCCAAAGGCTGCTCTGGAATATATGTGCACAAATAAGATGACCACTCTCTTTCCAAATGCTTTTGTTGCTCTGCACATACTTATAACACTTCTTGTAACAGTTGCCAGTGGAGAATGCAGCTTCTCCAAGCTGAAGTTAATAAAAATACATCTACACTCCACAATGACACAAGAGAGGCTGGTCGGCCTTGCAACCATCTCAATAGAGCATGAGCTGGCTCAGACTGTGGACCTTCAGCAGGAAGCAGTTCAAATCTTTGCAACCAAGAAGGCTCGGAAAGCACCACTTTGATTATTCAAACAGATAAAAATGCCAGTGTTTACTATGCAGACAAGAAAAGTTACATTTGGTGTTCAGGCATTTGAAAGTTAAGTGTTACTTAAAATTTTTGAACAAAGGCATTTTAAGTTGTTAGTTCTCCTTTATTGGGGTAGGTAGCAGAGCAGTACCATGAGATGAGTAGAACAGGAAGAAGACAGAATTGATACCTTTCAAAATTTTGGCCCAAGCGAGGGGATATGGCGGCATCATTTGAGCTCCCCTCCTCAGGTGCCAAAATGTTGTGGGCCCGTCCTGGTGAGCTAACATGGATTGAGGCACTGTACACCCCAGAGAGGGTGTGATGGGTGCTATGGGGATGAGGCTGGAGCCCCAGTCACTTTGGGTAACTCCTAGCACTCAGGGGCTGGTGCTAGGGGGAACATGTGCTGAACTCTTTTAAAGCTGAGTCTACGGCCCCTGAAAGCACTAAGCCTTATCTCAACACTCCATAAAACGAGTGTCTCCAGCAACTGCATCTAAGCCACAAAGCAATCAAATGAAGGCTGCTTTTAATTACTATCCCAGAAAAAAAGGGAAATCAGCAATAAACATTTGGCCTGCTTTATAGAAATGAACAAAGGGGGAAAATGCCCTCTCTGAAGAGCCAGGGTTGTGGGAAGCTGGAGTGTGAGCTATGCATGGGGGGACTCTCCTTCAAAATTATTATGTTGAAGAAACTTCTGCACACTACGAAGCTAAAAATAAGCCAGCCTTGTCCAATAGCCAGGTACTGTGATATACAATACTGTGGATTCAAATCTGATGAGACTCCCCCGTCCAAAACAGACAGATGTCAACTCTAAGTAACAATAAAAGCATCCATGCAAAATAAAGGCAATTAGTCATCTCCTACATAACAAGTAATCTTAATCTGGGCATCAGAAACTTTATGGTGATTTGTGACCTATCAGGTGATCAGCTCTCTAGCAAGTATAATTTTTCTATAACATACAGAAGATAGACTGCTGTCAGCCTGCAGCTATCAGTCCAAAGTCCTGTCATACATGGACCTGACACTATTTCCATTTTCATTGACAGTGGATCTGCTAATGCAGGGGTTTAGAACTGATAGTGCAAGCCAGGTTACATCCATTGTTTACTCAACTCTCTTATACTTCGTCTGTTGCGACCCCATCAAGTCAATGGGAGCCTTTCCATTGGTATTAATAGGCTTTGAGACGACCTTTCTGTAGTATCTTTTGTTTGTTTGTTTGTTTTATTTTAAATAGCTACATCTGGAGCATGCTGAAGTCTCAGTTTAGGTTTCTAAGTTGAAACCTGCCTAGGACACAGGTAAATGTTACTGGAAGAGGCAACCAGTGATTTCAATGTTAAAAACCAGGGGGAGGAGGCTGAGCACTAACTGTGAGAATAAAAAATAGCAGCAGGAGAGGAGCTCGTTTCATTATTTAATAATATGGATTTTTAAAAAAACAGATAGTGTTAAACGCAAAACAATGACCATGCACACCACCTGGGACTCACTCAAGAAGCCATGTTGTTCTCATGGGCTACTATGCCCTCATGGTTTATGTTTCATCAGAGCCTCTCGACAGAGTAACCTCCCTGTGTTGCTTATCTTTTCTATTTTCACCTGGAAGCTTTCAGGCCAACTCTGATATCAAGAAATGAGTACAGTGGTTTCCAGTGGTCACTATTCTTATCCCCAAAGAGCACTTCTCCTTCTATACCAAAGGGCATTCCAAAGTCTTCCCAGGCCCATCCCTCTTTCAGGAGTTCATCTGTTCCATGCAGAAAGAACTGCACCTGCACTAGTGTGTTCATTTCTTATCTTCTGGCTTTCAGAGCCCATAATATTAGTGCGAGTGTCTTTTCCAAAACCTAGCCTGTCCCAACCCCCTGTCCATTGTCTTGGTCATCACCCACCCAGACTACTGTAACCCTCCCTGCTTCTCATCTTGCTCTCTGCCAACCCAGTCCAAAATGCTGATGTCAAAGTCATCGCCCTTTCAAACTGCACTGACCACGAAACCCTTCACTTTCCCAATGACTTCTGCATCAAGTTCAGGTTTTTTGTACACACAATTAAGGTTCTGCACAGTTCCACTCATGCTGGCACTGTTGTAAGAAAACTGGATTTGACATAGTCCACAGCCATCTTGTGCACTTAACCCCTCACCCCACCCCAAGCTGGAAGCAAAGACACCACATAGGAATAATTTAGCCTTGCTGAGGCAGACAGAACAAAAAAACAGCAAGCTGCAGTTTTACTGACTGGAAAAAGTGAAAGGACGCATTCATGAGAAGGGGGAAAATGTGGAAAACTGACCTTGATTTTGATTGTCTGTATTTGTAAGATTTTTTGTTGAAGTTGCTTTACTGATACAGAGAATAATGAATTGTTATTGGCTGTTGCTAGGGAAATTGTTAGCCTATTAGGGGCTCTTATGAGTTATGTGCTTTGTTTGGATAAAATCTATAAAAAGTTGTGTTAGAAACTGTGCTTTGAAGCAGTCTGAGGAAGCTTTTCCTTTGCAAGAGTCTGGCACCAAAACTCCCCAGCACTCAGATAGAAGGAGGGCCCCCGGAAGGCTGGCTGTTGATTCCTCGAAACCATCTTAAACTTTGTGTGTGTGTGTGTGTGTGTGTGTGCTCTTGACACCTACTAAAAAAGTAGTTTTAGGTAAAAATACTCTTGTTTGTGCTAATCATTTATCAGATGGAGATGTTGTGTCCCCGTTGATTTATTCCTGACACCTTCTGGAGAGAAACTGTTAAGTTACCGTTGGTTTGGGTTCTGAAAACCCTGGGTAACAGCATCTCTGCTCTCAACTCCTCCTCCTCCTCCTCTTCTTGCGGCTTTGGTTTTGCCCTGGAAGCCCCTCTCTAGTTCTGCCCTTCATGCTTCCTTCCAGGTCTCCCCTTATACCTAGAACACTCTCTCTTTTCTCTTATTTTGTTTTATTCCTTTAAAAAGTTAAGACTGTAGTTCAGAATGTTATTGGTTTTCTTTGGCCTTGTTCACTGTTTTACACCACTTTCACAACATTGTCACTCCCTTGAAATTAATCATAAAACCAGAGAAACACTGTGGGGAATCAGGGTCATTGCATTTTATTACGTTTTAATCACTGTTGCACAGTATTTTCTTGGGTGGGCTACTTTGGAAATAAAATGAAGATTATATTTAGGACCCAACCCCAAATTCCTTACTCAGGCAGAACTTTTGTTGAAGCATTTGGAAGTTTTACTTTAGCAAAGAGTTCAGGATTAGGTCGGCAGGCTGAAATTCACCCCACTCCTCTGCACCAAGCAAGCAATGGGGAAACGTATGGTTTGGAGAGAGGGAATCTATACCAAACTACAGGCAAAGTGTAGAGCAGCCTCTCGGAATCACCTACTAGAATCCTACGCTGGGATAAGATTCACAAGTCATATAGAATCATAGAGTTAAAAGGGACTGTAAGGATCATCTAGTCTAACCCCCTGCCCAAATGCAGGATTTGTTGTGTCTAAACCATCCAAGACAGATGACTATCCGGCCTCCATCTGCAAACCTCTAGCAAAGCAGCTTCCACAACTTCCCTAGGCAGTCTGTTCCATTGTCCTACTCTTCTTACAGTTAGGAAGTTTTTCCTGAGACTCAGTCTAAATCTGCTATACTGTAGTTTGAACCCATTGCCTCTTGTCCTGCCGTCTGTGTCAAGAGAACACTTTTCTCCATCTTTTTTATGGCAATCTTTCAAGTTTTTGAAGACTGCTATCATGTCCCCCCTTAATCTCCTTTTTTCCCAAACTAAACATTCCCAGTTCCTTCAGCCTTTGCTCATATGGCTTGCATTCCGTCCCTTTGATCATCTTTGTCATTCGCCTCTGGATCCTTTCCAGTTTCTCCACATCCTTTCTATACATTGGTGACCAAAATTGGACACAGTACTCCAGCTGAGGCCTAAACAGCACCGAGTGGAACGGTACTATCACCTCCCATGACACACATGCTATGCCTCTGTTAATGCAACCTAAAATTGCATTTGCTTTTTTTGCAGCAACATCGCATTGCTGACTCATGTTGAAGTTGTGATCCACCACAACTCCCAGATCCTTGTCAGCAGTGCTGCTGCCAAGCCAGTTATCCCCCATTCTGTTTTTGTGCATTTGGTTTTTCTTCCCTAAGTGTAGCACCTTACATTTGTCTTTGTTGAATTTCATTTTATTGTGTATAGCCCAGTTTATCAAGATCCTCTGAATCTTAGCTATATCCTCCAAAGTGTAGGCAACTTCTCCCCTGCCCCCCCCCCCCCCCCCCGGCTTTGTGTCATCTGCAAATTTGATCAATATGCTCTCAATTCCTACATCTAGGTAATTAATAAAGATGTTAAACGACACCAGGCCCAGAACAGATCCCTGAAACCCCACTTGAGACCTCCCTCCAATCTGACATCATTCCATGAATAGCTACTGTTTGTTTGTGGTTGTTTAACCAATTATGTATCCACTTAATGGCAGTTCCGCCAAGCCTGCATTTCTCCAACTTACTTATCAGAATGTAATGTGGGACTGTGTCAAAAGCCTGCTGAAGCCCAAGTATATTATGTCAACTGCATTCTATCCATGAAACTAGCTACCCTGTAAAGAAGGAAATCAAGCTGGTTTGGCATGATTTATTCTTGGTAAATCCATGCTAGCTTTTCATGATCACCACTTCATCCTCCAGGTATTCACAAATTGAATGTTTTATACATTGCTTTAGTTGCTTCCCAGGTATTGAAGTCAGGCTGACTGGTCTATAGTTTCCCAGCTCCTCCTTCCCCCCAACCCTTTTTTTTTTAAAGATGGGCACTACATTAGCCCTTCTCCAGTCTTCTGGGACCTCTCCTGTAATCCATAAGTTTGTAAATATTATTACCACTGGCTCCGTGATTTCTTCAGCTAATTCCTTTTGTACTCACGGATGAATAGCATCAGGCCCCACTGATTTGAATTCAAATTGTTCAGAACATCTCTGACATGGTCTTTACTTGTCCTAATCTGCATTCCTTCCCCTGTATTGTCTATGGTAACTTACCTAGTCGTCCAGTCACATGTTATTTGTTGTGAGCAGACTGAAGCAAAGCAGGCATTGAGCAGCTCTGCTTTCCTATCATCATTACCAGCTCACCTTCTCCACTGATCAGTGAACCCATGCTGTCCTTGATCTTTCTTTTTTGTCTGACATGTTTCAAGAACCCCTTCCTGTTGTCTCTAACATTCCTTGCCAGCTGTAACTCATTCTTCGCCTTGGCTTTCCTGATTTTGTTCCTACATACTCACACTATTCTCATGTATACTTCCTTGGTGACATGCCCCTCCTTCCATTTCCTGTATGCATCCCTTTGAGGTTTTAGGTAGCTTAAAAGCCCCTTGTGCAGCCACAATGTCTTCCTGTGGGTCTTCTTACCTTTCTTCTGTGCAGGGCCGGCTCCAGGCACCAGCTTGGCAAGCAGTTGCTTGGGGCGGCCACTCCGGAGAGGGGCGGCAGGTCCAGCTATTCGGCGGCAATTCGGCGGACGGTCCCTCACTCCCGCTCGGAGTGAAGGACCTTCCGCCGAATTGCCGCCGCAGATCGCGATCGCGGCTTTATTTATTTATTTATTTATTTTTGGCTGCTTGGGGCGGCCAAAACCCTGGAGCCGGCCCTGCCTCTGCGCTGGAATAGCTTGATGTTAAGCCTATAGTGCTACATCTTTTCAGAACTGCCAGGCCCCTTCAACTCTTTTTTTCCTAATTGGTCTTTCCATGGGACCTTGCCTACTATTTCTCTGAGATGGTTTAAATCTGCCTTTCTGAAGTCCAATGTCCTTGTTTTGCTGGACTCATGTCCTCCTCCTTTCCAGAGGATCTTGAATTCTATCAGATCATGATCACATATACACTCTTGTGCAGTAGGTCCCGGCTCCTGAATCTGCATAATGGTGGAACCACTAGCCATGCCCTTACCTATGCTCTGCTCCATCCCCAAACCTGAACTGACACTTTAAAACAGTGAGCTTTTTAAAAAATACAGTATTCTAAAAAATTGGTCCAGAACACAACAGCCAATAATTATTATAGTGTCTGACACATTTACTGTAGAATACTATAGTGCTTTTCCAGAAGGCAAGTTGAAGATTGACATTCTCCAATCCAAAATGTCCTTGGGGGGAAAAGATACATAGTCACTTGACATCATCTTGCACTTCACAATATACCTGAGATGTACTGGTATCAGTCATAACACAAAGTGCGATGGGTTTAAGTGTGTGTGCGTGTTAGTACATACAAATAATGGAAAGGGATAATTGCCTTTGTCACTTTTAGAAGTGTACAAGTAATTTATCACTGGCACAGACATCAAAATAGTGCATCTAGGTAGCAAATACAATTTTGTGGTAGTTAATTAACTTTATTACGCTTAACTGAAAGCCTAATTAGCTCTGACAGCGGTAGCTATGTCATGGCCTCCCATACCCCATCCCTGCTGCCACCTATGTCGATAACATTGCATTTAAATAAACATCACCTTATAAGTCAATACTGTTTCAGTGAAAAGACTGATGAAAAGAATTTGCTCAGGACTATGTAACAAGGTGTAATGCATCCTATTATCTTCTCATCTAAGTAAGCATGCATATAAGCAGCTTCTTAAGTGAATCAATCTTTTTGTAATGAATATGATTTCCTGCATGGTCAAAGAAAGCAGTATGAATAATATTTTCATCTCTTAGATGTATCTCTTTTAAATAACGAATTACATTAAAAATTCATTTAAAAAATCTGTCACTTGTTCTTTTGAACAAATTCTCTAACCATTTTACTCTGTACTTGGAAGGTTCTGCCAACACTCTCCTGCCATCATTTATGTGCTACGATTCTTGAATTCTTGGGCAATTTTAAAACAAAATTGTTCGTGTTATACATTTCTCATCCAAAGTAGCTGAGATCAATATTCTGTCATCCCACCTCCAGAAGATGTACAAAAATTATTGAACATATTCTATCACATGCAGACTGACTTCTCTTTAGGAACAGCACCTTTGGGGAGTGTTATCATTGCCCTTTTATTATACATTTGGCTTTGTGCCTGGATTATAAAAGGTGAAAAGTTGGTCTCCTCCTGAATCACTCTGAAATACCAAAAACAGCAACATGTACTCTAAATAAATTCCCACCTCGGTATTAGACCCATGCTTGCAGAACACTGTGCAGAATTACACCCACTGGAGCAATGTACCCCCTGCCTGCAGAATTCATGTAGATAAGGCATGTCATTTCAATGTCAAGCATATCACTGGCCAAGTCCGTGGATTTTAAATCACATAGGTGGCAGTGAAAACTGACATGCCAAAATTTAGCAATGGGAAGAACCATGTGGTTAGCATTGCTGCTCAAAATGAGCTTGGTCCAAAAGCCCTCTGAAGTCAATGGGAGTCTTTCCATTGACTCCAAAGGGCTCTGGATTAGGTCCAATGTTAGCATTGTGGAAACAGAGTGGAATATGAAGGATTTTACCATGCATATGAGGAGATATGCAGCTCTTAACTTGGCATGCTATAAAGATGGAACAACAGGGCATCTGAACAACTGCTCCAACTACGTAAACAAAAAACAGTTGAGACTCACAGTAGGGGGGTTGTGAATTCATATCATCGGCACTTAATCAGTTAAAATTTGTACACTGCTTTGAACACCTAAAGTACTATGTTAAGTTTTATGAACATTGTTAGGACCAGAATTTGTTCAGGGAGCTGCTAGCTCTACAGTATCTACTGTATCAAAAAGTGTATTTATGTAGTTGTACCTTTATACTACCACTGAACTGTGTATTACATTCATTCCCATCCACATAACTTGCTTAACTGCTGTCAGCACACTCTTCAATATGTTCCACTCACTTGTTCTGCAGAGTTGTACAGACTCACAGAAGCCTAGTAAATGTAAATGTTAGGAATGCACTCGCCCTGGAATTGTGATCGTCTGCTATGTTTTGTATCTCAGGGAAAATCAGTGAATTACTGCAGTAAATGTAAAGGTGCCCTCAGGGGACTCTATGGAACTCGGGACCCTAGATTGTTTGGGTTTGCTACTAAAGTAGTTAAAGTATATGAACAGGACATCCAAAGACCACACGTTCTAATTCTTTGTTGTCTGTTACTTGGAGACAATTGGTCCTGTTACACTGAACAATACGTTCTTTTATGTCAGCTCAGACAAATATCTCCCAGAAAACAATTGGAAAATCTCCAGGCTGGTCTTTACTACTGGGAGATCGATGCTGCTGCAATCGATGCAGCAGGGATCAATTTAGTGGGTCTAGTGAAGACTCGCTAAATTGACGGCAGAGAGCTCTCCAGTCGACCCCGGTACTTCAGCTCTCTGAGAAGAGTAAGGGAAGTGGACCGAAGAGCGTCTCCCATCAACGCAGCACAGTGAAGACACTGGGGTAAGTCAACCTAAGCTACTTCGACTCCAGCTACGTTATTCATGTAGCTGGAGTAGCATAACTTAGGTCGATTTACCCCGGTAGTGAAGACAAGCCCTTCATCTCTCACTATAGGGCCATTCATTGTAAGCTCCCCTCAAGGATCCCTTTCTTCCCATTCCCAACCACTGCTTCTCCTTCTCACTGTCCTCCTCACCCCCACAAAATCCATTCCTCCCCCTTCAGCAATCTAGCTCTCAATCTCACCAAAGACCACTATAAACTCCTTCTTAATCATTCACACCTCATTATAATAATGAGCAAACTGGCTGGCTCCCAAATGCAGAGACAGAGCACTGGAACATGGCTATAAAATGAAAACATGTAAGGCACCAGAGCATATGAAATATTGATTAACTTATATATCAACTAATTAATTCATTTTGCCCTCTGTCATTTGTGTTGCTTGTACAGGAGGCTCTTTAAACGTTTGGATTTATCAATTATCTTAATTGGTTCAAACAGATATTTTCCTGCCATTTAATTAGCTGGATTCATTATTTCCATTCTGACTCCATTATTGTTATGAACCCGCTGCCTGACTGTCTTATTACTTGTTTTTTTCATTCTTTTGGAAAGCGTAATCAGCCAGCTCCGGAGCATTGCAGTATCGGCACCTTGCAGCCCTCCATGAGAAAATCATCACGGTGAGGAGTCCCACAATTAGAATCAATTCTTCCACAGAACCAGACATTTTGTATAAACTTGAATACAAAAGTTAATTGGAATAGAGGGCAAAGTGAATTAATTAGCTATATAAATTAATCAATAGTTCATGCTTTCTCATGTCCTGTCTAGTTCTGGGATTCACAGCATTTTTACACTCAATATAGCCTCTGCAAATAACCATTTTAAGTAGGGCCTGGCTCCCTCCAGCTCCCTTCAAACATTCCTTCCCTCCACTTCCTAGCCATTGTTTCCCCTCCTCACAGACCTCTCCAAATGCCCAATGCCCGTTCCTCTCTTCCCGCTACTGTATCTCCCTCCCATTCCTATAGCTAATTCCAAAGACCCCCTTCTCGCTGTGCATCTCCTGACAGTGCACTGTGCCTAAACCACAAGCTCATCCTTTTATGAAATCCAGATCAGCATTGGACATGATAGCTGGCATCTGGGACACTACAGTTCCTAGAAATGTGGCTTAGTCACATCTGTATTGATAAAATATAGGAGAGGACAGCATGTGAAGAGGGTTGTCCTTTTAGGCCCTGGTTCAATGAAGAACTTAAGCCTGTGCTGAAAGGTCCTTAAATATTTAACATTTGAGCTCTGCTTGGAAGCTCAGGTTGGGTAACATATGCTCCTGGCAGGGTAGAACAGTGAAAACATGTGTCAGGTCCGGGACTGTGACCCAGTGAGCCCCTCAATGACAACTGGCAGAGGGAGCACCATACCATAACTCTCATCAGACCTGACACATTCATTGCCCCAACTTTCTGTCGTCATAAACTGTATCTAAAAGGTGTCGTTTAAGGTGTCATATGCAAACTGGTAACATGTTGATCATTAATATGATTGCGTGATGTACGTACAGACAGTGTATAAAGAATTATCGATGTGTGCTGGAAATATGTTCCTAAAATGTGTTTGGCAGGCAGTGCCTAAACCCAGCTGTCCTAGAACAAGGAATGTTTTGCTGGCTTGACTGTGTTTCCAATGTAAATTAAGCAAAGTCAGACCAAGGACAATGAAAAGGACATTTAAATGTAAGGTAAATAAAATTATCAGGCGAGCAAGTGGGGAAAAGATGACCACTTAACAATCTCAATGGGGGATGGAGGCCCCCTAGGAAGCCTTCCTGCCTTTTGAACAAAGTCAATGAAGTTTGGGAAGATATAAGGAAAAACAAAAAAGCCATTTTGCTAGGCATGACTGGACAGACACCAGGGAATAGAGCTCTTGTAATCTGAGAACGTTGGATCTTTCAGCCAAAAGGGTTGAAGTCTGTGGGAACTGACTATAGGTGAGAAACCTGCTTAGACCAAGATCATAACTTGCTGAAATTAAGTGTTATTCACTAGAAAGCATGTAACCATACCTGTGTCTTCTGTTCTTATTTATTATCACTTAAATATGTGTTTTGTTACTAACCTTACTCTTGTTTTATTATAAAGCCATCTCAATGCTATGTATTAAATTAACAGGCTGGCAGGTGTTCTGTCTCTTTGGAGGCAGTGAACTTGATAACTTCTGTGAGAGGGATTGGACCTTGCAACTTGGAAATTGGCGATCACTGATTGTTACCTGCAGGACAAGGTTGGCCCTGGCAGAGTCCTGAGGAGTTTACTAGGAAGGCAGACAAGCTGATGGGTCAGGGAACTGACTCAAAGCTTAGCAGTAGCAAAGCTCACTCTTGCTGAGGCAGAGCAGAAACAGTGGCTCATAGTTCTGGGTGACCTGAGTAGGGCATCATTTGGCTATGCACGTAAGCTTTGTGCAAAAGGACATAATTCCCCCAGTGAACTGGCTGGTCCCCAAACTGCCAGTAGATTGGTGAGCAATGATATCTATCCTGACCCTGATCTGTATCAGCTATACTTTCTACACTGTCTCTTCAGGAAACCTGTATAGTAGCAAAGCTATAAAGTCATAGATAGTACTAGCATTGAAAGGACCTAAATCAAGCCCATCCCCCCTGTGCTAGTGCAGGATTGTCTCTTACACTAATCTGTAAAATCACTACATGACTGATAGTGCCAGGCATTCGTGCAGTGATGCCGCTTGCTCCAGTATACTGGGCACAGCCCCACCAGGAAAGAATCTCCTGCCTGCTTTGACACACTGAAAACTGAAAAACTAAATGGAACAGAAAGGTTGAGCGGCAATAAAACAATTGAACCTTCGCTGCTAAGTGAAGTTTTCAAAATATATTGAGTAGGGGCTTGCTTATTAATTTTCACAGATTCCCTGAGGCAACCTTGCTAGCTGTCCTAGCTGTAGGAAGCCATGCGTTTCTCTCCTGAGAAGAAACACACCATTAAGTAAGGGCTTAACACAAATCATGACTACACTGTAAATGGTTTCTGAGCCCTGCTAAAGAAGAACTCATTGTAGGGCTAGGTGAACTCAGCAAGGCTGTGACTTAGTTACTAATCTTTACTGAAGGTAAGCGGAAGTGTTGATGATACAAATTATTTCCTTACACAAGCAGAAAGAGAGGGTGTCAGATACATAAGCTAGAGAGTACAGCCTGAGATGAGGCTAGGCTACAATAAGAACCATAAACATTTTAGAGGCCTAGATTGAGCTGTGTGGGTGCACAAAGGGAAGGGGTAGAGGGAGACAGCACAAGGAGCTTTCCCTGCCTTCTTAAGCCTGTTTGTTGACCAACCTTAGAGCACAACAAACACCAACAGTAGTGCTAGAAACCTCACAAAGATGGGGTAAGGGTGGCATCATAACCTCATTACTTCCTGGGCAGGAGCAAGAGGAAATGGGTCAGTGAAGTTCACACACTGCTTTCTGGAGAAGGGTGTATAGTAGCAGTGTCACAGGGCACTTCTTCAGCTACCCAGTAAGCAGCACTGCCTAGCCTGTTTTCAAAAACGGTCTCCCAGTCGCAAACACACCCAGGCTGTTTCCCTTCCACCACATGTTGTTCTTCAGTTCCCAAGCAAAACAGAACATTGCACAGATAAAGGACAGGCAAATGTTTACACCTGGCCTCCTCTGCTTTTCCCTCTGTGACAGGTTGGACCACAGAAACCCCCTTGGGAACTGCCAACTGATGTGCCAAGACTACTTCTGCCCCTGCTTTCCCTGCCAGCTCAGGACTCCAGCACCCTGACTTGTTGAGCCAGACACGCCAGTCCACTCCAACACAGACCCAGGGTCTGAACCATATGCCCCAAAGCTGCGGACTGAAATGGAAGCAACTTACAGAAGTGTTCCTGTCTTTAACACTCAGATGCCCAACTCCCAATGGGGTCCAAACCCCAAATAAATCCGTTTACCCTGTATAAAGCTTATACAGGGCAAACTCATAAATTATTCGCCCTCTATAACACTGATAGAGAGATATGCACAGCTGTTCCCCCCCCCCCCAGGTATTAATACATACTCTGAGTTAATTAATAAGTAAAAAGTGATTTTATTAAATACAGAAAGTAGGATTTAAGTGGTTCTAAGCAGTAACAGACAGAACAAAGTGAATTACCAAGTAAAATAAAATAAAACATGCAAATCTAAGTCTAATACAGTAAGAAGACTGAATACAGATAAAATCTCACCCTCAGAGATGTTTCAATAAGTTTCTTTCACAGACTGGATGCCTTCCTAGGGGATTTCTCGTGATGGCTCACCTTTTTCTCTGTTCCACCCACTTATATATCTTTTTACATAAGGTGGGAATCCTTTGTCCCTCTGGGTCCCCCCCCACTTTCTCAATGGAAAAACACCAGGTTAGAGATGGATTCCAGTTCAGGTGACATGATCACATGTCACTGTAAGACTTCATTACCCAGTTGCCAGCACACACATATACAGGAAGACTCACAAGTAAAACAGAGCCATCTACAGACAATTGTCCTGGTTAATAGGAGCCATCAAGATTCCAAACCACCATTAATGGCCCACACTTTGCATAATTACAATAGGCCCTCAGAGTTATATTTTATATTTCTAGTTTCAGATACAAGAGTGATACATTTATACAAATAGGATGCCCACACTCAGTAGATTATAAGCTTTGTAATGATACCTTACAAGAGACTTTTTGCATGAAGCATATTCCAGTTACATTATATTCATACTCATCAGCATACTTTCATAAAATCATATGGAGTGCAACGTCACCCCCTACTGCTTCCTGTTCCTCCCAGTTATATAGCCTCCCACTTACTGAGCCAGTTCTCATCAGCCCAGCAATTACCACTCAGGTGTCAGTAATATCCCCAACAGAAACTGATGAATTGCTTCCAATTAAGCCTGCAGACTTCTTTGTGCTGCAGGAACCTCAGTGACCAGGGTACGACAGCTAGCACTCTGTCACAAGCACAGAATGCTGTGTGTGCTCCCTTCCATTTGCTGGAGGCACGGCTAACTCTCACAATTTTAGTGAAAGTCTTGCACTTTTTGGTGTTTTTCTTACAGGTGTGATTACAGGAGACTCTCTACTTTTTTTTTTTAAAAAGGAAGTTTCTAGCCCTCATGGTTGTGCAGACAAGCTGGAAATATGAAGTAAGTGTGCCCAAAAAGCTCAAATACCAAAGGGCAAATAAAAAGAACCTGAAATGTTCTTTTTTAATTTCAATCTCCCGATTGTTTTGGTTGTCAATACCGCACACATCCCAGTACAGTACAAAATACACTAGTCCCCGGATCATCCTTTTAATACCACCTTTAGTCACTTGCGTTCCTCTGGTCCATAAAGGGAGCATCTACACTACAGCTGGGAGGTGTGATGCCTTGTAAGGATAGACATACGCGGGCTAAAAATAGCAGTGTGGATGTTGCGGCCTGGCCAACAGCTTGAGCTAGCTGCTCAAGCTCGAACCCAGGGAGTTGGGAGCGCTTGGATGGCTAGCCCAAGCTGTCACCAGTGCTGCAGTGACCACACTGCTATTTTTAGTATGTTAGCTGGGGTTGAGCTAGCACAAGTCTATCTATTCACACCGGGAATCATATGTCCCAGTCGCAGTGTCGACATACCCTATGTGAGATATGGCTGAATGTACCTGGAATGATGAATGAGATGAATCTGAATAGTTTTGTCCTTAATTCCCATTCAGTTAACACTACAACTCCTCTGGGCAGAGCCTCCTGCTTGGAATCTCATCTTAATTGTGAAAGGCATCTGAGTCTCACACCAAATCTGTGAGGAGTTGATTGTGGCCTTGTTAAGGAGGAACCACTTGATGTGGGAGATTTATTTTCAGGTTTGGCTTAGTTGTTGACTTGAAGAATTTAACAAAAAGCAAATATATTTGGTTTCTTCCTCCTAATGTTCATCTGCTTCTGCTTGGTGAGATGGGAATATGGAAAAGATTAAAATTACACTCATGGGTTTTATTATTTTGCCTAAAGGACACACAAATGTACTCACAAAGTGTTTACTGTGAAAAAAAATTAGCCTAATCTAAGAGCTTTATAAATTATCCATGGAAAATGGTAAATGGGGCTTAGTGAATATGTTAACTTTGTTCCTTATAAAGAAACAATATTGAGGTACACCCATTTCCCCCCAAAATCACAGATTTGCAGTGGGATGTAACTGCAGTCTAATTTTGCATCATTTCTTCCCAATCATCCCTTTGCTTTCCTCTGCATGAAATATGATTAACATTTTATATTACATACAGTTCTTGATGGTATGAATACAACTATATTTGGGGTTTTTTAATTGCACTTTTCTACAAAAGTGACTTGTCAGTTGTCACAAGGTGCACACTATTATAAATGCAGAGCAGACACTTCAGTCTGACACCTAGAATGCCAGACACATTGCACCCTGGAATTCTGCCACCGTTCCAAGTCAGTTTCTCCACTGAAAGTACGTGGATTCTGAAGCATTTTTGCATCACTGAGAGCTTTTAGAAGAACTACTATAATTCTGCACCCTAAGATTTCCCTGTAGGTTACAGAATTTCATGAGCTTTGATTGCTCATATTTCTCAAGCCAATGAATCACTCTTGGATATGTTTGTGCATATAAATGATCAAATGGCTATCACGGTATGACAAATGGACTGCAGAAATGCAAAAACATCAAGTAGTAATCTGGAGAAAGCAGCCACCTACATATTGTGATGTGTTGAAGGGGTTAAAAAGTATTCTAGTAGGAATAGCCATCTTGCATTCCTAATTTTCTTTTATATGCCAACCTCTTCACAGGCCACCTCGAGGAAGAATTTCTGGACAAATGCACCACAAACCCAATGATAATTCATAAGAACATAAGAACGGCCATACGGGTTCAGACCAAAGGTCCATCTAGCCCAATATCCTGTCTTCCAACAGTGGCCAATGCCAGGTGCTTCAGAGGAAATGAACAGAACAGGTAATCATCAAGTGATCCATCCCCTGTCACCCATACCCAGCTTCTGGCAAACAGAGGCTAGGGACACCATCCCTGCCCATCCTGGCTAAGAGCCATTGATGGACCTATCCTCCATGAATTTATCTAGTTCTTTTTTGAACCCTGTTATAGTCTTGGCCTTCACAATATCCTCTAGCAAGGCGTTCCACAGGTTGACCTTGCATTGTGTGAAGAAATACTTCCTTTTGTTTGTTTTACACCTGTTGCCTATTAATTTCATTGGGTCACCCTTGGTTCTTGTGTTACGTGAAGGAGTAAATAACACTTCCTTATTCGCTTTCTCCACACTAATCATGATTTTATAGACCTCTATCATATCCCCCCCTTAGTCGTCTCTTTTCTAAGATGAAAAGTCCCAGTGTTATTAATCTCTCCTCATAAGGAAGCTGTTCCATATGCCTAATCATATCCGCTCTCAACCTCCTTTTCGCTAGGCTAAACAAGCCAAACTAGACTAAACAATCCAGCCTCCTTTCATAAAATAGGCCCTCCATTTCCCTGATCATCCTAGTAGCTTTCTCTGCCCCTGTTCCAGTTTAAATTCATCTTTCTTGAATCTGGTTGTCCAGAATTGTACACAGTATTCCAAATGAGATCTTACCAGTGCCTTGTACAGTGGCATTAATATTTCTGTATCTCCACTGGAATTGCCTTGCCTGAGACATCATCCTACAATTGCATTTGCCTTAATCTTGTACACCAGCCTACCCTTTCCCCTGAGGGCCCATTGTACAGCCAGCATACTCAGCTTTCTTTTTGCCTCTTAGGACCCTTTCTGAAGATATAGACTGTGGGATCCTATCTCTTTTAAAAAATAAATTAAGCTTTCGAGTTACCTGTGCAGTTCCACATACTGACAACAGAATCTGATCCATGACACTGTCTCTGGCCAGATTTCCCCCCTGCAAAATACCTGTAATTCAAGTAAAAAGAACAGGAGTACTTGTGGCACCTTAGAGACTAACAAATTTATTAGAGCATAAGCTTTCGTGGGCTACA